>NC_137177.1:84900653-85380653 GCF_951804945.1 Podarcis cretensis | reverse complement strand
AAGACGTCTGAACCACTTTTTTTTGAAAAAATCCCTAAGCCGTGCGGTCACAATCTCTGCAAAAATCTGACGTTCAGCAATTCATTCAGAAATGGTGCCAATCTGTTGCAAACGATCCCCTCAAAGGTTTTTCGGTGGAAACAGATGGGTTTTTATCATTGAAACAGAATTAGCCGAAGACGTCCGAACAACTTTTTTTGAAAGAATCCCTAATCCGCGCGGTCACAATCTCTGCAAAAATCTGACTTTCTGCAATTCATTCAAAAATGGTGCCAATCTGTTGCAAATGATCCCCTCAAAGGTTTTTCAGTGGAAACAGATGGGTTTTTATCATTGAAACAGAATTAGCCCTCAACGTCCGAACAACTTTTTTTGAAAAAATCCCTAAGCCGCGCGGTCACAATTTCTGCAAAAATCTGACTTTCTGCAATTCATTCAAAAATGGTTCCAATCTGTGGCAAATGATCCCCTCAAAGGTTTTTCAGTGGAAACAGATGGGTTTTTATCATTGAAACAGAATTAGCCAAAGACGTCCGAACAACTTTTTTTTTGAAAAAAATCCCTAAGCCGCGCGGTCGCAATTTCAGCAAAAATCTGACGTTCTGCAAGTCATTAAAAAATGGTGCCAATCTGTTGCAAACGATGCCTCAAAGGTTTTTCGGTGGACACAAATGGGTTTTTATTATAAGAAAGAGAATTAGCCGAAGACATCTGACCCACTTTTTTTTGAAAAAATCCCTAAGCCGCGCGGTCACAATTTCTGCAAAAATCTGACGTTTTGCAATTCTTTCAAAAATGGTGCCAATCTGTTGCAAACGATCCCCTCAAAGGTTTTTCGGTGGAAACAAATGGGTTTTTATTATCGGAAAGAGAATTAGCCGAAGACGTCTGAACCACTTTTTTTTGAAAAAATCCCTAAGCCGCGCGGTCACAATCTCTGCAAAAATCTGACGTTCAGCAATTCATTCAGAAATGGTGCCAATCTGTTGCAAACGATCCCCTCAAAGGTTTTTCAGTGGAAACAGATGGGTTTTTATCATTGAAACAGAATTAGCCGAAGACGTCCGAACAACTTTTTTTGAAAAAATCCCTAATCCACGCGGTCACAATCTCTGCAAAAATCTGACTTTCTGCAATTCATTCAAAAATGGTGCCAATCTGTTGCAAATGATCCCCTCAAAGGTTTTTCGGTGGAAACAGATGGGTTTTTATCATTGAAACAGAATTAGCCCTCAACGTCCGAACAACTTTTTTTGAAAAAATCCCTAAGCCGTGCGGTCACAATTTCTGCAAAAATCTGACTTTCTGCAATTCATTCAAAAATGTTTCCAATCTGTTGCAAATGATCCCCTCAAAGGTTTTTCAGTGGAAACAGATGGGTTTTTATCATTGAAACAGAATTAGCCGAAGACGTCCGAACAACTTTTTTTTTGAAAAAAATCCCTAAGCCGCGCGGTCGCAATTTCAGCAAAAATCTGACGTTCTGCAATTCTTTCAAAAATGGTGCCAATCTGTTGCAAACGATCCCCTCAAAGGTTTTTCGGTGGAAACAAATGGGTTTTTATTATCGGAAAGAGAATTAGCCGAAGACGTCTGAACCACTTTTTTTTAAAAAAATCCCTAAGCCGCGCGGTCACAATTTCTGCAAAAATCTGACGTTTTGCAATTCATTCAAAAATGGTGCCAATCTGTTGCAAACGATCCCCTCAAAGGTTCTTCGGTGGAAACAAATGGGTTTTTATTATCGGAAAGAGAATTAGCCGAAGACGTCTAAACCACTTTTCTTTGAAAAAATCCCTAAGCCGCGCGGTCACAATTTCTGCAAAAATCTGACGTTTTGCAATTCTTTCAAAAATGGTGCCAATCTGTTGCAAACGATCCCCTCAAAGGTTTTTCGGTGGAAACAAATAGGTTTTTATTATCGGAAAGAGAATTAGCCGAAGACCTCTGAACCACTTTTTTTTGAAAAAATCCCTAAGCCGCGCGGTCACAATTTCTGCAAAAATCTGACGTTTTGCAATTCTTTCAAAAATGGTGCCAATCTGTTGCAAACGATCCCCTCAAAGGTTTTTCGGTGGAAACAAATAGGTTTTTATTATCGGAAAGAGAATTAGCCGAAGACGTCTGAACCACTTTTTTTTGAAAAAATCCCTAAGCCGCGTGGTCACAATTTCTGCAAAAATCTGACGTTCTGCAATTCATTCAGAAATGGTGCCAATCTGTTGCAAACGATCCCCTCAAAGGTTTTTCGGTGGAAACAGATGGGTTTTTATCATTGAAACAGAATTAGCCGAAGACGTCTGAACCACTTTTTTTTGAAAAAATCCCTAAGCCGCGTGGTCACAATTTCTGCAAAAATCTGACTTTCTGCAATTCATTCAGAAATGGTGCCAATCTGTTGCAAACGATCCCCTCAAAGGTTTTTCGGTGGAAACAGATGGGTTTTTATCATTGAAACAGAATTAGCCCTCAACGTCCGAACAACTTTTTTTGAAAAAATCCCTAAGCCGCGCGGTCACAATTTCTGCAAAAATCTGACGTTTTGCAATTCATTCAAAAATGGTGCCAATCTGTTGCAAACGATCCCCTCAAAGGTTTTTCGGTGGAAACAAATGGGTTTTTATTATCGGAAAGATAATTAGCCGAAGACGTCTGAACCACTTTTTTTTGAAAAAATCCCTAAGCCGCGCGGTCACAATTTCAGCAAAAATTTGACGTTCTGCAATTCATTCAAAAATGGTGCCAATCTGTTGCAAACGATCCCCTGAAAGGTTTTTCAGTGGAAACAGATGGGTTTTTATCATTGAAACAGAATTAGCCGAAGACGTCCAAACAACTTTTTTTTTTGAAAAAATCCCTAAGCCGCGCGGTCACAATTTCTGCAAAAATCTGACGTTCTGCAATTCATTAAAAAAATGGTGCCAATCTGTTGCAAACGATGCCTCAAAGGTTTTTCGGTGGACACAAATGGGTTTTTATTATAAGAAAGAGAATTAGCCGAAGACGTCTGAACCACTTTTTTTTGAAAAAATCCCTAAGCCGCGCGGTCACAATTTCTGCAAAAATCTGACGTTTTGCAATTCTTTCAAAAATGGTGCCAATCTGTTGCAAACGATCCCCTCAAAGGTTTTTCGGTGGAAACAAATGGGTTTTTATTATCGGAAAGAGAATTAGCCGAAGACGTCTGAACCACTTTTTTTTAAAAAAATCCCTAAGCCGCGCGGTCACAATTTCTGCAAAAATCTGACGTTTTGCAATTCATTCAAAAATGGTGCCAATCTGTTGCAAACGATCCCCTCAAAGGTTCTTCGGTGGAAACAAATGGGTTTTTATTATCGGAAAGAGAATTAGCCGAAGACGTCTAAACCACTTTTCTTTGAAAAAATCCCTAAGCCGCGCGGTCACAATTTCTGCAAAAATCTGACGTTTTGCAATTCTTTCAAAAATGGTGCCAATCTGTTGCAAACGATCCCCTCAAAGGTTTTTCGGTGGAAACAAATAGGTTTTTATTATCGGAAAGAGAATTAGCCGAAGACCTCTGAACCACTTTTTTTTGAAAAAATCCCTAAGCCGCGCGGTCACAATTTCTGCAAAAATCTGACGTTTTGCAATTCTTTCAAAAATGGTGCCAATCTGTTGCAAACGATCCCCTCAAAGGTTTTTCGGTGGAAACAAATAGGTTTTTATTATCGGAAAGAGAATTAGCCGAAGACGTCTGAACCACTTTTTTTTGAAAAAATCCCTAAGCCGCGTGGTCACAATTTCTGCAAAAATCTGACGTTCTGCAATTCATTCAGAAATGGTGCCAATCTGTTGCAAACGATCCCCTCAAAGGTTTTTCGGTGGAAACAGATGGGTTTTTATCATTGAAACAGAATTAGCCGAAGACGTCTGAACCACTTTTTTTTGAAAAAATCCCTAAGCCGCGTGGTCACAATTTCTGCAAAAATCTGACTTTCTGCAATTCATTCAGAAATGGTGCCAATCTGTTGCAAACGATCCCCTCAAAGGTTTTTCGGTGGAAACAGATGGGTTTTTATCATTGAAACAGAATTAGCCCTCAACGTCCGAACAACTTTTTTTGAAAAAATCCCTAAGCCGCGCGGTCACAATTTCTGCAAAAATCTGACGTTTTGCAATTCATTCAAAAATGGTGCCAATCTGTTGCAAACGATCCCCTCAAAGGTTTTTCGGTGGAAACAAATGGGTTTTTATTATCGGAAAGATAATTAGCCGAAGACGTCTGAACCACTTTTTTTGAAAAAATCCCTAAGCCGCGCGGTCACAATTTCAGCAAAAATTTGACGTTCTGCAATTCATTCAAAAATGGTGCCAATCTGTTGCAAACGATCCCCTGAAAGGTTTTTCAGTGGAAACAGATGGGTTTTTATCATTGAAACAGAATTAGCCGAAGACGTCCAAACAACTTTTTTTTTTGAAAAAATCCCTAAGCCGCGCGGTCACAATTTCTGCAAAAATCTGACGTTCTGCAATTCATTAAAAAAATGGTGCCAATCTGTTGCAAACGATGCCTCAAAGGTTTTTCGGTGGACACAAATGGGTTTTTATTATAAGAAAGAGAATTAGCCGAAGACGTCTGAACCACTTTTTTTTGAAAAAATCCCTAAGCCGCGCGGTCACAATTTCTGCAAAAATCTGACGTTTTGCAATTCTTTCAAAAATGGTGCCAATCTGTTGCAAACGATCCCCTCAAAGGTTTTTCGGTGGAAACAAATGGGTTTTTATTATCGGAAAGAGAATTAGCCGAAGACGTCTGAACCACTTTTTTTTGAAAAAATCCCTAAGCCGTGCGGTCACAATCTCTGCAAAAATCTGACGTTCAGCAATTCGTTCAGAAATGGTGCCAATCTGTTGCAAACGATCCCCTCAAAGGTTTTTCGGTGTAAACAGATGGGTTTTTATCATTGAAACAGAATTAGCCGAAGACGTCCGAACAACTTTTTTTGAAAAAATCCCTAATCCGCGCGGTCACAATCTCTGCAAAAATCTGACTTTCTGCAATTCATTCAAAAATGGTGCCAATCTGTTGCAAATGATCCCCTCAAAGGTTTTTCGGTGGAAACAGATGGGTTTTTATCATTGAAACAGAATTAGCCCTCAACGTCCGAACAACTTTTTTTGAAAAAATCCCTAAGCCGCGCGGTCACAATTTCTGCAAAAATCTGACTTTCTGCAATTCATTCAAAAATGTTTCCAATCTGTTGCAAATGATCCACTCAAAGGTTTTTCAGTGGAAACAGATGGGTTTTTATCATTGAAACAGAATTAGCCGAAGACGTCCGAACAACTTTTTTTTTGAAAAAAATCCCTAAGCCGCGCGGTCACAATTTCTGCAAAAATCTGACGTTTTGCAATTCTTTCAAAAATGGTGCCAATCTGTTGCAAACGATCCCCTCAAAGGTTCTTCGGTGGAAACAAATGGGTTTTTATTATCGGAAAGAGAATTAGCCGAAGACGTCTGAACCACTTTTTTTTGAAAAAATCCCTAAGCCGCGTGGTCACAATTTCTGCAAAAATCTGACGTTCTGCAATTCATTCAGAAATGGTGCCAATCTGTTGCAAACGATCCCCTCAAAGGTTTTTCGGTGGAAACAGATGGGTTTTTATCATTGAAACAGAATTAGCCGAAGACGTCCGAACAACTTTTTTTGAAAAAATCCCTAAGCCGCGCGGTCGCAATTTCAGCAAAAATCTGACGTTCTGCAATTCATTAAAAAATGGTGCCAATCTGTTGCAAACGATCCCTCAAAGGTTTTTCGGTGGAAACAAATGGGTTTTTATTATCGGAAAGAGAATTAGCCGAAGACGTCTGAACCACTTTTTTTAAAAAAAATCCCTATGCCGCGCGGTCACAATTTCTGCAAAAATCTGACGTTTTGCAATTCATTCAAAAATGGTGCCAATGTGTTGCAAACGATCCCCTCAAAGGTTTTTTGTGTGGAAACAAATGGGTTTTTATTATCGGAAAGAGAATTAGCCGAAGACATCTGAATCACTTTTTTTTGAAAAAATCCCTAAGCCGCGCGGTCACAATTTCAGCAAAAATCTGACGTTCTGCAATTCATTCAAAAATGGTGCCAATCTGTTACAAACGATCCCCTGAAAGGTTTTTCGGTGGAAACAGATGGGTTTTTATCATCGAAACACAATTAGCCCTCAACGTCCGAACAACTTTTTTTGAAAAAATTCCTAAGCCGCGCGGTCACAATTTCAGCAAAAATCTGACGTTCTGCAATTCATTAAAAAATGGTGCCAATCTGTTGCAAACGATCCCTCAAAGGTTTTTCGGTGGAAACAAATGGGTTTTTATTATAAGAAAGAGAATTAGCCGAAGACGTCTGAACCACTTTTTTTTGAAAAAATCCCTAAGCCGCGCGGTCACAATTTCTGCAAAAATCTGACGTTTTGCAATTCTTTCAAAAATGGTGCCAATCTGTTGCAAACGATCCCCTCAAAGGTTTTTCGGTGGAAACAAATAGGTTTTTATTATCGGAAAAAGAATTAGCCGAAGACGTCTGAACCACTTTTTTTTGAAAAAATCCCTAAGCCGCGTGGTCACAATTTCTGCAAATATCTGACGTTCTGCAATTCAATCAGAAATGGTGCCAATCTGTTGCAAACGATCCCCTCAAAGGTTTTTCGGTGGAAACAGATGGGTTTTTATCATTGAAACAGAATTAGCCGAAGACGTCCGAACAACTTTTTTTGAAAAAATCCCTAAGCCGCGCGGTCGCAATTTCAGCAAAAATCTGACGTTCTGCAATTCATTAAAAAATGGTGCCAATCTGTTGCAAACGATCCCTCAAAGGTTTTTCGGTGGAAACAAATGGGTTTTTATTATCGGAAAGAGAATTAGCCGAAGACGTCTGAACCACTTTTTTTTAAAAAAATCCCTAAGCCGCGCGGTCACAATTTCTGCAAAAATCTGACGTTTTGCAATTCATTCAAAAATGGTGCCAATCTGTTGCAAACGATCCCCTCAAAGGTTTTTCGGTGGAAACAAATGGGTTTTTATTATCGGAAAGAGAATTAGCCGAAGACGTCTGAACCACTTTTTTTTGAAAAAATCCCTAAGCCGCGCGGTCACAATTTCAGCAAAAATTTGACGTTCTGCAATTCATTCAAAAATGGTGCCAATCTGTTGCAAACGATCCCCTGAAAGGTTTTTCGGTGGAAACAGATGGGTTTTTATCATTGAAACAGAATTAGCTGAAGACGTCCAAACAACTTTTTTTTTTGAAAAAATTCCAAAGCCGCGCGGTCACAATCTCTGCAAAAATCTGACGTTCAGCAATTCATTCAGAAATGGTGCCAATCTGTTGCAAACGATCCCCTCAAAGGTTTTTCGGTGGAAACAGATGGGTTTTTATCATTGAAACAGAATTAGCCGAAGACGTCCGAACAACTTTTTTTGAAAAAATCCCTAAGCCGCGCGGTCACAATTTCTGCAAAAATCTGACTTTCTGCAATTCATTCAAAAATGTTTCCAATCTGTTGCAAATGATCCACTCAAAGGTTTTTCAGTGGAAACAGATGGGTTTTTATCATTGAAACAGAATTAGCCGAAGACGTCCGAACAACTTTTTTTTTGAAAAAAATCCCTAAGCCGCGCGGTCACAATTTCTGCAAAAATCTGACGTTTTGCAATTCTTTCAAAAATGGTGCCAATCTGTTGCAAACGATCCCCTCAAAGGTTCTTCGGTGGAAACAAATGGGTTTTTATTATCGGAAAGAGAATTAGCCGAAGACGTCTGAACCACTTTTTTTTGAAAAAATCCCTAAGCCGCGTGGTCACAATTTCTGCAAAAATCTGACGTTCTGCAATTCATTCAGAAATGGTGCCAATCTGTTGCAAACGATCCCCTCAAAGGTTTTTCGGTGGAAACAGATGGGTTTTTATCATTGAAACAGAATTAGCCGAAGACGTCCGAACAACTTTTTTTGAAAAAATCCCTAAGCCGCGCGGTCGCAATTTCAGCAAAAATCTGACGTTCTGCAATTCATTAAAAAATGGTGCCAATCTGTTGCAAACGATCCCTCAAAGGTTTTTCGGTGGAAACAAATGGGTTTTTATTATCGGAAAGAGAATTAGCCGAAGACGTCTGAACCACTTTTTTTTAAAAAAATCCCTATGCCGCGCGGTCACAATTTCTGCAAAAATCTGACGTTTTGCAATTCATTCAAAAATGGTGCCAATGTGTTGCAAACGATCCCCTCAAAGGTTTTTTGTGTGGAAACAAATGGGTTTTTATTATCGGAAAGAGAATTAGCCGAAGACATCTGAACCACTTTTTTTTGAAAAAATCCCTAAGCCGCGCGGTCACAATTTCAGCAAAAATCTGACGTTCTGCAATTCATTCAAAAATGGTGCCAATCTGTTACAAACGATCCCCTGAAAGGTTTTTCGGTGGAAACAGATGGGTTTTTATCATCGAAACACAATTAGCCCTCAACGTCCGAACAACTTTTTTTGAAAAAATTCCTAAGCCGCGCGGTCACAATTTCAGCAAAAATCTGACGTTCTGCAATTCATTAAAAAATGGTGCCAATCTGTTGCAAACGATCCCTCAAAGGTTTTTCGGTGGAAATAAATGGGTTTTTATTATAAGAAAGAGAATTAGCCGAAGACGTCTGAACCACTTTTTTTTGAAAAAATCCCTAAGCCGCGCGGTCACAATTTCTGCAAAAATCTGACGTTTTGCAATTCTTTCAAAAATGGTGCCAATCTGTTGCAAACGATCCCCTCAAAGGTTTTTCGGTGGAAACAAATAGGTTTTTATTATCGGAAAAAGAATTAGCCGAAGACGTCTGAACCACTTTTTTTTGAAAAAATCCCTAAGCCGCGTGGTCACAATTTCTGCAAATATCTGACGTTCTGCAATTCAATCAGAAATGGTGCCAATCTGTTGCAAACGATCCCCTCAAAGGTTTTTCGGTGGAAACAGATGGGTTTTTATCATTGAAACAGAATTAGCCGAAGACGTCCGAACAACTTTTTTTGAAAAAATCCCTAAGCCGCGCGGTCGCAATTTCAGCAAAAATCTGACGTTCTGCAATTCATTAAAAAATGGTGCCAATCTGTTGCAAACGATCCCTCAAAGGTTTTTCGGTGGAAACAGATGGGTTTTTATCATTGAAACAGAATTAGCCGAAGACGTCCGAACAACTTTTTTTTTGAAAAAAATCCCTAAGCCGCGCGGTCACAATTTCTGCAAAAATCTGACGTTTTGCAATTCTTTCAAAAATGGTGCCAATCTGTTGCAAACGATCCCCTCAAAGGTTCTTCGGTGGAAACAAATGGGTTTTTATTATCGGAAAGAGAATTAGCCGAAGACGTCTGAACCACTTTTTTTTGAAAAAATCCCTAAGCCGCGTGGTCACAATTTCTGCAAAAATCTGACGTTCTGCAATTCATTCAGAAATGGTGCCAATCTGTTGCAAACGATCCCCTCAAAGGTTTTTCGGTGGAAACAGATGGGTTTTTATCATTGAAACAGAATTAGCCGAAGACGTCCGAACAACTTTTTTTGAAAAAATCCCTAAGCCGCGCGGTCGCAATTTCAGCAAAAATCTGACGTTCTGCAATTCATTAAAAAATGGTGCCAATCTGTTGCAAACGATCCCTCAAAGGTTTTTCGGTGGAAACAAATGGGTTTTTATTATCGGAAAGAGAATTAGCCGAAGACGTCTGAACCACTTTTTTTAAAAAAAATCCCTATGCCGCGCGGTCACAATTTCTGCAAAAATCTGACGTTTTGCAATTCATTCAAAAATGGTGCCAATGTGTTGCAAACGATCCCCTCAAAGGTTTTTTGTGTGGAAACAAATGGGTTTTTATTATCGGAAAGAGAATTAGCCGAAGACGTCCGAACCACTTTTTTTTGAAAAAATCCCTAAGCCGCGCGGTCACAATTTCAGCAAAAATCTGACGTTCTGCAATTCATTCAAAAATGGTGCCAATCTGTTACAAACGATCCCCTGAAAGGTTTTTCGGTGGAAACAGATGGGTTTTTATCATCGAAACACAATTAGCCCTCAACGTCCGAACAACTTTTTTTGAAAAAATTCCTAAGCCGCGCGGTCACAATTTCAGCAAAAATCTGACGTTCTGCAATTCATTAAAAAATGGTGCCAATCTGTTGCAAACGATCCCTCAAAGGTTTTTCGGTGGAAATAAATGGGTTTTTATTATAAGAAAGAGAATTAGCCGAAGACGTCTGAACCACTTTTTTTTGAAAAAATCCCTAAGCCGCGCGGTCACAATTTCTGCAAAAATCTGACGTTTTGCAATTCTTTCAAAAATGGTGCCAATCTGTTGCAAACGATCCCCTCAAAGGTTTTTCGGTGGAAACAAATAGGTTTTTATTATCGGAAAAAGAATTAGCCGAAGACGTCTGAACCACTTTTTTTTGAAAAAATCCCTAAGCCGCGTGGTCACAATTTCTGCAAATATCTGACGTTCTGCAATTCAATCAGAAATGGTGCCAATCTGTTGCAAACGATCCCCTCAAAGGTTTTTCGGTGGAAACAGATGGGTTTTTATCATTGAAACAGAATTAGCCGAAGACGTCCGAACAACTTTTTTTGAAAAAATCCCTAAGCCGCGCGGTCGCAATTTCAGCAAAAATCTGACGTTCTGCAATTCATTAAAAAATGGTGCCAATCTGTTGCAAACGATCCCTCAAAGGTTTTTCGGTGGAAACAAATGGGTTTTTATTATCGGAAAGAGAATTAGCCGAAGACGTCTGAACCACTTTTTTTTAAAAAAATCCCTAAGCCGCGCGGTCACAATTTCTGCAAAAATCTGACGTTTTGCAATTCATTCAAAAATGGTGCCAATCTGTTGCAAACGATCCCCTCAAAGGTTTTTCGGTGGAAACAAATGGGTTTTTATTATCGGAAAGAGAATTAGCCGAAGACGTCCGAACAACTTTTTTTGAAAAAATCCCTAAGGCGCGCGGTCACAATCTCTGCAAAAATCTGACTTTCTGCAATTCATTCAAAAATGGTGCCAATCTGTTGCAAATGATCCCCTCAAAAGTTTTTCAGTGGAAACAGATGGGTTTTTATCATTGAAACAGAATTAGCCGAAGACGTCTGAACCACTTTTTTTTGAAAAAATCCCTAAGCCGCGTGGTCACAGTTTCTGCAAAAATCTGACGTTCTGCAATTCATTCAGAAATGGTGCCAATCTGTTGCAAATGATCCCCTCAAAGGTTTTTCGGTGGAAACAGATGGGTTTTTATCATTGAAACAGAATTAGCCCTCAACGTCCGAACAACTTTTTTTGAAAAAATCCCTACGCCGCGCGGTCACAATTTCTGCAAAAATCTGACTTTCTGCAATTCATTCAAAAATGGTGCCAATCTGTTGCAAATGATCCCATCAAAGGTTTTTCAGTGGAAACAGATGGGTTTTTATCATTGAAACAGAATTAGCCGAAGACGTCCGAACAACTTTTTTTTTGAAAAAAATCCCTAAGCCGCGCGGTCACAATTTCAGCAAAAATCTGACGTTCTGCAATTCATTAAAAAATGGTGCCAATCTGTTGCAAACGATCCCTCAAAGGTTTTTCGGTGGAAACAAATGGGTTTTTATTATAAGAAAGAGAATTAGCCGAAGACGTCTGAACCACTTTTTTTTGAAAAAATCCCTAAGCCGCGCGGTCACAATTTCTGCAAAAATCTGACGTTTTGCAATTCTTTCAAAAATGGTGCCAATCTGTTGCAAACGATCCCCTCAAAGGTTTTTCGGTGGAAACAAATAGGTTTTTATTATCGGAAAAAGAATTAGCCGAAGACGTCTGAACCACTTTTTTTTGAAAAAATCCCTAAGCCGCGTGGTCACAATTTCTGGAAATATCTGACGTTCTGCAATTCAATCAGAAATGGTGCCAATCTGTTGCAAACGATCCCCTCAAAGGTTTTTCGGTGGAAACAGATGGGTTTTTATCATTGAAACAGAATTAGCCGAAGACGTCCGAACAACTTTTTTTGAAAAAATCCCTAAGCCGCGCGGTCGCAATTTCAGCAAAAATCTGACGTTCTGCAATTCATTAAAAAATGGTGCCAATCTGTTGCAAACGATCCCTCAAAGGTTTTTCGGTGGAAACAAATGGGTTTTTATTATCGGAAAGAGAATTAGCCGAAGACGTCTGAACCACTTTTTTTTAAAAAAATCCCTAAGCCGCGCGGTCACAATTTCTGCAAAAATCTGACGTTTTGCAATTCATTCAAAAATGGTGCCAATCTGTTGCAAACGATCCCCTCAAAGGTTTTTCGGTGGAAACAAATGGGTTTTTATTATCGGAAAGAGAATTAGCCGAAGACGTCTGAACCACTTTTTTTTGAAAAAATCCCTAAGCCGCGCGGTCACAATTTCAGCAAAAATTTGACGTTCTGCAATTCATTCAAAAATGGTGCCAATCTGTTGCAAACGATCCCCTGAAAGGTTTTTCGGTGGAAACAGATGGGTTTTTATCATTGAAACAGAATTAGCTGAAGACGTCCAAACAACTTTTTTTTTTGAAAAAATTCCAAAGCCGCGCGGTCACAATCTCTGCAAAAATCTGACGTTCAGCAATTCATTCAGAAATGGTGCCAATCTGTTGCAAACGATCCCCTCAAAGGTTTTTCGGTGGAAACAGATGGGTTTTTATCATTGAAACAGAATTAGCCGAAGACGTCCGAACAACTTTTTTTGAAAAAATCCCTAAGGCGCGCGGTCACAATCTCTGCAAAAATCTGACTTTCTGCAATTCATTCAAAAATGGTGCCAATCTGTTGCAAATGATCCCCTCAAAGGTTTTTCAGTGGAAACAGATGGGTTTTTATCATTGAAACAGAATTAGCCCTCAACGTCCGAACAACTTTTTTTGAAAAAATCCCTAAGCCGCGCGGTCACAATTTCTGCAAAAATCTGACTTTCTGCAATTCATTCAAAAATGGTGCCAATCTGTTGCAAATGATCCCCTCAAAAGTTTTTCAGTGGAAACAGATGGGTTTTTATCATTGAAACAGAATTAGCCGAAGACGTCTGAACCACTTTTTTTTGAAAAAATCCCTAAGCCGCGTGGTCACAGTTTCTGCAAAAATCTGACGTTCTGCAATTCATTCAGAAATGGTGCCAATCTGTTGCAAATGATCCCCTCAAAGGTTTTTCGGTGGAAACAGATGGGTTTTTATCATTGAAACAGAATTAGCCCTCAACGTCCGAACAACTTTTTTTGAAAAAATCCCTACGCCGCGCGGTCACAATTTCTGCAAAAATCTGACTTTCTGCAATTCATTCAAAAATGGTGCCAATCTGTTGCAAATGATCCCATCAAAGGTTTTTCAGTGGAAACAGATGGGTTTTTATCATTGAAACAGAATTAGCCGAAGACGTCCGAACAACTTTTTTTTTGAAAAAAATCCCTAAGCCGCGCGGTCACAATTTCAGCAAAAATCTGACGTTCTACAATTCATTTAAAAATGGTGCCAATCTGTTGCAAACGATCCCTCAAAGGTTTTTCAGTGGAAACAAATGGGTTTTTATTATCGGAAAGAGAATTAGCCGAAGACGTCTGAACCAATTTTTAAAAAAAAAAATCCCTAAGCCGCGCGGTCACAATTTCTGCAAAAATCTGACGTTTTGCAATTCTTTCAAAAATGGTGCCAATCTGTTGCAAACGATCCCCTCAAAGGTTTTTCGGTGGAAACAAATGGGTTTTTATTATCAGAAAGAGAATTAGCCGAAGACGTCTGAACCACTTTTTTTTGAAAAAATCCCTAAGCCGCGTGGTCACAATTTCTGCAAAAATCTGACTTTCTGCAATTCATTCAAAAATGGTGCCAATCTGTTGCAAACGATCCCCTCAAAGGTTTTTCGGTGAAAACAGATGGCTTTTTATTATCAGAAAGAGAATTAGCCGAAGACGTCTGAACCACTTTTTTTTGAAAAAATCCCTAAGCCGCGCGGTCACAATTTCTGCAAAAATCTGACGTTTTGCAATTCTTTCAAAAATGGTGCCAATCTGTTGCAAACGATCCCCTCAAAGGTTTTTCGGTGGAAACAAATGGGTTTTTATTATCGGAAAGAGAATTAGCCGAAGACGTCTGAACCACTTTTTTTTGAAAAAATCAATAAGCCGCGCGGTCACAATTTCAGCAAAAATCTGACTTTCTGCAATTCATTCAAAAATGGTGCCAATCTGTTGCAAATGATCCCCTCAAAGGTTTTTCAGTGGAAACAGATGGGTTTTTATTATCGGAAAGAGAATTAGCCGAAGACGTCTGAACCACTTTTTTTTGAAAAAATCCCTAAGCCGCGCGGTCACAATTTCTGCAAAAATCTGACTTTCTGCAATTCATTCAAAAATGTGCCAATCTGTTGCAAATGATCCCCTCAAAAGTTTTTCAGTGGAAACAGATGGGTTTTTATCATTGAAACAGAATTAGCCGAAGACGTCTGAACCACTTTTTTTTGAAAAAATCCCTAAGCCGCGTGGTCACAGTTTCTGCAAAAATCTGACGTTCTGCAATTCATTCAGAAATGGTGCCAATCTGTTGCAAATGATCCCCTCAAAGGTTTTTCGGTGGAAACAGATGGGTTTTTATCATTGAAACAGAATTAGCCCTCAACGTCCGAACAACTTTTTTTGAAAAAATCCCTACGCCGCGCGGTCACAATTTCTGCAAAAATCTGACTTTCTGCAATTCATTCAAAAATGGTGCCAATCTGTTGCAAATGATCCCATCAAAGGTTTTTCAGTGGAAACAGATGGGTTTTTATCATTGAAACAGAATTAGCCGAAGACGTCCGAACAACTTTTTTTTGGAAAAAAATCCCTAAGCCGCGCGGTCACAATTTCAGCAAAAATCTGACGTTCTACAATTCATTAAAAAATGGTGCCAATCTGTTGCAAACGATCCCTCAAAGGTTTTTCAGTGGAAACAAATGGGTTTTTATTATCGGAAAGAGAATTAGCCGAAGACGTCTGAACCAATTTTTTAAAAAAAAAATCCCTAAGCCGCGCGGTCACAATTTCTGCAAAAATCTGACGTTTTGCAATTCATTCAAAAATGGTGCCAATCTGTTGCAAACGATCCCCTCAAAGGTTTTTCGGTGGAAACAAATGGGTTTTTATTATCAGAAAGAGAATTAGCCGAAGACGTCTGAACCACTTTTTTTTGAAAAAATCCCTAAGCCGCGCGGTCACAATTTCAGCAAAAATCTGACGTTCTGCAATTCATTCAAAAATGGTGCCAATCTGTTGCAAACGATCCCCTGAAAGGTTTTTCGGTGGAAACAGATGGGTTTTTATCATCAAAACAGAATTAGCCCTCAACGTCCGAACAACTTTTTTTGAAAAAATTCCTAAGCCGCGCGGTCACAATTTCAGCAAAAATCTGACTTTCTGCAATTCATTCAAAAATGGTGCCAATCTGTTGCAAACGATCCCCTCAAAGGTTTTTCGGTGAAAACAGATGGGTTTTTATTATCAGAAAGAGAATTAGCCGAAGACGTCTGAACCACTTTTTTTTGAAAAAATCCCTAAGCCGCGCGGTCACAATTTCTGCAAAAATCTGACGTTTTGCAATTCTTTCAAAAATGGTGCCAATCTGTTGCAAACGATCCCCTCAAAGGTTTTTCGGTGGAAACAAATGGGTTTTTATTATCGGAAAGAGAATTAGCCGAAGACGTCTGAACCACTTTTTTTTTAAAAAATCAATAAGCCGCGCGGTCACAATTTCAGCAAAAATCTGACTTTCTGCAATTCATTCAAAAATGGTGCCAATCTGTTGCAAATGATCCCCTCAAAGGTTTTTCAGTGGAAACAGATGGGTTTTTATTATCGGAAAGAGAATTAGCCGAAGACGTCGGAACAACTTTTCTTTGAAAAAATCCCTAAGCCGCGCGGTCACAATTTCTGCAAAAATCTGACGTTCTGCAATTCATTCAAAAATGGTGCCAATCTGTTGCAAACGATCCCCTGAAAGGTTTTTCGGTGGAAACAGATGGGTTTTTATCATCGAAACAGAATTAGCCCTCAACGTCTGAACCACTTTTTTTTGAAAAAATCCCTAAGCCGCGCGGTCACAATTTCTGCAAAAATCTGACGTTCTGCAATTCATTCAAAAATGGTGCCAATCTGTTGCAAACGATCCCCTCAAAGGTTTTTCGGTGGAAACAGATGGGTTTTTATCATCGAAACAGAATTAGCCCTCAACGTCCGAACAACTTTTTTTGAAAAAATCCCTAAGCCGCGCGGTCACAATTTCTGCAAAAATCTGACTTTCTGCAATTCATTCAAAAATGGTGCCAATCTGTTGCAAATGATCCCATCAAAGGTTTTTCAGTGGAAACAGATGGGTTTTTATCATTGAAACAGAATTAGCCGAAGACGTCTGAACCACTTTTTTTTGAAAAAATCCCTAAGCCGCGTGGTCACAGTTTCTGCAAAAATCTGACGTTCTGCAATTCATTCAGAAATGGTGCCAATCTGTTGCAAATGATCCCCTCAAAGGTTTTTCGGTGGAAACAGATGGGTTTTTATCATTGAAACAGAATTAGCCCTCAACGTCCGAACAACTTTTTTTTTGGAAAAAAATCCCTAAGCCGCGCGGTCACAATTTCAGCAAAAATCTGACGTTCTACAATTCATTAAAAAATGGTGCCAATCTGTTGCAAACGATCCCTCAAAGGTTTTTCAGTGGAAACAAATGGGTTTTTATTATCGGAAAGAGAATTAGCCAAAGACGTCTGAACCAATTTTTTTAAAAAAAAATCCCTAAGCCGCGCGGTCACAATTTCTGCAAAAATCTGACGTTTTGCAATTCATTCAAAAATGGTGCCAATCTGTTGCAAACGATCCCCTCAAAGGTTTTTCGGTGGAAACAAATGGGTTTTTATTATCAGAAAGAGAATTAGCCGAAGACGTCTGAACCACTTTTTTTTGAAAAAATCCCTAAGCCGCGCGGTCACAATTTCAGCAAAAATCTGACGTTCTGCAATTCATTCAAAAATGGTGCCAATCTGTTGCAAACGATCCCCTGAAAGGTTTTTCGGTGGAAACAGATGGGTTTTTATCATCAAAACAGAATTAGCCCTCAACGTCCGAACAACTTTTTTTGAAAAAATTCCTAAGCCGCGCGGTCACAATTTCAGCAAAAATCTGACTTTCTGCAATTCATTCAAAAATGGTGCCAATCTGTTGCAAACGATCCCCTCAAAGGTTTTTCGGTGAAAACAGATGGGTTTTTATTATCAGAAAGAGAATTAGCCGAAGACGTCTGAACCACTTTTTTTTGAAAAAATCCCTAAGCCGCGCGGTCACAATTTCTGCAAAAATCTGACGTTTTGCAATTCTTTCAAAAATGGTGCCAATCTGTTGCAAACGATCCCCTCAAAGGTTTTTCGGTGGAAACAAATGGGTTTTTATTATCGGAAAGAGAATTAGCCGAAGACGTCTGAACCACTTTTTTTTTAAAAAATCAATAAGCCGCGCGGTCACAATTTCAGCAAAAATCTGACTTTCTGCAATTCATTCAAAAATGGTGCCAATCTGTTGCAAATGATCCCCTCAAAGGTTTTTCAGTGGAAACAGATGGGTTTTTATTATCGGAAAGAGAATTAGCCGAAGACGTCTGAACAACTTTTCTTTGAAAAAATCCCTAAGCCGCGCGGTCACAATTTCTGCAAAAATCTGACGTTCTGCAATTCATTCAAAAATGGTGCCAATCTGTTGCAAACGATCCCCTGAAAGGTTTTTCGGTGGAAACAGATGGGTTTTTATCATCGAAACAGAATTAGCCCTCAACGTCTGAACCACTTTTTTTTGAAAAAATCCCTAAGCCGCGCGGTCACAATTTCTGCAAAAATCTGACGTTCTGCAATTCATTCAAAAATGGTGCCAATCTGTTGCAAACGATCCCCTCAAAGGTTTTTCGGTGGAAACAGATGGGTTTTTATCATCGAAACAGAATTAGCCCTCAACGTCCGAACAACTTTTTTTGAAAAAATCCCTAAGCCGCGCGGTCACAATTTCTGCAAAAATCTGACTTTCTGCAATTCATTCAAAAATGGTGCCAATCTGTTGCAAATGATCCCATCAAAGGTTTTTCAGTGGAAACAGATGGGTTTTTATCATTGAAACAGAATTAGCCGAAGATGTCCGAACAACTTTTTTTTTGAAAAAAATCCCTAAGCCGCGCGGTCACAATTTCAGCAAAAATATGACGTTCTGCAATTCATTAAAAAATGGTGCCAATCTGTTGCAAACGATCCCTCAAAGGTTTTTCGGTGGAAACAAATGGGTTTTTATTATCGGAAAGAGAATTAGACGAAGACGTCTGAACCACTTTTTAAAAAAAAAAATCCCTAAACCGCGCGGTCACAATTTCTGCAAAAATCTGACGTTTTGCAATTCATTCAAAAATGGTGCCAATCTGTTGCAAACGATCCCCTCAAAGGTTTTTCGGTGGAAACAAATGGGTTTTTATTATCGGAAAGAGAATTAGCCGAAGACGTCTGAACCACTTTTTTTTAAAAAAATCCCTAAGCCGCGCGGTCACAATTTCAGCAAAAATCTGACGTTTTTCAATTCTTTCAAAAATGGTGCCAATCTGTTGCAAACGATCCCCTCAAAGGTTTTTCAGTGGAAACAGATGGGTTTTTATCATTGAAACAGAATTAGCCGAAGACGTCCGAACAACTTTTTTTTTTGAAAAAAATCCCTAAGCCGCGCGGTCACAATTTCAGCAAAAATCTGACGTTCTGCAATTCATTCAAAAATGGTGCCAATCTGTTGCAAACGATCCCCTGAAAGGTTTTTCGGTGGAAACAGATGGGTTTTTATCATCAAAACAGAATTAGCCCTCAACGTCCGAACAACTTTTTTTGAAAAAATTCCTAAGCCGCGCGGTCACAATTTCAGCAAAAATCTGACTTTCTGCAATTCATTCAAAAATGGTGCCAATCTGTTGCAAACGATCCCCTCAAAGGTTTTTCGGTGAAAACAGATGGGTTTTTATTATCAGAAAGAGAATTAGCCGAAGACGTCTGAACCACTTTTTTTTGAAAAAATCCCTAAGCCGCGCGGTCACAATTTCTGCAAAAATCTGACGTTTTGCAATTCTTTCAAAAATGGTGCCAATCTGTTGCAAACGATCCCCTCAAAGGTTTTTCGGTGGAAACAAATGGGTTTTTATTATCGGAAAGAGAATTAGCCGAAGACGTCTGAACCACTTTTTTTTAAAAAAATCCCTAAGCCGCGCGGTCACAATTTCAGCAAAAATCTGACGTTTTTCAATTCTTTCAAAAATGGTGCCAATCTGTTGCAAACGATCCCCTCAAAGGTTTTTCAGTGGAAACAGATGGGTTTTTATCATTGAAACAGAATTAGCCGAAGACGTCCGAACAACTTTTTTTTTTGAAAAAAATCCCTAAGCCGCGCGGTCACAATTTCAGCAAAAATCTGACGTTCTGCAATTCATTCAAAAATGGTGCCAATCTGTTGCAAACGATCCCCTGAAAGGTTTTTCGGTGGAAACAGATGGGTTTTTATCATCAAAACAGAATTAGCCCTCAACGTCCGAACAACTTTTTTTGAAAAAATTCCTAAGCCGCGCGGTCACAATTTCAGCAAAAATCTGACTTTCTGCAATTCATTCAAAAATGGTGCCAATCTGTTGCAAACGATCCCCTCAAAGGTTTTTCGGTGAAAACAGATGGGTTTTTATTATCAGAAAGAGAATTAGCCGAAGACGTCTGAACCACTTTTTTTTGAAAAAATCCCTAAGCCGCGCGGTCACAATTTCTGCAAAAATCTGACGTTTTGCAATTCTTTCAAAAATGGTGCCAATCTGTTGCAAACGATCCCCTCAAAGGTTTTTCGGTGGAAACAAATGGGTTTTTATTATCGGAAAGAGAATTAGCCGAAGACGTCTGAACCACTTTTTTTTTAAAAAATCAATAAGCCGCGCGGTCACAATTTCAGCAAAAATCTGACTTTCTGCAATTCATTCAAAAATGGTGCCAATCTGTTGCAAATGATCCCCTCAAAGGTTTTTCAGTGGAAACAGATGGGTTTTTATTATCGGAAAGAGAATTAGCCGAAGACGTCTGAACAACTTTTCTTTGAAAAAATCCCTAAGCCGCGCGGTCACAATTTCTGCAAAAATCTGACGTTCTGCAATTCATTCAAAAATGGTGCCAATCTGTTGCAAACGATCCCCTGAAAGGTTTTTCGGTGGAAACAGATGGGTTTTTATCATCGAAACAGAATTAGCCCTCAACGTCTGAACCACTTTTTTTTGAAAAAATCCCTAAGCCGCGCGGTCACAATTTCTGCAAAAATCTGACGTTCTGCAATTCATTCAAAAATGGTGCCAATCTGTTGCAAACGATCCCCTCAAAGGTTTTTCGGTGGAAACAGATGGGTTTTTATCATCGAAACAGAATTAGCCCTCAACGTCCGAACAACTTTTTTTGAAAAAATCCCTAAGCCGCGCGGTCACAATTTCTGCAAAAATCTGACTTTCTGCAATTCATTCAAAAATGGTGCCAATCTGTTGCAAATGATCCCATCAAAGGTTTTTCAGTGGAAACAGATGGGTTTTTATCATTGAAACAGAATTAGCCGAAGACGTCTGAACCACTTTTTTTTGAAAAAATCCCTAAGCCGCGTGGTCACAGTTTCTGCAAAAATCTGACGTTCTGCAATTCATTCAGAAATGGTGCCAATCTGTTGCAAATGATCCCCTCAAAGGTTTTTCGGTGGAAACAGATGGGTTTTTATCATTGAAACAGAATTAGCCCTCAACGTCCGAACAACTTTTTTTTGGAAAAAAATCCCTAAGCCGCGCGGTCACAATTTCAGCAAAAATCTGACGTTCTACAATTCATTAAAAAATGGTGCCAATCTGTTGCAAACGATCCCTCAAAGGTTTTTCAGTGGAAACAAATGGGTTTTTATTATCGGAAAGAGAATTAGCCAAAGACGTCTGAACCAATTTTTTAAAAAAAAAATCCCTAAGCCGCGCGGTCACAATTTCTGCAAAAATCTGACGTTTTGCAATTCATTCAAAAATGGTGCCAATCTGTTGCAAACGATCCCCTCAAAGGTTTTTCGGTGGAAACAAATGGGTTTTTATTATCAGAAAGAGAATTAGCCGAAGACGTCTGAACCACTTTTTTTTGAAAAAATCCCTAAGCCGCGCGGTCACAATTTCAGCAAAAATCTGACGTTCTGCAATTCATTCAAAAATGGTGCCAATCTGTTGCAAACGATCCCCTGAAAGGTTTTTCGGTGGAAACAGATGGGTTTTTATCATCAAAACAGAATTAGCCCTCAACGTCCGAACAACTTTTTTTGAAAAAATTCCTAAGCCGCGCGGTCACAATTTCAGCAAAAATCTGACTTTCTGCAATTCATTCAAAAATGGTGCCAATCTGTTGCAAACGATCCCCTCAAAGGTTTTTCGGTGAAAACAGATGGGTTTTTATTATCAGAAAGAGAATTAGCCGAAGACGTCTGAACCACTTTTTTTTGAAAAAATCCCTAAGCCGCGCGGTCACAATTTCTGCAAAAATCTGACGTTTTGCAATTCTTTCAAAAATGGTGCCAATCTGTTGCAAACGATCCCCTCAAAGGTTTTTCGGTGGAAACAAATGGGTTTTTATTATCGGAAAGAGAATTAGCCGAAGACGTCTGAACCACTTTTTTTTTAAAAAATCAATAAGCCGCGCGGTCACAATTTCAGCAAAAATCTGACTTTCTGCAATTCATTCAAAAATGGTGCCAATCTGTTGCAAATGATCCCCTCAAAGGTTTTTCAGTGGAAACAGATGGGTTTTTATTATCGGAAAGAGAATTAGCCGAAGACGTCTGAACAACTTTTCTTTGAAAAAATCCCTAAGCCGCGCGGTCACAATTTCTGCAAAAATCTGACGTTCTGCAATTCATTCAAAAATGGTGCCAATCTGTTGCAAACGATCCCCTGAAAGGTTTTTCGGTGGAAACAGATGGGTTTTTATCATCGAAACAGAATTAGCCCTCAACGTCTGAACCACTTTTTTTTGAAAAAATCCCTAAGCCGCGCGGTCACAATTTCTGCAAAAATCTGACGTTCTGCAATTCATTCAAAAATGGTGCCAATCTGTTGCAAACGATCCCCTCAAAGGTTTTTCGGTGGAAACAGATGGGTTTTTATCATCGAAACAGAATTAGCCCTCAACGTCCGAACAACTTTTTTTGAAAAAATCCCTAAGCCGCGCGGTCACAATTTCTGCAAAAATCTGACTTTCTGCAATTCATTCAAAAATGGTGCCAATCTGTTGCAAATGATCCCATCAAAGGTTTTTCAGTGGAAACAGATGGGTTTTTATCATTGAAACAGAATTAGCCGAAGATGTCCGAACAACTTTTTTTTTGAAAAAAATCCCTAAGCCGCGCGGTCACAATTTCAGCAAAAATATGACGTTCTGCAATTCATTAAAAAATGGTGCCAATCTGTTGCAAACGATCCCTCAAAGGTTTTTCGGTGGAAACAAATGGGTTTTTATTATCGGAAAGAGAATTAGACGAAGACGTCTGAACCACTTTTTAAAAAAAAAAATCCCTAAACCGCGCGGTCACAATTTCTGCAAAAATCTGACGTTTTGCAATTCATTCAAAAATGGTGCCAATCTGTTGCAAACGATCCCCTCAAAGGTTTTTCGGTGGAAACAAATGGGTTTTTATTATCGGAAAGAGAATTAGCCGAAGACGTCTGAACCACTTTTTTTTAAAAAAATCCCTAAGCCGCGCGGTCACAATTTCAGCAAAAATCTGACGTTTTTCAATTCTTTCAAAAATGGTGCCAATCTGTTGCAAACGATCCCCTCAAAGGTTTTTCAGTGGAAACAGATGGGTTTTTATCATTGAAACAGAATTAGCCGAAGACGTCCGAACAACTTTTTTTTTTGAAAAAAATCCCTAAGCCGCGCGGTCACAATTTCAGCAAAAATCTGACGTTCTGCAATTCATTAAAAAATGGTGCCAATCTGTTGCAAACGATCCCTCAAAGGTTTTTCGGTGGTAACAAATGGGTTTTTATTATCGGAAAGAGAATTAGCCGAAGACGTCTGAACCACTTTTTTTTGAAAAAATCCCTAAGCCGCGCGGTCACAATTTCTGCAAAAATCTGACGTTTTGCAATTCTTTCAAAAATGGTGCCAATCTGTTGCAAACGATCCCCTCAAAGGTTTTTCGGTGGAAACAGATGGGTTTTTATCATTGAAACAGAATTAGCCCTCAACGTCCGAACAACTTTTTTTGAAAAAATCCCTAAGACGAGCGGTCACAATCTCTGCAAAAATCTGACTTTCTGCAATTCATTCAAAAATGGTGCCAATCTGTTGCAAATGATCCCCTCAAAGGTTTTTCAGTGGAAACAGATGGGTTTTTATCATTGAAACAGAATTAGCGCTCAACGTCCGAACAACGTTTTTTGAAAAAATCCCTAAGCCGCGCGGTCACAATTTCTGCAAAAATCTGACTTTCTGCAATTCATTCAAAAATGGTGCCAATCTGTTGCAAATGATCCCATCAAAGGTTTTTCAGTGGAAAGAGATGGGTTTTTATCATTGAAACAGAATTAGCCGAAGACGTCCGAACAACTTTTTTTTTGAATAAAATCCCTAAGCCGCGCGGTCAGATTTTTGCTGAAATTGTGACCGCGCGGCTTAGGGATTTTTTCAAAAAAAAGTGGTTCAGACGTCTTCGGCTAATTCTCTTTCCGATAATAAAAACCCATTTGCTTCCACCGAAAAACCTTTGAGGGGATCGTTTGCAACAGATTGGCACCATTTCTGAATGAATTGCAGAACGTCAGATTTTTGCTGAAATTGCGACCGCGCGGCTTAGGGATTTTTTTCAAAAAAAAAGTTGTTCTGACGTCTTTGGCTAATTCTGTTTCAATGATAAAAACCCATCTGTTTCCACTGAAAAACCTTTGAGGGGATCATTTGCAACAGATTGGCACCATTTTTGAATGAATTGCAGAAAGTCAGATTTTTGCAGAAATTGTGACCGCGCGGCTTAGGGATTTTTTCAAAAAAAGTTGTTCGGACGTTGAGGGCTAATTCTGTTTCGATGATAAAAACCCATCTGTTTCCACCGAAAAACCTTTGAGGGGATCGTTTGCAACAGATTGGCACCATTTCTGAATGAATTGCAGAACGTCAGATTTTTGCAGAAATTGTGACCACGCGGCTTAGGAATTTTTTCAAAAAAAAAAGTTGCTTGGACGTCTTCGGCTAATTCTGTTTCAATGATAAAAACCCATCCGTTTTCACCGAAAAACCTTTGAGGGGATCGTTTGCAACAGATCGGCACCATTTTTGAATGAATTGCAGAAAGTCAGATTTTTGCAGAAATTGTGACCGCGCGGCTTAGGAATTTTTTCAAAAAAAGTTGTTCTGACGTTGAGGGCTAATTCTGTTTCGATGATAAAAACCCATCTTTTTCCACCGAAAAACCTTTCAGGGGATCGTTTGCAACAGATTGGCACCATTTTTGAAAGAATTGCAAAACCTCAGATTTTTGCTGAAATTGTGACCGCACGGCTTAGCGATTTTTTCAAAAAAAAGTGGTTCAGACGTCTTCGGCTAATTCTCTTTCCGATAATAAAAACCCATTTGCTTCCACCGAAAAACCTTTGAGGGGATCGTTTGCAACAGATTGGCACCATTTCTGAATGAATTGCAGAACGTCAGATTTTTGCTGAAATTGCGACCGCGCGGCTTAGGGATTTTTTTCAAAAAAAAAGTTGTTCTGACGTCTTTGGCTAATTCTGTTTCAATGATAAAACCCCATCTGTTTCCACTGAAAAACCTTTGAGGGGATCATTTGCAACAGATTGGCACCATTTTTGAATGAATTGCAGAAAGTCAGATTTTGCACAGATCGTGACCGCGCGGCTTAGGGATTTTTTCAAAAAAAGTTGTTCGGACGTTGAGGGCTAATTCTGTTTCGATGATAAAAACCCATCTGTTTCCACCGAAAAACCTTTGAGGGATCGTTTGCAACAGATTGGCACCATTTCTGAATGAATTGCAGAACGTCAGATTTTTGCAGAAATTGTGACCACGCGGCTTAGGGATTTTTTTTTAAAAAAAGTGGTTCAGACGTCTTCGGCTAATTCTCTTTCCGATATTAAAAACCCATCTGTTTCCACCGAAAAACCTTTGAGGGATCGTTTGCAACAGATTGGCACCATTTTTAATGAATTGCAGAACGTCAGATTTTTGCTGAAATTGTGACCGCGAGGCTTAGGGATTTTTTTCAAAAAAAAAGTTGTTCGGAAGTCTTCGGCTAATTCTGTTTCAATGATAAAAACCCATCTGTTTCCACCGAAAAAGCTTTGATGGGATCATTTGCAACAGATTGGCACCATTTTTGAATGAATTGCAGAAAGTCAGATTTTTGCAGAAATTGTGACCGCGCGGCTTAGGGATTTTTTCAAAAAAAATTGTTCGGACGTTGAGGGCTAATTCTGTTTCAATGATAAAAACCCATCTGTTTCCACCGAAAAACCTTTGAGGGGATCGTTTGCAACAGATTGGCACCATTTCTGAATGAATTGCAGAACGTCAGATTTTTGCAGAAATTGTGACCACGCGGCTTAGGGATTTTTTCAAAAAAAAGTGGTTCAGACGTCTTCGGCTAATACTGTTTCAATGATAAAAACCCATCTGTTTCCACTGAAAAACCTTTGAGGGGATCATTTGCAACAGATTGGCACCATTTTTGAATGAATTGCAGAAAGTCAGATTTTTGCAGAAATTGTGACCGCGCGGCTTAGGGATTTTTTCAAAAAAAGTTGTTCGGACGTTGAGGGCTAATTCTGTTTCAATGATAAAAACCCATTTGTTTCCACCGAAAAACCTTTGAGGGGATCGTTTGCAACAGATTGGCACCATTTTTGAATGAATTGCAAAACGTCAGATTTTTGCTGAAATTGTGACCGCGCGGCTTAGGGATTTTTTTTAAAAAAAGTGGTTCAGACGTCTTCGGCTAATTCTCTTTCCGATAATAAAAACCCATTTGTTTCCACCGAAAAACCTTTGAGGGATCGTTTGCAACAGATTGGCACCATTTTTGAATGAATTGCAGAACGTCAGATTTTTGCTGAAATTGGCTTAGGGATTTTTTTTTAAAAAAAAGTTGTTCGGACGTCTTCGTCTAATTCTGTTTCAATGATAAAAACCCATCTGTTTCCACTGAAAACCTTTGAGGGGATCATTTGCAACAGATTGGCACCATTTTTGAATGAATTGCAGAAAGTCAGATTTCTGCAGAAATTGTGACCGCGCGGCTTAGGGATTTTTTCAAAAAAAGTTGTTCGGACGTTGAGGGCTAATTCTGTTTCAATGATAAAAACCCATCTGTTTCCACCGAAAAACCTTTGAGGGGATCGTTTGCAACAGATTGGCACCATTTCTGAATGAATTGCAGAACGTCAGATTTTTGCTGAAATTGTGACCACGCGGCTTAGGGATTTTTTCAAAAAAAAGTGGTTCAGACGTCTTCGGCTAATTCTCTTTCCGATAATAAAAACCCATTTGTTTCCACCGAAAAACCTTTGAGGGATCGTTTGCAACAGATTGGCACCATTTCTTAATGAATTGCAGAACGTCAGATTTTTGCTGAAATTGTGACCGCGCGGCTTAGGGATTTTTTTCAAAAAAAAAAGTTGTTTGGACGTCTTCGGCTAATTCTGTTTCAATGATAAAAACCCATCTGTTTTCACCGAAAAACCTTTGAGGGATCGTTTGCAACAGATTGGCACCATTTTTGAATGAATTGCAGAAAGTCAGATTTCTGCAGAAATTGTGACCGCGCGGCTTAGGGATTTTTTCAAAAAAAGTTGTTCGGACGTTGAGGGCTAATTCTGTTTCAATGATAAAAACCCATCTGTTTCCACCGAAAAACCTTTGAGGGGATCGTTTGCAACAGATTGGCACCATTTCTGAATGAATTGCAGAACGTCAGATTTTTGCAGAAATTGTGACCACGCGGCTTAGGGATTTTTTCAAAAAAAAGTGGTTCAGACGTCTTCGGCTAATTCTCTTTCCGATAATAAAAACCCATTTGTTTCCACCGAAAAACCTTTGAGGGATCGTTTGCAACAGATTGGCACCATTTCTTAATGAATTGCAGAACGTCAGATTTTTGCTGAAATTGTGACCGCGCGGCTTAGGGATTTTTTTCAAAAAAAAAAGTTGTTTGGACGTCTTCGGCTAATTCTGTTTCAATGATAAAAACCCATCTGTTTTCACCGAAAAACCTTTGAGGGATCGTTTGCAACAGATTGGCACCATTTTTGAATGAATTGCAGAAAGTCAGATTTTTGCAGAAATTGTGACCGCGCGGCTTAGGAATTTTTTCAAAAAAAGTTGTTCTGACGTCTTCGGCTAATTCTGTTTCGATGATAAAAACCCATCTGTTTCCACCGAAAAACCTTTCAGGGGATCGTTTGCATCAGATTGGCACCATTTTTGAATGAATTGCAAAACGTCAGATTTTTGCTGAAATTGTGACCGCGCGGCTTAGGGATTTTTTTTTTAAAAAATGGTTCAGACGTCTTCGGCTAATTCTATTTCCGATAATAAAAACCCATTTGTTTCCACCGAAAAACCTTTGAGGGATCGTTTGCAACAGATTGGCACCATTTTTTAATGAATTGCAGAACGTCAGATTTTTGCTGAAATTGTGACCGCGCGGCTTAGGGATTTTTTTCAAAAAAAAAGTTGTTCGGACGTCTTCGTCTAATTCTCTTTCAATGATAAAAACCCATCTGTTTCCACTGAAAACCTTTGAGGGGATCATTTGCAACAGATTGGCACCATTTTTGAATGAATTGCAGAAAGTCAGATTTTTGCAGAAATTGTGACCGCGCGGCTTAGGGATTTTTTCAAAAAAAGTTGTTCGGACGTCTTCGGCTAATTCTGTTTCGATGATAAAAACCCATCTGTTTCCACCGAAAAACCTTTGAGGGGATCGTTTGCAACAGATTGGCACCATTTCTGAATGAATTGCAGAACGTCAGATTTTTGCAGAAATTGTGACCATGCGGCTTAGGGATTTTTTTTTAAAAAAAGTGGTTCAGACGTCTTCGGCTAATTCTCTTTCCGATATTAAAAACCCATTTGTTTCCACCGAAAAACCTTTGAGGGATCGTTTGCAACAGATTGGCACCATTTTTTAATGAATTGCAGAACGTCAGATTTTTGCTGAAATTGTGACCATGCGGCTTAGGGATTTTTTTTTTAAAAAAGTGGTTCAGACGTCTTCGGCTAATTCTCTTTCCGATAATAAAAACCCATTTGTTTCCACCGAAAAACCTTTGAGGGATCATTTGCAACAGATTGGCACCATTTTTTAATGAATTGCAGAACGTCAGATTTTTGCTGAAATTGTGACCGCGCGGCTTAGGGATTTTTTTTTTAAAAAAAGTTGTTCGGACGTCTTCGGCTAATTCTGTTTCAATGATAAAAACCCATCTGTTTCCACTGAAAAAGCTTTGAGGGGATCATTTGCAACAGATTGGCACCATTTTTGAATGAATTGCAAAACGTCAGATTTTTGCAGAAATTGTGACCGCGCGGCTTAGGGATTTTTTCAAAAAAAGTTGTTCGGACGCTGAGGGCTAATTCCGTTTCGATGATAAAAACCCATCTGTTTCCACCGAAAAACCTTTGAGGGGATCGTTTGCAACAGATTGGCACCATTTCTAAATGAATTGCAGAACGTCAGATTTTTGCAGAAATTGTGACCACGCGGCTTAGGGATTTTTTTTAAAAAAAGTTATTCAGACGTCATCGGCTAATACTCTTTCCGATAATAAAAACCCATTTGTTTCCACCGAAAAACCTTTGAGGGGATCGTTTGCAACAGATTGGCACCATTTTTGAATGAATAGCAAAACGTCAGATTTTTGCTGAAATTGTGACCGCGCGGCTTAGGGATTTTTTCAAAAAAAAGTTATTCAGACGTCATCGGCTAATACTCTTTCCGATAATAAAAACCCATTTGTTTCCACCGAAAAACCTTTGAGGGGATCGTTTGCAACAGATTGGCACCATTTTTGAATGAATTGCAAAACGTCAGATTTTTGCTGAAATTGTGACCGCGCGGATTAGGGATTTTTTCAAATAAAAGTTATTCAGACGTGTTCGGAAAGAGAATTAGCCGAAGACGTCTGAACCACTTTTTTTTGAAAAAATCCCTAAGCCGCGCGGTCACAATTTCTGCAAAAATCTGACGTTCTGCAATTCATTCAAAAATGGTGCCAATCTGTTGCAAACGATCCCCCCAAAGTTTTTTCGGTGGAAACAAATGGGTTTTTATTATCGGAAAGAGAATTAGCCGAAGACGTCTGAACCACTTTTTTTTGAAAAAATCCCTAAGCCGCGCGGTCACAATTTCTGCAAAAATCTGACATTCTGCAATTCATTCAAAAATGGTGCCAATCTGTTGCAAACGATCCCCTCAAAGGTTTTTCGGTGGAAACAAATGGGTTTTTATTATCGGAAAGAGAATTAGCCGAAGACGTCGGAACCACTTTTTTTTGAAAAAATCCCTAAGCCGCGTGGTCACAATTTCTCCAAAAATCTGACGTTCTGCAATTCATTCAGAAATGGTGCCAATCTGTTGCAAACGATCCCTCAAAGGTTTTTCGGTGGAAACAAATGGGTTTTTATTATCGGAAAGAGAATTAGCCGAAGACGTCTGAACCACTTTTTTTTAAAAAAATCCCTAAACCGCGCGGTCACAATTTCAGCAAAAATCTGACGTTTTGCAATTCATTCAAAAATGGTGCCAATCTGTTGCAAATGATCCCCTCAAAGGTTTTTCGGTGGAAACAAATGGGTTTTTATTATCGGAAAGAGAATTAGCCGAAGACGTCTGAACCACTTTTTTTTGAAAAAATCCCTAAGCCGCGCGGTCACAATTTCAGCAAAAATCTGACGTTCTGCAATTCATTCAAAAATGGTGCCAATCTGTTGCAAACGATCCCCTCAAAGGTTTTTCGGTGGAAACAGATGGGTTTTTATCATCAAAACAGAATTAGCCCTCAACGTCCGAACAACTTTTTTTGAAAAAATTCCTATGCCGCGCGGTCACAATTTCTGCAAAAATCTGACGTTCTGCAATTCATTCAAAAATGGTGCCAATCTGTTGCAAACGATCCCCTCAAAGGTTTTTCGGTGGAAACAGATGGGTTTTTATCTTTGAAACAGAATTAGCCGAAGACGTCCAAACAACTTTTTTTGAAAAAATTCCTAAGCCGCGCGGTCACAATTTCTGCAAAAATCTGACGTTCTGCAATTCATTAAAAAATGGTGCCAATCTGTTGCAAACGATCCCCTCAAAGGTTTTTCGGTGGAAACAAATGGGTTTTTATTATCGGAAAGAGAATTAGCCGAAGACGTCTGAACCACTTTTTTTTTTGAAAAAATCCCTAAGCCGCGCGGTCACAATTTCTGCAAAAATCTGACGTTCTGCAATTCATTCAAAAATGGTGCCAATCTGTTGCAAACGGTCCCCTCAAAGGTTTTTCGGTGGAAACAAATGGGTTTTTATTATCGGAAAGAGAATTAGCCGAAGACGTTCAGACATTACAAATTGTTGTTAAACTGGACTGTTTCAAGAAGTGGCAGAAAGACATATCTAAATTTGTCTGGCAGGGCAAAAAGCCCAGAATTAAGTTTAAGATACTTACCGATTCTAAAGAAAGAGGGGGGTTTGCCCTGCCGGACTTAAGACTTTACTATGAATCGGCAGCTTTCTGCTGGTTAAAAGATTGGCTACTTCTTGAAAATGCAGACATTCTAGATTTGGAAGGATTTGATAATAATTTTGGTTGGCATGCATATATCTGGTATGACAAGGTTAAAGTGTATAAGGGTTTCAAAAATCATATTGTCAGGAAAGCACTATATAGTGTATGGATACGGTATAAAGATTTACTGGAAAACAGAACTCCCAGGTGGCTTTCACCTATGGAGGCTAAAGAAGTAAAGAAACTTAATATGACAACCAATTGGCCGAAATACTCTGAGATTTTAGAACAAGAAGGTGGTGAATTTAAATTACAAAGTTATGAGAAAATAAAGTCCAAGGTACGAGATTGGCTCCATTATTTTCAAATAATGGAGGCTTTCAAACAAGACAGGAAAATTGGTTTCCAGGTGGAGAAATCGAAATTGGAAACAGAATTGTTAGAACCCAATACTAAGAATTTATCAAGAATGTACAACTTGCTGTTGAAGTGGAATACAATAGATGAGACAGTGAAGTCTGCTATGGTTAAATGGGCACAGGACATAGGTCATGACATTATGTTTGCTGACTGGGAGCAGTTATGGACCACAGGTATTAAATTTACGGCATGCAATGCCTTACGAGAAAACATTATGAAAATGATTTATAGGTGGTACATGACCCCAGTCAAGCTTGCGAAGATTTATCATTTGCCCAATAACAAATGCTGGAAATGTAAAGAGACTGAGGGTACCTTTTTCCACCTTTGGTGGACCTGCCCAAAGATTAAGGCCTTCTGGGAAATGATTTATAATGAAATTAAGAAAGTGCTTAAGCGCACCTTTAACAAGAAACCAGAGGCATTTCTCTTGGGTATGGTCGGCCAGTTGGTGCCGAAGAAGGATAAGAATTTCTTTTTGTACGCTACTACGGCAGCAAGGATCCTTCTAGCAAAGTATTGGAAGACACAAGAGCTACCCACGCTGGAGGAATGGCAGGCGAAAGTGATTGACTTTATGGGACTGGCAGAAATGACCGGCAGAATCCGCGACCAAGAGAAAGAGACTGTGGAAGAAGATTGGAAGAAATTTAAGATGTATCTTAAGAATTATTATAAAACTGAGGAGTGTTAAAATGCTGAGGGAAAAGAAGACGTAGAATTGCAGCGATAATTGGGTTTAAAATTTAGGGTGGAATAGAGAAAGAGGACAAATTTATATTTAATTGGGCAAGATAGGTTGCTGAATAATGGTACTAAACTAAGGATGCAAAAAGGGAAAGGTATGGGGAAGTCCGGGAAAAGAGGGTTATGAAAATAAGGTTATGAAAATATGAGTTTTTTTTGTTTGTCTGTTTTTTGTTGTTTTTTGTTTCTGTTAAAAAAATGGAAATTAATAAAAATCTTCTTAAAAAAAAAAAAGAGAATTAGCCGAAGACGTCTGAACCACTTTTTTTTGAAAAAATCCCTAAGCCGCGTGGTCACAATTTCTGCAAAAATCTGACGTTCTGCAATTCATTCAAAAATGGTGCCAATCTGTTGCAAACGATTCCCTCAAAGGTTTTTCGGTGGAAACAAATGGGTTTTTATTATCGGAAAGAGAATTAGCCGAAGACGTCTGAACCACTTTTTTTTGAAAAAATCCCTAAGCCGCGCAGTCACAATTTCTGCAAAAATCTGACGTTTTGCAATTCATTCAAAAATGGTGCCAATCTGTTGCAAACGATCCCCTCAAAGGTTTTTCGGTGGAAACAAATGGGTTTTTATTATCGGAAAGAGAATTAGCCGAAGACGTCTGAACCACTTTTTTTTGAAAAAATCCCTAAGCCGCGCGGTCACAATTTCTGCAAAAATCTGACGTTCTGCAATTCATTCAGAAATGGTGCCAATCTGTTGCAAACGATCCCCTCAAAGGTTTTTCGGTGGAAACAGATGGGTTTTTATCATTGAAACAGAATTAGCCCTCAACGTCCGAACAACTTTTTTTGAAAAAATCCCTAAGCCGCGCGGTCACAATTTCTGCAAAAATCTGACGTTCTGCAAATCATTCAAAAATGGTGCCAATCTGTTGCAAATGATCCCCTCAAGGGTTTTTCAGTGGAAACAGATGGGTTTTTATCATTGAAACAGAATTAGCCGAAGACGTCTGAACCACTTTTTTAAAAAAAAATCCCTAAGCCGCGTGGTCACAATTTCTGCAAAAATCTGACTTTCTGCAATTCATTCAGAAATGGTGCCAATCTGTTGCAAACGATCCCCTCAAAGGTTTTTCGGTGGAAACAGATGGGTTTTTATCATTGAAACAGAATTAGCCCTCAACGTCCGAACAACTTTTTTTGAAAAAATCCCTAAGCCGCGCGGTCACAATTTCTGCAAAAATCTGATTTTCTGCTATTCATTAAAAAATGGTGCCAATCTGTTGCAAACCATCCCCTCAAAGGTTTTTCGGTGGAAACAGATGGGTTTTTATCATTGAAACAGAATTAGCCCTCAACGTCCGAACAACTTTTTTTGAAAAAATCCCTAAGCCGCGCGGTCACAATTTCTGCAAAAATCTGACGTTTTGCAATTCATTCAAAAATGGTGCCAATCTGTTGCAAACGATCCCCTCAAAGGTTTTTCGGTGGAAACAAATGGGTTTTTATTATCGGAAAGAGAATTAGCCGAAGACGTCTGAACCACTTTTTTTTGAAAAAATCCCTAAGCCGCGCGGTCACAATTTCAGCAAAAATTTGACGTTCTGCAATTCATTCAAAAATGGTGCCAATCTGTTGCAAACGATCCCCTGAAAGGTTTTTCAGTGGAAACAGATGGGTTTTTATCATTGAAACAGAATTAGCCGAAGACGTCCAAACAACTTTTTTTTTTGAAAAAATTCCTAAGCCGCGCGGTCACAATTTCAGCAAAAATCTGACGTTCTGCAATTCATTAAAAAATGGTGCGAATCTGTTGCAAACGATGCCTCAAAGGTTTTTCGGTGGACACAAATGGGTTTTTATTATAAGAAAGAGAATTAGCCGAAGACGTCTGAACCACTTTTTTTTGAAAAAATCCCTAAGCCGCGCGGTCACAATTTCTGCAAAAATCTGACGTTTTGCAATTCTTTCAAAAATGGTGCCAATCTGTTGCAAACGATCCCCTCAAAGGTTTTTCGGTGGAAACAAATGGGTTTTTATTATCGGAAAGAGAATTAGCCGAAGACGTCTGAACCACTTTTTTTTGAAAAAATCCCTAAGCCGTGCGGTCACAATCTCTGCAAAAATCTGACGTTCAGCAATTCATTCAGAAATGGTGCCAATCTGTTGCAAACGATCCCCTCAAAGGTTCTTCGGTGGAAACAGATGGGTTTTTATCATTGAAACAGAATTAGCCGAAGACGTCCGAACAACTTTTTTTGAAAAAATCCCTAATCCGCGCGGTCACAATCTCTGCAAAAATCTGACTTTCTGCAATTCATTCAAAAATGGTGCCAATCTGTTGCAAATGATCCCCTCAAAGGTTTTTCGGTGGAAACAGATGGGTTTTTATCATTGAAACAGAATTAGCCCTCAACGTCCGAACAACTTTTTTTGAAAAAATCCCTAAGCCGCGCGGTCACAATTTCTGCAAAAATATGACTTTCTGCAATTCATTCAAAAATGTTTCCAATCTGTTGCAAATGATCCCCTCAAAGGTTTTTCAGTGGAAACAGATGGGTTTTTATCATTGAAACAGAATTAGCCGAAGACGTCCGAACAACTTTTTTTTTGAAAAAAATCCCTAAGCCGCGCGGTCGCAATTTCAGCAAAAATCTGACGTTCTGCAATTCATTAAAAAATGGTGCCAATCTGTTGCAAACGATCCCTCAAAGGTTTTTCGGTGGAAACAAATGGGTTTTTATTATCGGAAAGAGAATTAGCCGAAGACGTCTGAACCACTTTTTTAAAAAAAAATCCCTAAGCCGCGCGGTCACAATTTCTGCAAAAATCTGACGTTTTGCAATTCTTTCAAAAATGGTGCCAATCTGTTGCAAACGATCCCCTCAAAGGTTCTTCGGTGGAAACAAATGGGTTTTTATTATCGGAAAGAGAATTAGCCGAAGACGTCTGAACCACTTTTTTTTGAAAAAATCCCTAAGCCGCGCGGTCACAATTTCAGCAAAAATCTGACGTTCTGCAATTCATTCAAAAATGGTGCCAATCTGTTACAAACGATCCCCTCAAAGGTTTTTCGGTGGAAACAGATGGGTTTTTATCATCGAAACACAATTAGCCCTCAACGTCCGAACAACTTTTTTTGAAAAAATTCCTAAGCCGCGCGGTCACAATTTCAGCAAAAATCTGACGTTCTGAAATTCATTAAAAAATGGTGCCAATCTGTTGCAAACGATCCCTCAAAGGTTTTTCGGTGGAAACAAATGGGTTTTTATTATAAGAAAGAGAATTAGCCAAAGACGTCTGAACCACTTTTTTTTGAAAAAATCCCTAAGCCGCGCGGTCACAATTTCTGCAAAAATCTGACGTTTTGCAATTCTTTCAAAAATGGTGCCAATCTGTTGCAAACGATCCCCTCAAAGGTTTTTCGGTGGAAACAAATAGGTTTTTATTACCGGAAAGAGAATTAGCCGAAGACGTCTGAACCACTTTTTTTTGAAAAAATCCCTAAGCCGCGTGGTCACAATTTCTGCAAAAATCTGACGTTCTGCAATTCATTCAGAAATGGTGCCAATCTGTTGCAAACGATCCCCTCAAAGGTTTTTCGGTGGAAACAGATGGGTTTTTATCATTGAAACAGAATTAGCCGAAGACGTCCAAACAACTTTTTTTGAAAAAATCCCTAAGCCGCGCGGTCGCAATTTCAGCAAAAATCTGACGTTCTGCAATTCATTAAAAAATGGTGCCAATCTGTTGCAAACGATCCCTCAAAGGTTTTTCGGTGGTAACAAATGGGTTTTTATTATCGGAAAGAGAATTAGCCGAAGACGTCTGAACCACTTTTTTTAAAAAAAATCCCTATGCCGCGCGGTCACAATTTCTGCAAAAATCTGACGTTTTGCAATTCATTCAAAAATGGTGCCAATGTGTTGCAAACGATCCCCTCAAAGGTTTTTCGGTGGAAACAAATGGGTTTTTATTATCGGAAAGAGAATTAGCCGAAGACATCTGAACCACTTTTTTTTGAAAAAATCCCTAAGCCGCGCGGTCACAATTTCAGCAAAAATCTGACGTTCTGCAATTCATTCAAAAATGGTGCCAATCTGTTACAAACGATCCCCTGAAAGGTTTTTCGGTGGAAACAGATGGGTTTTTATCATCGAAACACAATTAGCCCTCAACGTCCGAACAACTTTTTTTGAAAAAATTCCTAAGCCGCGCGGTCACAATTTCAGCAAAAATCTGACGTTCTGCAATTCATTAAAAAATGGTGCCAATCTGTTGCAAACGATCCCTCAAAGGTTTTTCGGTGGAAACAAATGGGTTTTTATTATAAGAAAGAGAATTAGCCGAAGACGTCCGAACCACTTTTTTTTGAAAAAATCCCTAAGCCGCGCGGTCACAATTTCTGCAAAAATCTGACGTTTTGCAATTCTTTCAAAAATGGTGCCAATCTGTTGCAAACGATCCCCTCAAAGGTTTTTCGGTGGTAACAAATAGGTTTTTATTATCGGAAAAAGAATTAGCCGAAGACGTCTGAACCACTTTTTTTTGAAAAAATCCCTAAGCCGCGTGGTCACAATTTCTGCAAATATCTGACGTTCTGCAATTCATTCAGAAATGGTTCCAATCTGTTGCAAACGATCCCCTCAAAGGTTTTTCGGTGGAAACAGATGGGTTTTTATCATTGAAACAGAATTAGCCGAAGACGTCCGAACAACTTTTTTTGAAAAAATCCCTAAGCCGCGCGGTCGCAATTTCAGCAAAAATCTGACGTTCTGCAATTCATTAAAAAATGGTGCCAATCTGTTGCAAACGATCCCTCAAAGGTTTTTCGGTGGAAACAAATGGGTTTTTATTATCGGAAAGAGAATTAGCCGAAGACGTCTGAACCACTTTTTTTAAAAAAAATCCCTAAGCCGCGCGGTCACAGTTTCTGCAAAAATCTGACGTTCTGCAATTCATTCAGAAATGGTGCCAATCTGTTGCAAATGATCCCCTCAAAGGTTTTTCGGTGGAAACAGATGGGTTTTTATCATTGAAACAGAATTAGCCCTCAACGTCCGAACAACTTTTTTTGAAAAAATCCCTACGCCGCGCGGTCACAATTTCTGCAAAAATCTGACTTTCTGCAATTCATTCAAAAATGGTGCCAATCTGTTGCAAATGATCCCATCAAAGGTTTTTCAGTGGAAACAGATGGGTTTTTATCATTGAAACAGAATTAGCCGAAGACGTCCGAACAACTTTTTTTTGGAAAAAAATCCCTAAGCCGCGCGGTCACAATTTCAGCAAAAATCTGACGTTCTACAATTCATTAAAAAATGGTGCCAATCTGTTGCAAACGATCCCTCAAAGGTTTTTCAGTGGAAACAAATGGGTTTTTATTATCGGAAAGAGAATTAGCCGAAGACGTCTGAACCAATTTTTTTAAAAAAAAATCCCTAAGCCGCGCGGTCACAATTTCTGCAAAAATCTGACGTTTTGCAATTCATTCAAAAATGGTGCCAATCTGTTGCAAACGATCCCCTCAAACGTTTTTCGGTGGAAACAAATGGGTTTTTATTATCAGAAAGAGAATTAGCCGAAGACGTCTGAACCACTTTTTTTTTAAAAAATCCCTAAGCCGCGCGGTCACAATTTCAGCAAAAATCTGACGTTCTGCAATTCATTCAAAAATGGTGCCAATCTGTTGCAAACGATCCCCTGAAAGGTTTTTCGGTGGAAACAGATGGGTTTTTATCATCGAAACAGAATTAGCCCTCAACGTCTGAACCACTTTTTTTTGAAAAAATCCCTAAGCCGCGCGGTCACAATTTCTGCAAAAATCTGACGTTCTGCAATTCATTCAAAAATGGTGCCAATCTGTTGCAAACGATCCCCTGAAAGGTTTTTCGGTGGAAACAGATGGGTTTTTATCATCGAAACAGAATTAGCCCTCAACGTCCGAACAACTTTTTTTGCAAAAATCCCTAAGTCGCGCGGTCACAGTTTCAGCAAAAATCTGACGTTTTGCAATTCATTCAAAAATGGTGCCAATCTGTTGCAAACGATCCCCTCAAAGGTTTTTCAGTGGAAACAAATGGGTTTTTATTATCGGAAAGAGAATTAGCCGAAGACGTCTGAACCACTTTTTTTTGAAAAAATCCCTAAGCCGCGCGGTCAAAATTTCAGCAAAAATCTGACGTTCTGCAATTCATTAAAAAAATGGTGCCAATCTGTTGCAAACGATCCCTCAAAGGTTTTTCAGTGGAAACAAATGGGTTTTTATTATCGGAAAGAGAATTAGCCGAAGACGTCTGAACCACTTTATTTAAAAAAAAATCCCTAAGCCGCGCGGTCACAATTTCTGCAAAAATCTGACGTTTTGCAATTCTTTCAAAAATGGTGCCAATCTGTTGCAAACGATCCCCTCAAAGGTTTTTCGGTGGAAACAAATAGGTTTTTATTATCGGAAAGAGAATTAGCCGAAGACGTCTGAACCACTTTTTTTTGAAAAAATCCCTAAGCCGCGTGGTCACAATTTCTGCAAAAATCTGACGTTCTGCAATTCATTCAAAAATGGTGCCAATCTGTTGCAAACGATCCCCTGAAAGGTTTTTCGGTGGAAACAGGTGGGTTTTTATCATCGAAACAGAATTAGCCCTCAACGTCCGAACAACTTTTTTTGCAAAAATCCCTAAGTCGCGCGGTCACAATTTCAGCAAAAATCTGACGTTTTGCAATTCATTCAAAAATGGTGCCAATCTGTTGCAAACGATCCCCTCAAAGGTATTTCGGGGGAAACAAATGGGTTTTTATTATCGGAAAGAGAATTAGCCGAAGACGTCTGAACCACTTTTTTTTGAAAAAATCCCTAAGCCGCGCGGTCAAAATTTCAGCAAAAATCTGACGTTCTGCAATTCATTAAAAAATGATGCCAATCTGTTGCAAACGATCCCTCAAAGGTTTTTCAGTGGAAACAAATTGGTTTTTATTATCGGAAAGAGAATTAGCCGAAGACGTCTGAACCACTTTATTTAAAAAAAAATCCCTAAGCCGCGCGGTCACAATTTCTGCAAAAATCTGACGTTTTGCAATTCTTTCAAAAATGGTGCCAATCTGTTGCAAACGATCCCCTCAAAGGTTTTTCGGTGGAAACAAATAGGTTTTTATTATCGGAAAGAGAATTAGCCGAAGACGTTTGAACCACTTTTTTTTGAAAAAATCCCTAAGCCGCGTGGTCACAATTTCTGCAAAAATCTGACGTTCTGCAATTCATTCAGAAATGGTGCCAATCTGTTGCAAACGATCCCCTCAAAGGTTTTTCGGTGGAAACAGATGGGTTTTTATCATTGAAACAGAATTAGCCGAAGACGTCCGAACAACTTTTTTTGAAAAAATCCCTAAGCCGCGCGGTCGCAATTTCAGCAAAAATCTGACGTTCTGCAATTCATTAAAAAATGGTGCCAATCTGTTGCAAACGATCCCTCAAAGGTTTTTCGGTGGAAACAAATGGGTTTTTATTATCGGAAAGAGAATTAGCCGAAGACGTCTGAACCACTTTTTTTAAAAAAAATCCCTAAGCCGCGCGGTCACAATTTCTGCAGAAATCTGACGTTTTGCAATTCATTCAAAAATGGTGCCAATCTGTTGCAAACGATCCCCTCAAAGGTTTTTCGGTGGAAACAAATGGGTTTTTATTATCGGAAAGAGAATTAGCCGAAGACGTCTGAACCACTTTTTTTTGAAAAAATCCCTAAGCCGCGCGGTCACAATTTCAGCAAAAATCTGACTTTCTGCAATTCATTCAAAAATGGTGCCAATCTGTTGCAAATGATCCCCTCAAAAGTTTTTCAGTGGAAACAGATGGGTTTTTATCATTGAAACAGAATTAGCCGAAGACGTCTGAACCACTTTTTTTTGAAAAAATCCCTAAGCCGCGCGGTCACAATTTCAGCAAAAATCTGACGTTCTGCAATTCATTCAGAAATGGTGCCAATCTGTTGCAAATGATCCCCTCAAAGGTTTTTCGGTGGAAACAGATGGGTTTTTATCATTGAAACAGAATTAGCCCTCAACGTCCGAACAACTTTTTTTGAAAAAATCCCTACGCCGCGCGGTCACAATTTCTGCAAAAATCTGACTTTCTGCAATTCATTCAAAAATGGTGCCAATCTGTTGCAAATGATCCCATCAAAGGTTTTTCAGTGGAAACAGATGGGTTTTTATCATTGAAACAGAATTAGCCGAAGACGTCCGAACAACTTTTTTTTTGAAAAAAATCCCTAAGCCGCGCGGTCACAATTTCAGCAAAAATCTGACGTTCTACAATTCATTAAAAAATGGTGCCAATCTGTTGCAAACGATCCCTCAAAGGTTTTTCAGTGGAAACAAATGGGTTTTTATTATCGGAAAGAGAATTAGCCGAAGACGTCTGAACCAATTTTTTTTTAAAAAAATCCCTAAGCCGCGCGGTCACAATTTCTGCAAAAATCTGACGTTTTGCAATTCATTCAAAAATGGTGCCAATCTGTTGCAAACGATCCCCTCAAAGGTTTTTCGGTGGAAACAAATGGGTTTTTATTATCAGAAAGAGAATTAGCCGAAGACGTCTGAACCACTTTTTTTTGAAAAAATCCCTAAGCCGCGCGGTCACAATTTCAGCAAAAATCTGACGTTCTGCAATTCATTCAAAAATGGTGCCAATCTGTTGCAAACGATCCCCTGAAAGGTTTTTCGGTGGAAACAGATGGGTTTTTATCATCAAAACAGAATTAGCCCTCAACGTCCGAACAACTTTTTTTGAAAAAATTCCTAAGCCGCGCGGTCACAATTTTAGCAAAAATCTGACTTTCTGCAATTTATTCAAAAATGGTGCCAATCTGTTGCAAACGATCCCCTCAAAGGTTTTTCGGTGAAAACAGATGGGTTTTTATTATCAGAAAGAGAATTAGCCAAAGACGTCTGAACCACTTTTTTTTGAAAAAATCCCTAAGCCGCGCGGTCACAATTTCTGCAAAAATCTGACGTTTTGCAATTCTTTCAAAAATGGTGCCAATCTGTTGCAAACGATCCCCTCAAAGGTTTTTCGGTGGAAACAAATGGGTTTTTATTATCGGAAAGAGAATTAGCCGAAGACGTCTGAACCACTTTTTTTTGAAAAAATCAATAAGCCGCGCGGTCACAATTTCAGCAAAAATCTGACTTTCTGCAATTCATTCAAAAATGGTGCCAATCTGTTGCAAATGATCCCCTCAAAGGTTTTTCAGTGGAAACAGATGGGTTTTTATTATCGGAAAGAGAATTAGCCGAAGACGTCCGAACAACTTTTCTTTGAAAAAATCCCTAAGCCGCGCGGTCACAATTTCTGCAAAAATCTGACGTTCTGCAATTCATTCAAAATGGTGCCAATCTGTTGCAAACGATCCCCTGAAAGGTTTTTCGGTGGAAACAGATGGGTTTTTATCATCGAAACAGAATTAGCCCTCAACGTCTGAACCACTTTTTTTTGAAAAAATCCCTAAGCCGCGCGGTCACAATTTCTGCAAAAATCTGACGTTCTGCAATTCATTCAAAAATGGTGCCAATCTGTTGCAAACGATACCCTGAAAGGTTTTTCGGTGGAAACAGATGGGTTTTTATCATCGAAACAGAATTAGCCCTCAACTTCCGAACAACTTTTTTTGCAAAAATCCCTAAGCCGCGCGGTCACAATTTCAGCAAAAATCTGACGTTCTGCAATTCATTAAAAAATGGTGCCAATCTGTTGCAAACGATCCCCTCAAAGGTTTTTTGGTGGAAACAAATGGGTTTTTATTATCGGAAAGAGAATTAGCCGAAGACGTCCAAACAACTTTTTTTTTTGAAAAAAATCCCTAAGCCGCGTGGTCACAATTTCAGCAAAAATCTGACGTTCTGCAATTCATTCAAAAATGGTGCCAATCTGTTGCAAACGATCCCCTCAAGGGTTTTTCGGTGGAAACAGATGGGTTTTTATCATCAAAACAGAATTAGGCCTCAACGTCCGAACAACTTTTTTTGAAAAAATTCCTAAGTCGCGCGGTCACAATTTCTGCAAAAATCTGACTTTCTGCAATTCCTTCAAAAATGGTGCCAATCTGTTGCAAACGATCCCTCAAAGGTTTTTCGGTGGAAACAAATGGGTTTTTATTATCGGAAAGAGAATTAGCCGAAGACGTCTGAACCACTTTTTTTTGAAAAAATCCCTAAGCCGCGCGGTCACAATTTCTGCAAAAATCTGACTTTCTGCAATTCATTCAGAAATGGTGCCAATCTGTTGCAAATGATCCCCTCAAAGGTTTTTCAGTGGAAACAGATGGGTTTTTATCATTGAAACAGAATTAGCCGAAGACGTCTGAACCACTTTTTTTTCAAAAAAACCCTAAGCCGCGCGGTCACAATTTCTGCAAAAATCTGACGTTCTGCAATTCATTAAAAAATGGTGCCAATCTGTTGCAAACGATCCCCTCAAAGGTTTTTCGGTGGAAACAAATGGGTTTTTATTATCGGAAAGAGAATTAGCCGAAGACGTCTGAACCACTTTTTTTTGAAAAAATCCCTAAGCCGCGCGGTCACAATTTCTGCAAAAATCTGACGTTCTGCAATTCATTCAGAAATGGTGCCAATCTGTTGCAAACGATCCCCTCAAAGGTTTTTCGGTGGAAACAGATGGGTTTTTATCATTGAAACAGAATTAGCCCTCAACGTCCGAACAACTTTTTTTGAAAAAATCCCTAAGCCGCGCGGTCACAATTTCTGCAAAAATCTGACTTTCTGCAATTCATTCAAAAATGGTGCCAATCTGTTGCAAATGATCCCATCAAAGGTTTTTCAGTGGAAAGAGATGGGTTTTTATCATTGAAACAGAATTAGCCGAAGATGTCCGAACAACTTTTTTTTTGAAAAAAATCCCTAAGCCGCGCGGTCACAATTTCAGCCAAAATATGACGTTCTGCAATTCATTAAAAAATGGTGCCAATCTGTTGCAAACGATCCCTCAAAGGTTTTTCGGTGGAAACAAATGGGTTTTTATTATCGGAAAGAGAATTAGACGAAGACGTCTGAACCACTTTTAAAAAAAAAAAATCCCTAAACCGCGCGGTCACAATTTCTGCAAAAATCTGACGTTTTGCAATTCATTCAAAAATGGTGCCAATCTGTTGCAAACGATCCCCTCAAAGGTTTTTCGGTGGAAACAAATGGGTTTTTATTATCGGAAAGAGAATTAGCCGAAGACGTCTGAACCACTTTTTTTTAAAAAAATCCCTAAGCCGCGCGGTCACAATTTCAGCAAAAATCTGACGTTCTGCAATTCATTCAAAAATGGTGCCAATCTGTTGCAAACGATCCCCTCAAGGGTTTTTCGGTGGAAACAGATGGGTTTTTATCATCAAAACAGAATTAGGCCTCAACGTCCGAACAACTTTTTTTGAAAAAATTCCTAAGTCGCGCGGTCACAATTTCTGCAAAAATCTGACTTTCTGCAATTCCTTCAAAAATGGTGCCAATCTGTTGCAAACGATCCCTCAAAGGTTTTTCGGTGGAAACAAATGGGTTTTTATTATCGGAAAGAGAATTAGCCGAAGACGTCCAAACAACTTTTTTTTTTGAAAAAAAACCCTAAGCCGCGTGGTCACAATTTCAGCAAAAATCTGACGTTCTGCAATTCATTCAAAAATGGTGCCAATCTGTTGCAAACGATCCCCTCAAGGGTTTTTCGGTGGAAACAGATGGGTTTTTATCATCAAAACAGAATTAGGCCTCAACGTCCGAACAACTTTTTTTGAAAAAATTCCTAAGTCGCGCGGTCACAATTTCTGCAAAAATCTGACTTTCTGCAATTCCTTCAAAAATGGTGCCAATCTGTTGCAAACGATCCCTCAAAGGTTTTTCGGTGGAAACAAATGGGTTTTTATTATCGGAAAGAGAATTAGCCGAAGACGTCTGAACCACTTTTTTTTGAAAAAATCCCTAAGCCGCGCGGTCACAATTTCTGCAAAAATCTGACGTTCTGCAATTCATTAAAAAATGGTGCCAATCTGTTGCAAACGATCCCCTCAAAGGTTTTTCGGTGGAAACAAATGGGTTTTTATTATCGGAAAGAGAATTAGCCGAAGACGTCTGAACCACTTTTTTTTGAAAAAATCCCTAAGCCGCGCGGTCACAATTTCTGCAAAAATCTGACTTTCTGCAATTCATTCAGAAATGGTGCCAATCTGTTGCAAATGATCCCCTCAAAGGTTTTTCGGTGGAAACAAATGGGTTTTTATTATCGTAAAGAGAATTAGCCGAAGACGTCTGAACCACTTTTTTTTCAAAAAAACCCTAAGCCGCGCGGTCACAATTTCTGCAAAAATCTGACGTTCTGCAATACATTAAAAAATGGTGCCAATCTGTTGCAAACGATCCCCTCAAAGGTTTTTCGGTGGAAACAAATGGGTTTTTATTATCGGAAAGAGAATTAGCCGAAGACGTCTGAACCACTTTTTTTTGAAAAAATCCCTAAGCCGCGCGGTCACAATTTCTGCAAAAATCTGACGTTCTGCAATTCATTCAGAAATGGTGCCAATCTGTTGCAAACGATCCCCTCAAAGGTTTTTCGGTGGAAACAGATGGGTTTTTATCATTGAAACAGAATTAGCCCTCAACGTCCGAACAACTTTTTTTGAAAAAATCCCTAAGCCGCGCGGTCACAATTTCTGCAAAAATCTGACTTTCTGCAATTCATTCAAAAATGGTGCCAATCTGTTGCAAATGATCCCATTAAAGGTTTTTCAGTGGAAACAGATGGGTTTTTATCATTGAAACAGAATTAGCCGAAGATGTCCGAACAACTTTTTTTTTGAAAAAAATCCCTAAGCCGCGCGGTCACAATTTCAGCAAAAATATGACGTTCTGCAATTCATTAAAAAATGGTGCCAATCTGTTGCAAACGATCCCTCAGAGGTTTTTCGGTGGAAACAAATGGGTTTTTATTATCGGAAAGAGAATTAGACGAAGACGTCTGAACCACTTTTTAAAAAAAAAAATCCCTAAACCGCGCGGTCACAATTTCTGCAAAAATCTGACGTTTTGCAATTCATTCAAAAATGGTGCCAATCTGTTGCAAACGATCCCCTCAAAGGTTTTTCGGTGGAAACAAATGGGTTTTTATTATCGGAAAGAGAATTAGCCGAAGACGTCTGAACCACTTTTTTAAAAAAAAATCCCTAAGCCGCGCGGTCACAATTTCAGCAAAAATCTGACGTTCTGCAATTCATTCAAAAATGGGGCTAATCTGTTGCAAACGATCCCCTCAAAGGTTTTCAGTGGAAACAGATGGGTTTTTATCATTGAAACAGAATTAGCCGTAGACGTCCGAACAACTTTTTTTTTGAAAAAAATCCCTAAGCCGCGCGGTCACAATTTCAGCAAAAATCTGACTTTCTGCAATTCATTCAAAAATGGTGCCAATCTGTTGCAAATGATCCCCTCAAAGGTTTTTCAGTGGAAACAGATGGGTTTTTATCATTGAAACAGAATTAGCCGAAGACGTCCGAACAACTTTTTTTTTGAAAAAATCCCTAAGCCGCGCGGTCACAATTTCAGCAAAAATATGACGTTCTGCAATTCATTAAAAAATGGTGCCAATCTGTTGCAAACGATCCCTCAAAGGTTTTTCGGTGGAAACAAATGGGTTTTTATTATCGGAAAGAGAATTAGACGAAGACGTCTGAACCACTTTTTAAAAAAAAAAATCCCTAAACCGCGCGGTCACAATTTCTGCAAAAATCTGACGTTTTGCAATTCATTCAAAAATGGTGCCAATCTGTTGCAAACGATCCCCTCAAAGGTTTTTCGGTGGAAACAAATGGGTTTTTATTATCGGAAAGAGAATTAGCCGAAGACGTCTGAACCACTTTTTTTTAAAAAAACCCCTAAGCCGCGCGGTCACAATTTCAGCAAAAATCTGACTTTCTGCAATTCATTCAGAAATGGTGCCAATCTGTTGCAAATGATCCCCTCAAAGGTTTTTCGGTGGAAACAAATGGGTTTTTATTATCGTAAAGAGAATTAGCCGAAGACGTCTGAACCACTTTTTTTTCAAAAAAACCCTAAGCCGCGCGGTCACAATTTCTGCAAAAATCTGACGTTCTGCAATACATTAAAAAATGGTGCCAATCTGTTGCAAACGATCCCCTCAAAGGTTTTTCGGTGGAAACAAATGGGTTTTTATTATCGGAAAGAGAATTAGCCGAAGACGTCTGAACCACTTTTTTTTGAAAAAATCCCTAAGCCGCGCGGTCACAATTTCTGCAAAAATCTGACGTTCTGCAATTCATTCAGAAATGGTGCCAATCTGTTGCAAACGATCCCCTCAAAGGTTTTTCGGTGGAAACAGATGGGTTTTTATCATTGAAACAGAATTAGCCCTCAACGTCCGAACAACTTTTTTTGAAAAAATCCCTAAGCCGCGCGGTCACAATTTCTGCAAAAATCTGACTTTCTGCAATTCATTCAAAAATGGTGCCAATCTGTTGCAAATGATCCCATTAAAGGTTTTTCAGTGGAAACAGATGGGTTTTTATCATTGAAACAGAATTAGCCGAAGATGTCCGAACAACTTTTTTTTTGAAAAAAATCCCTAAGCCGCGCGGTCACAATTTCAGCAAAAATATGACGTTCTGCAATTCATTAAAAAATGGTGCCAATCTGTTGCAAACGATCCCTCAAAGGTTTTTCGGTGGAAACAAATGGGTTTTTATTATCGGAAAGAGAATTAGACGAAGACGTCTGAACCACTTTTTTAAAAAAAAAATCCCTAAACCGCGCGGTCACAATTTCTGCAAAAATCTGACGTTTTGCAATTCATTCAAAAATGGTGCCAATCTGTTGCAAACGATCCCCTCAAAGGTTTTTCGGTGGAAACAAATGGGTTTTTATTATCGGAAAGAGAATTAGCCGAAGACGTCTGAACCACTTTTTTAAAAAAAAATCCCTAAGCCGCGCGGTCACAATTTCAGCAAAAATCTGACGTTCTGCAATTCATTCAAAAATGGGGCTAATCTGTTGCAAACGATCCCCTCAAAGGTTTTCAGTGGAAACAGATGGGTTTTTATCATTGAAACAGAATTAGCCGTAGACGTCCGAACAACTTTTTTTTTGAAAAAAATCCCTAAGCCGCGCGGTCACAATTTCAGCAAAAATCTGACTTTCTGCAATTCATTCAAAAATGGTGCCAATCTGTTGCAAATGATCCCCTCAAAGGTTTTTCAGTGGAAACAGATGGGTTTTTATCATTGAAACAGAATTAGCCGAAGACGTCCGAACAACTTTTTTTTTGAAAAAATCCCTAAGCCGCGCGGTCACAATTTCAGCAAAAATATGACGTTCTGCAATTCATTAAAAAATGGTGCCAATCTGTTGCAAACGATCCCTCAAAGGTTTTTCGGTGGAAACAAATGGGTTTTTATTATCGGAAAGAGAATTAGACGAAGACGTCTGAACCACTTTTTAAAAAAAAAATCCCTAAACCGCGCGGTCACAATTTCTGCAAAAATCTGACGTTTTGCAATTCATTCAAAAATGGTGCCAATCTGTTGCAAACGATCCCCTCAAAGGTTTTTCGGTGGAAACAAATGGGTTTTTATTATCGGAAAGAGAATTAGCCGAAGACGTCTGAACCACTTTTTTTTAAAAAAACCCCTAAGCCGCGCGGTCACAATTTCAGCAAAAATCTGACGTTCTGCAATTCATTCAAAAATGGTGCCAATCTGTTGCAAACGATCCCCTCAAGGGTTTTTCGGTGGAAACAGATGGGTTTTTATCATCAAAACAGAATTAGGCCTCAACGTCCGAACAACTTTTTTTGAAAAAATTCCTAAGTCGCGCGGTCACAATTTCTGCAAAAATCTGACTTTCTGCAATTCCTTCAAAAATGGTGCCAATCTGTTGCAAACGATCCCTCAAAGGTTTTTCGGTGGAAACAAATGGGTTTTTATTATCGGAAAGACAATTAGCCGAAGACGTCCAAACAACTTTTTTTTTTGAAAAAAATCCCTAAGCCGCGTGGTCACAATTTCAGCAAAAATCTGACGTTCTGCAATTCATTCAAAAATGGTGCCAATCTGTTGCAAACGATCCCCTCAAGGGTTTTTCGGTGGAAACAGATGGGTTTTTATCATCAAAAAAGAATTAGGCCTCAACGTCCGAACAACTTTTTTTGAAAAAATTCCTAAGTCGCGCGGTCACAATTTCTGCAAAAATCTGACTTTCTGCAATTCCTTCAAAAATGGTGCCAATCTGTTGCAAACGATCCCTCAAAGGTTTTTCGGTGGAAACAAATGGGTTTTTATTATCGGAAAGAGAATTAGCCGAAGACGTCTGAACCACTTTTTTTTGAAAAAATCCCTAAGCCGCGCGGTCACAATTTCTGCAAAAATCTGACGTTCTGCAATTCATTAAAAAATGGTGCCAATCTGTTGCAAACGATCCCCTCAAAGGTTTTTCGGTGGAAACAAATGGGTTTTTATTATCAGAAAGAGAATTAGCCGAAGACGTCTGAACCACTTTTTTTTGAAAAAATCCCTAAGCCGCGCGGTCACAATTTCTGCAAAAATCTGACTTTCTGCAATTCATTCAGAAATGGTGCCAATCTGTTGCAAATGATCCCCTCAAAGGTTTTTCAGTGGAAACAGATGGGTTTTTATCATTGAAACAGAATTAGCCGAAGACGTCTGAACCACTTTTTTTTCAAAAAAACCCTAAGCCGCGCGGTCACAATTTCTGCAAAAATCTGACGTTCTGCAATTCATTCAGAAATGGTGCCAATCTGTTGCAAACGATCCCCTCAAAGGTTTTTCGGTGGAAACAGATGGGTTTTTATCATTAAAACAGAATTAGCCCTCAACGTCCGAACAACTTTTTTTGAAAAAATCCCTAAGTCGCGCGGTCACAATTTCTGCAAAAATCTGACTTTCTGCAATTCATTCAAAAATGGTGCCAATCTGTTGCAAATGATCCCATTAAAGGTTTTTCAGTGGAAACAGATGGGTTTTTATCATTGAAACAGAATTAGCCGAAGATGTCCGAACAACTTTTTTTTTGAAAAAAATCCCTAAGCCGCGCGGTCACAATTTCAGCAAAAATATGACGTTCTGCAATTCATTAAAAAATGGTGCCAATCTGTTGCAAACGATCCCTCAAAGGTTTTTCGGTGGAAACAAATGGGTTTTTATTATCGGAAAGAGAATTAGACGAAGACGTCTGAACCACTTTTTTAAAAAAAAAATCCCTAAACCGCGCGGTCACAATTTCTGCAAAAATCTGACGTTTTGCAATTCATTCAAAAATGGTGCCAATCTGTTGCAAACGATCCCCTCAAAGGTTTTTCGGTGGAAACAAATGGGTTTTTATTATCGGAAAGAGAATTAGCCGAAGACGTCTGAACCACTTTTTTTAAAAAAAATCCCTAAGCCGCGCGGTCACAATTTCAGCAAAAATCTGATGTTCTGCAATTCATTCAAAAATGGGGCTAATCTGTTGCAAACGATCCCCTCAAAGGTTTTCAGTGGAAACAGATGGGTTTTTATCATTGAAACAGAATTAGCCGTAGACGTCCGAACAACTTTTTTTTTGAAAAAAATCCCTAAGCCGCGCGGTCACAATTTCAGCAAAAATCTGACTTTCTGCAATTCATTCAAAAATGGTGCCAATCTGTTGCAAATGATCCCCTCAAAGGTTTTTCAGTGGAAACAGATGGGTTTTTATCATTGAAACAGAATTAGCCGAAGACGTCCGAACAACTTTTTTTTTGAAAAAAATCCCTAAGCCGCGCGGTCACAATTTCAGCAAAAATCTGACGTTCTGCAATTCATTAAAAAATGGTGCCAATCTGTTGCAAACGATCCCTCAAAGGTTTTTCGGTGGAAACAAATGGGTTTTTATTATCGGAAAGAGAATTAGACGAAGACGTCTGAACCACTTTTTTAAAAAAAAAATCCCTAAACCGCGCGGTCACAATTTCTGCAAAAATCTGACGTTTTGCAATTCATTCAAAAATGGTGCCAATCTGTTGCAAACGATCCCCTCAAATGTTTTTCGGTGGAAACAAATGGGTTTTTATTATCGGAAAGAGAATTAGCCGAAGACGTCTGAACCACTTTTTTTAAAAAAAATCCCTAAGCCGCGCGGTCACAATTTCAGCAAAAATCTGATGTTCTGCAATTCATTCAAAAATGGGGCTAATCTGTTGCAAACGATCCCCTCAAAGGTTTTCAGTGGAAACAGATGGGTTTTTATCATTGAAACAGAATTAGCCGTAGACGTCCGAACAACTTTTTTTTTGAAAAAAATCCCTAAGCCGCGCGGTCACAATTTCAGCAAAAATCTGACTTTCTGCAATTCATTCAAAAATGGTGCCAATCTGTTGCAAATGATCCCCTCAAAGGTTTTTCAGTGGAAACAGATGGGTTTTTATCATTGAAACAGAATTAGCCGAAGACGTCCGAACAACTTTTTTTTTGAAAAAAATCCCTAAGCCGCGCGGTCACAATTTCAGCAAAAATCTGACGTTCTGCAATTCATTAAAAAATGGTGCCAATCTGTTGCAAACGATCCCTCAAAGGTTTTTCGGTGGAAACAAATGGGTTTTTATTATCGGAAAGAGAATTAGCCGAAGACGTCTGAACCAATTTTTTTTTAAAAAAAATACCTAAGCCGCGCGGTCACAATTTCTGCAAAAATCTGACGTTTTGCAATTCATTCAAAAATGGTGCCAATCTGTTGCAAACGATCCCCTCAAAGGTTTTTCGGTGGAAACAAATGGGTTTTTATTATCGGAAAGAGAATTAGCCGAAGACGTCTGAACCACTTTTTTTTGAAAAAATCCCTAAGCCGCGCGGTCACAATTTCAGCAAAAATCTGACGTTCTGCAATTCATTCAAAAATGGTGCCAATCTGTTGCAAACGATCCCCTGAAAGGTTGTTCGGTGGAAACAGATGGGTTTTTATCATCGAAACAGAATTAGCCCTCAACGTCCGAACAACTTTTTTTGAAAAAATTCCTAAGCCGCGCGGTCACAATTTCTGCAAAAATCTGACTTTCTGCAATTCATTCAAAAATGGTGCCAATCTGTTGCAAATGATCCCCTCAAAGGTTTTTCAGTGGAAACAGATGGGTTTTTATCATTGAAACAGAATTAGCCGAAGACGTCTGAACCACTTTTTTTGAAAAAATCCCTAAGCCGCGCGGTCACAATTTCAGCAAAAATCTGACGTTCTGCAATTCATTAAAAAATGGTGCCAATCTGTTGCAAACGATCCCTCAAAGGTTTTTCGGTGGAAACAAATGGGTTTTTATTATCGGAAAGAGAATTAGCCGAAGACGTCTGAACCACTTTTTTTTGAAAAAATCCCTAAGCCGCGCGGTCACAATTTCAGCAAAAATCTGACGTTTTGCAATTCATTCAAAAATGATGCCAATCTGTTGCAAACGATCCCCTCAAAGGTTTTTCGGTGGAAACAAATGGGTTTTTATTATCGGAAAGAGAATTAGCCGAAGACGTCTGAACCACTTTTTTTTGAAAAAATCCCTAAGCCGCGCGGTCACAATTTCTGCAAATATCTGACGTTCTGCAATTCATTCAAAAATGGTGCCAATCTGTTGCAAACGATCCCCTCAAAGGTTTTTCGGTGAAAACTGATGGGTTTTTATCATTGAAACAGAATTAGCCGAAGACGTCCAAACAACTTTTTTTTTGAAAAAAATCCCTAAGCCGCGCGGTCACAATTTCAGCAAAAATCTGACGTTCTGCAATTCATTCAAAAATGGTGCCAATCTGTTGCAAACGATCCCCTCAAAGGTTTTTCGGTGGAAACAAATGGGTTTTTATTATCGGAAAGAGAATTAGCCGAAGACATCTGAACCACTTTTTTTTGAAAAAATCCCTAAGCCGCGTGGTCACAATTTCTGCAAAAATCTGACGTTCTGCAATTCATTCAGAAATGGTGCCAATCTGTTGCAAACGATCCCCTCAAAGGTTTTTCAGTGGAAACAGATGGGTTTTTATCATTGAAACAGAATTAGCCCTCAACGTCCGAACAACTTTTTTTGCAAAAATCCCTAAGCCGCGCGGTCACAATTTCTGCAAAAATCTGACTTTCTACAATTCATTAAAAAATGGTGCCAATCTGTTGCAAATGATCCCCTCAAAGGTTTTTCGGTGAAAACAGATGGGTTTTTATCATTGAAACAGAATCAGCCGAAGACGTCCAAACAACTTTTTTTTTGAAAAAAATCCCTAAGCCGCGCGGTCACAATTTCAGCAAAAATCTGACGTTCTGCAATTCATTAAAAAATGGTGCCAATCTGTTGCAAACGATCCCCTCAAAGGTTTTTCGGTGGAAACAAATGGGTTTTTATTATCGGAAAGAGAATTAGCCGAAGACGTCTGAACCACTTTTTTTTGAAAAAATCCCTAAGCCGCGCGGTCACAATTTCAGCAAAAATCTGACGTTCTGCAATTCATTCAAAAATGGTGCCAATCTGTTGCAAACGATCCCCTGAAAGGTTTTTCGGTGGAAACAGATGGGTTTTTATCATCGAAACAGAATTAGCCCTCAATGTCCGAACAACTTTTTTTAAAAAATTCCTAAGCCGCGCGGTCACAATTTCAGCAAAAATCTGACTTTCTGCAATTCATTCAAAAATGGTGCCAATCTGTTGCAAACGATCCCCTCAAAGGTTTTTCGGTGAAAACAGATGGGTTTTTATCATCGAAACAGAATCAGCCGAAGACGTCCAAACAACTTTTTTTTTGAAAAAAATCCCTAAGCCGCGCGGTCACAATTTCAGCAAAAATCTGACGTTCTGCAATTCATTCAAAAATGGTGCCAATCTGTTGCAAACGATCCTCTCAAAGGTTTTTCGGTGGAAACAAATGGGTTTTTATTATCGGAAAGAGAATTAGCCGAAGACATCTGAACCACTTTTTTTTGAAAAAATCCCTCAGCCGCGTGGTCACAATTTCTGCAAAAATCTGACGTTCTGCAATTCATTCAGAAATGGTGCCAATCTGTTGCAAACGATCCCCTCAAAGGTTTTTCGGTGAAAACAGATGGGTTTTTATCATTGAAACAGAATCAGCCGAAGACGTCCAAACAACTTTTTTTTTGAAAAAAATCCCTAAGCCGCGCGGTCACAATTTCAGCAAAAATCTGACGTTCTGCAATTCATTAAAAAATGGTGCCAATCTGTTGCAAATGATCCCTCAAAGGTTTTTCGGTGGAAACAAATGGGTTTTTATTATCGGAAAGAGAATTAGCCGAAGACGTCTGAACCACTTTTTTAAAAAAAAATCCCTAAGCCGCGCGGTCACAATTTCAGCAAAAATCTGACGTTCTGCAATTCATTCAAAAATGGTGCCAATCTGTTGCAAATAATCCCTCAAAGATTTTTCGGTGGAAACAAATGGGTTTTTATTATCGGAAAGAGAATAAGCCGAAGACGTCTGAACCACTTTTTTTTAAAAAATCCCTAAGCCGCGCGGTCACAATTTCTGCAAAAATCTGACGTTCTGCAATTCATTAAAAAATGGTGCCAATCTGTTGCAAACGATCCCCTCAAAGGTTTTTCGGTGGAAACAAATGGGTTTTTATTATCGGAAAGAGAATTAGCCGAAGACGTCTGAACCACTTTTTTTTGAAAAAATCCCTAAGCCGCGCGGTCACAATTTCTGCAAAAATCTGACTTTCTGCAATTCATTCAGAAATGGTGCCAATCTGTTGCAAACGATCCCCTCAAAGGTTTTTCGGTGGAAACAGATGGGTTTTTATCATTGAAACAGAATTAGCCCTCAACGTCCGAACAACTTTTTTTGAAAAAATCCCTAAGCCGCGCGGTCACAATTTCTGCAAAAATCTGACTTTCTGCAATTCATTCAAAAATGGTGCCAATCTGTTGCAAATGATCCCATTAAAGGTTTTTCAGTGGAAACAGATGGGTTTTTATCATTGAAACAGAATTAGCCGAAGATGTCCGAACAACTTTTTTTTTGAAAAAAATCCCTAAGCCGCGCGGTCACAATTTCAGCAAAAATATGACGTTCTGCAATTCATTAAAAAATGGTGCCAATCTGTTGCAAACGATCCCTCAAAGGTTTTTCGGTGGAAACAAATGGGTTTTTATTATCGGAAAGAGAATTAGACGAAGACGTCTGAACCACTTTTTAAAAAAAAAAATCCCTAAACCGCGCGGTCACAATTTCTGCAAAAATCTGACGTTTTGCAATTCATTCAAAAATGGTGCCAATCTGTTGCAAACGATCCCCTCAAAGGTTTTTCGGTGGAAACAAATGGGTTTTTATTATCGGAAAGAGAATTAGCCGAAGACGTCTGAACCACTTTTTTTAAAAAAAATCCCTAAGCCGCGCGGTCACAATTTCAGCAAAAATCTGACGTTCTGCAATTCATTCAAAAATGGGGCTAATCTGTTGCAAACGATCCCCTCAAAGGTTTTCAGTGGAAACAGATGGGTTTTTATCATTGAAACAGAATTAGCCGTAGACGTCCGAACAACTTTTTTTTTGAAAAAAATCCCTAAGCCGCGCGGTCACAATTTCAGCAAAAATCTGACTTTCTGCAATTCATTCAAAAATGGTGCCAATCTGTTGCAAATGATCCCCTCAAAGGTTTTTCAGTGGAAACAGATGGGTTTTTATCATTGAAACAGATTTAGCCGAAGACGTCCGAACAACTTTTTTTTTGAAAAAAATCCCTAAGCCGCGCGGTCACAATTTCAGCAAAAATCTGACGTTCTGCAATTCATTAAAAAATGGTGCCAATCTGTTGCAAACGATCCCTCAAAGGTTTTTCGGTGGAAACAAATGGGTTTTTATTATCGGAAAGAGAATTAGCCGAAGACGTCTGAACCAATTTTTTTTTTAAAAAAATACCTAAGCCGCGCGGTCACAATTTCTGCAAAAATCTGACGTTTTGCAATTCATTCAAAAATGGTGCCAATCTGTTGCAAACGATCCCCTCAAAGGTTTTTCGGTGGAAACAAATGGGTTTTTATTATCGGAAAGAGAATTAGCCGAAGACGTCTGAACCACTTTTTTTTGAAAAAATCCCTAAGCCGCGCGGTCACAATTTCAGCAAAAATCTGACGTTCTGCAATTCATTCAAAAATGGTGCCAATCTGTTGCAAACGATCCCCTGAAAGGTTGTTCGGTGGAAACAGATGGGTTTTTATCATCGAAACAGAATTAGCCCTCAACGTCCGAACAACTATTTTTGAAAAAATTCCTAAGCCGCGCGGTCACAATTTCTGCAAAAATCTGACTTTCTGCAATTCATTCAAAAATGGTGCCAATCTGTTGCAAATGATCCCCTCAAAGGTTTTTCAGTGGAAACAGATGGGTTTTTATCATTGAAACAGAATTAGCCGAAGACGTCTGAACCACTTTTTTTGAAAAAATCCCTAAGCCGCGCGGTCACAATTTCAGCAAAAATCTGACGTTCTGCAATTCATTAAAAAATGGTGCCAATCTGTTGCAAACGATCCCTCAAAGGTTTTTCGGTGGAAACAAATGGGTTTTTATTATCGGAAAGAGAATTAGCCGAAGACGTCTGAACCACTTTTTTTTGAAAAAATCCCTAAGCCGCGCGGTCACAATTTCAGCAAAAATCTGACGTTCTGCAATTCATTAAAAAATGGTGCCAATCTGTTGCAAACGATCCCCTCAAAGGTTTTTCGGTGGAAACAAATGGGTTTTTATTATCGGAAAGAGAATTAGCCGAAGACGTCTGAACCACTTTTTTTAAAAAAAATCCCTAAGCCGCGCGGTCACAATTTCAGCAAAAATCTGACGTTCTGCAATTCATTCAAAAATGGTGCCAATCTGTTGCAAACGATCCCTCAAAGGTTTTTCGGTGGAAACAAATGGGTTTTTATTATCGGAAAGAGAATTAGACGAAGACGTCTGAACCACTTTTTAAAAAAAAAAATCCCTAAACCGCGCGGTCACAATTTCTGCAAAAATCTGACGTTTTGCAATTCATTCAAAAATGGTGCCAATCTGTTGCAAACGATCCCCTCAAAGGTTTTTCGGTGGAAACAAATGGGTTTTTATTATCGGAAAGAGAATTAGCCGAAGACGTCTGAACCACTTTTTTTAAAAAAAATCCCTAAGCCGCGCGGTCACAATTTCTGCAAATATCTGACGTTCTGCAATTCATTCAAAAATGGTGCCAATCTGTTGCAAACGATCCCCTCGAAGGTTTTTCGGTGAAAACAGATGGGTTTTTATCATTGAAACAGAATTAGCCGAAGACGTCCAAACAACTTTTTTTTTGAAAAAAATCCCTAAGCCGCGCGGTCACAATTTCAGCAAAAATCTGACGTTCTGCAATTCATTCAAAAATGGTGCCAATCTGTTGCAAACGATCCCCTCAAAGGTTTTTCGGTGGAAACAAATGGGTTTTTATTATCGGAAAGAGAATTAGCCGAAGACATCTGAACCACTTTTTTTTGAAAAAATCCCTAAGCCGCGTGGTCACAATTTCTGCAAAAATCTGACGTTCTGCAATTCATTCAGAAATGGTGCCAATCTGTTGCAAACGATCCCCTCAAAGGTTTTTCAGTGGAAACAGATGGGTTTTTATCATTGAAACAGAATTAGCCCTCAACGTCCGAACAACTTTTTTTGCAAAAATCCCTAAGCCGCGCGGTCACAATTTCTGCAAAAATCTGACTTTCTACAATTCATTAAAAAATGGTGCCAATCTGTTGCAAATGATCCCCTCAAAGGTTTTTCGGTGAAAACAGATGGGTTTTTATCATTGAAACAGAATCAGCCGAAGACGTCCAAACAACTTTTTTTTTGAAAAAAATCCCTAAGCCGCGCGGTCACAATTTCAGCAAAAATCTGACGTTCTGCAATTCATTAAAAAATGGTGCCAATCTGTTGCAAACGATCCCCTCAAAGGTTTTTCGGTGGAAACAAATGGGTTTTTATTATCGGAAAGAGAATTAGCCGAAGACGTCTGAACCACTTTTTTAAAAAAAAATCCCTAAGCCGCGCGGTCACAATTTCAGCAAAAATCTGACGTTCTGCAATTCATTCAAAAATGGTGCCAATCTGTTGCAAACGATCCCCTGAAAGGTTTTTCGGTGGAAACAGATGGGTTTTTATCATCGAAACAGAATTAGCCCTCAATGTCCGAACAACTTTTTTTAAAAAATTCCTAAGCCGCGCGGTCACAATTTCAGCAAAAATCTGACTTTCTGCAATTCATTCAAAAATGGTGCCAATCTGTTGCAAACGATCCCCTCAAAGGTTTTTCGGTGAAAACAGATGGGTTTTTATCATCGAAACAGAATCAGCCGAAGACGTCCAAACAACTTTTTTTTTGAAAAAAATCCCTAAGCCGCGCGGTCACAATTTCAGCAAAAATCTGACGTTCTGCAATTCATTCAAAAATGGTGCCAATCTGTTGCAAATGATCCCTCAAAGGTTTTTCGGTGGAAACAAATGGGTTTTTATTATCGGAAAGAGAATTAGCCGAAGACGTCTGAACCACTTTTTTAAAAAAAAATCCCTAAGCCGCGCGGTCACAATTTCAGCAAAAATCTGACGTTCTGCAATTCATTCAAAAATGGTGCCAATCTGTTGCAAACGATCCCCTGAAAGGTTTTTCGGTGGAAACAGATGGGTTTTTATCATCGAAACAGAATTAGCCCTCAATGTCCGAACAACTTTTTTTAAAAAATTCCTAAGCCGCGCGGTCACAATTTCAGCAAAAATCTGACTTTCTGCAATTCATTCAAAAATGGTGCCAATCTGTTGCAAACGATCCCCTCAAAGGTTTTTCGGTGAAAACAGATGGGTTTTTATCATCGAAACAGAATCAGCCGAAGACGTCCAAACAACTTTTTTTTTGAAAAAAAACCCTAAGCCGCGCGGTCACAATTTCAGCAAAAATCTGACGTTCTGCAATTCATTCAAAAATGGTGCCAATCTGTTGCAAACGATCCTCTCAAAGGTTTTTCGGTGGAAACAAATGGGTTTTTATTATCGGAAAGAGAATTAGCCGAAGACATCTGAACCACTTTTTTTTGAAAAAATCCCTCAGCCGCGTGGTCACAATTTCTGCAAAAATCTGACGTTCTGCAATTCATTCAGAAATGGTGCCAATCTGTTGCAAACGATCCCCTCAAAGGTTTTTCGGTGAAAACAGATGGGTTTTTATCATTGAAACAGAATCAGCCGAAGACGTCCAAACAACTTTTTTTTTGAAAAAAATCCCTAAGCCGCGCGGTCACAATTTCAGCAAAAATCAGACGTTCTGCAATTCATTAAAAAATGGTGCCAATCTGTTGCAAATGATCCCTCAAAGGTTTTTCGGTGGAAACAAATGGGTTTTTATTATCGGAAAGAGAATTAGCCGAAGACGTCTGAACCACTTTTTTTAAAAAAAATCCCTAAGCCGCGCGGTCACAATTTCAGCAAAAATCTGACGTTCTGCAATTCATTCAAAAATGGTGCCAATCTGTTGCAAATAATCCCTCAAAGATTTTTCGGTGGAAACAAATGGGTTTTTATTATCGGAAAGAGAATAAGCCGAAGACGTCTGAACCACTTTTTTTTAAAAAATCCCTAAGCCGCGCGGTCACAATTTCTGCAAAAATCTGACGTTCTGCAATTCATTAAAAAATGGTGCCAATCTGTTGCAAACGATCCCCTCAAAGGTTTTTCGGTGGAAACAAATGGGTTTTTATTATCGGAAAGAGAATTAGCCGAAGACGTCTGAACCACTTTTTTTTGAAAAAATCCCTAAGCCGCGCGGTCACAATTTCTGCAAAAATCTGACTTTCTGCAATTCATTCAGAAATGGTGCCAATCTGTTGCAAACGATCCCCTCAAAGGTTTTTCGGTGGAAACAGATGGGTTTTTATCATTGAAACAGAATTAGCCCTCAACGTCCGAACAACTTTTTTTGAAAAAATCCCTAAGCCGCGCGGTCACAATTTCTGCAAAAATCTGACGTTCTGCAATTCATTCAAAAATGGTGCCAATCTGTTGCAAATGATCCCATTAAAGGTTTTTCAGTGGAAACAGATGGGTTTTTATCATTGAAACAGAATTAGCCGAAGATGTCCGAACAACTTTTTTTTTGAAAAAAATCCCTAAGCCGCGCGGTCACAATTTCAGCAAAAATATGACGTTCTGCAATTCATTAAAAAATGGTGCCAATCTGTTGCAAACGATCCCTCAAAGGTTTTTCGGTGGAAACAAATGGGTTTTTATTATCGGAAAGAGAATTAGACGAAGACGTCTGAACCACTTTTTTAAAAAAAAAATCCCTAAACCGCGCGGTCACAATTTCTGCAAAAATCTGACGTTTTGCAATTCATTCAAAAATGGTGCCAATCTGTTGCAAACGATCCCCTCAAAGGTTTTTCGGTGGAAACAAATGGGTTTTTATTATCGGAAAGAGAATTAGCCGAAGACGTCTGAACCACTTTTTTTAAAAAAAATCCCTAAGCCGCGCGGTCACAATTTCAGCAAAAATCTGACGTTCTGCAATTCATTCAAAAATGGGGCTAATCTGTTGCAAACGATCCCCTCAAAGGTTTTCAGTGGAAACAGATGGGTTTTTATCATTGAAACAGAATTAGCCGTAGACGTCCGAACAACTTTTTTTTTGAAAAAAATCCCTAAGCCGCGCGGTCACAATTTCAGCAAAAATCTGACTTTCTGCAATTCATTCAAAAATGGTGCCAATCTGTTGCAAATGATCCCCTCAAAGGTTTTTCAGTGGAAACAGATGGGTTTTTATCATTGAAACAGATTTAGCCGAAGACGTCCGAACAACTTTTTTTTTGAAAAAAATCCCTAAGCCGCGCGGTCACAATTTCAGCAAAAATCTGACGTTCTGCAATTCATTAAAAAATGGTGCCAATCTGTTGCAAACGATCCCTCAAAGGTTTTTCGGTGGAAACAAATGGGTTTTTATTATCGGAAAGAGAATTAGCCGAAGACGTCTGAACCAATTTTTTAAAAAAAAAAATACCTAAGCCGCGCGGTCACAATTTCTGCAAAAATCTGACGTTTTGCAATTCATTCAAAAATGGTGCCAATCTGTTGCAAACGATCCCCTCAAAGGTTTTTCGGTGGAAACAAATGGGTTTTTATTATCGGAAAGAGAATTAGCCGAAGACATCTGAACCACTTTTTTTTGAAAAAATCCCTAAGCCGCGCGGTCACAATTTCAGCAAAAATCTGACGTTCTGCAATTCATTCAAAAATGGTGCCAATCTGTTGCAAACGATCCCCTGAAAGGTTGTTCGGTGGAAACAGATGGGTTTTTATCATCAAAACAGAATTAGCCCTCAACGTCCGAACAACTTTTTTTGAAAAAATTCCTAAGCCGCGCGGTCACAATTTCTGCAAAAATCTGACTTTCTGCAATTCATTCAAAAATGGTGCCAATCTGTTGCAAATGATCCCCTCAAAGGTTTTTCAGTGGAAACAGATGGGTTTTTATCATTGAAACAGAATTAGCCGAAGACGTCTGAACCACTTTTTTTGAAAAAATCCCTAAGCCGCGCGGTCACAATTTCAGCAAAAATCTGACGTTCTGCAATTCATTAAAAAATGGTGCCAATCTGTTGCAAACGATCCCTCAAAGGTTTTTCGGTGGAAACAAATGGGTTTTTATTATCGGAAAGAGAATTAGCCGAAGACGTCTGAACCACTTTTTTTTGAAAAAATCCCTAAGCCGCGCGGTCACAATTTCAGCAAAAATCTGACGTTTTGCAATTCATTCAAAAATGATGCCAATCTGTTGCAAACGATCCCCTCAAAGGTTTTTCGGTGGAAACAAATGGGTTTTTATTATCGGAAAGAGAATTAGCCGAAGACGTCTGAACCACTTTTTTTTGAAAAAATCCCTAAGCCGCGCGGTCACAATTTCTGCAAATATCTGACGTTCTGCAATTCATTCAGAAATGGTGCCAATCTGTTGCAAACGATCCCCTCAAAGGTTTTTCGGTGGAAACAGATGGGTTTTTATCATCGAAACAGAATTAGCCCTCAACGTCCGAACAACTTTTTTTGAAAAAATCCCTAAGCCGCGCGGTCACAATTTCTGCAAAAATCTGACTTTCTGCAATTCATTCAAATATGGTGCCAATCTGTTGCAAATGATCCCCTCAAAGGTTTTTCAGTGGAAACAGATGGGTTTTCATCATTGAAACAGAATTAGCCGAAGACGTCCGAAAAACTTTTTTTTTGAAAAAAATCCCTAAGCCGCGCGGTCACAATTTCAGCAAAAATCTGACGTTCTGCAATTCATTAAAAAATGGTGCCAATCTGTTGCAAACGATCCCTCAAAGGTTTTTCGGTGGAAACAAATGGGTTCTTATTATCGGAAAGAGAATTAGCCGAAGACGTCTGAACCACTTTTTTTTGAAAAAATCGCTAAGCCGCGCGGTCACAATTTCAGCAAAAATCTGACGTTTTGCGATTCATTCAAAAATGGTGTCAATCTGTTGCAAACGATCCCCTCAAAGGTTTTTCGGTGGAAACAAATGGGTTTTTATTATCGGAAAGAGAATTGGCCGAAGACGTCTGAACCACTTTTTTTAAAAAAAATCCCTAAGGCGCGCGGTCACAATTTCAGCAAAAATCTGACATTTTGCAATTCATTCAAAAATGGTGCCAATCTGTTGTAAATGATCCCCTCAAAGGTTTTTCAGTGGAAACAGATGGGTTTTTATCATTGAAACAGAATTAGCCGAAGACATCCGAACAACTTTTTTTTTGAAAAAAATCCCTAAGCCGCGCGGTCACAATTTCAGCAAAAATCTGACGTTCTGCAATTCATTAAAAAATGGTGCCAATCTGTTGCAAACGATCCCTCAAAGGTTTTTCGGTGGAAACAAATGGGTTTTTATTATCGGAAAGAGAATTAGCCGAAGACGTCTGAACCACTTTTTTTTGAAAAAATCCCTAAGCCGCGCGGTCACAATTTCTGCAAAAATCTGACGTTCTGCAATTCATTCAAAAATGGTGCCAATCTGTTGCAAATGATCCCCTCAAAGGTTTTTCGGTGGAAACAAATGGGTTTTTATTATCGGAAAGAGAATTCGCCGAAGACGTCTGAACCACATTTTTTAAGAAAATCGCTAAGAGCCCGGTCACAATTTCAGCAAAAATCTGACTTTCTGCAATTCATTCAAAAATGGTGCCAATCTGTTGCAAATGATCCCCTCAAAGGTTTTTCGGTGGAAACAAATGGGTTTTTATTATCGGAAAGAGAATTAGCCGAAGACGTCTGAACCACTTTTTTTTGAAAAAATCCCTAAGCCGCGCGGTCACAATTTCAGCAAAAATCTGACGTTCTGCAATTCATTCAAAAATGGTGCCAATCTGTTGCAAACGATCCCCTCAAAGGTTTTTCGGTGGAAACAAATGGGTTTTTATTATCGGAAAGAGAATTAGCCGAAGACGTCTGAACCACTTTTTTTTGAAAAAATCCCTAAGCCGCGTGGTCACAATTTCTGCAAAAATCTGACGTTCTGCAATTCATTCAGAAATGGTGCCAATCTCTTGCAAACGATCCCCTCAAAGGTTTTTCGGTGGAAACAGATGGGTTTTTATCATCGAAACAGAATTAGCCCTCAACGTCCGAACAACTTTTTTTGAAAAAATCCCTAAGCCGCGCGGTCACAATTTCTGCAAAAATCTGACTTTCTGCAATTCATTCAAAAATGGTGCCAATCTGTTGCAAATGATCCCCTCAAAGGTTTTTCAGTGGAAACAGATGGGTTTTCATCATTGAAACAGAATTAGCCGAAGACGTCCGAACAACTTTTTTTTTGAAAAAAATCCCTAAGCCGCGCGGTCACAATTTCAGCAAAAATCTGACGTTCTGCAATTCATTAAAAAATGGTGCCAATCTGTTGCAAACGATCCCCTCAAAGGTTTTTCGGTGAAAACAGATGGGTTTTTATTATCGGAAAGAGAATTAGCCGAAGACGTCCGAACAACTTTTTTTTTGAAAAAAATCCCTAAACCGCGCGGTCACAATTTCAGCAAAAATCTGACGTTTTGCAATTGATTCAAAAATGGTGCCAATCTGTTGCAAACGATCCCCTCAAAGGTTTTTCGGTGGAAACAGATGGGTTTTTATCATCGAAACAGAATTAGCCCTCAACGTCCGAACAACTTTTTTTGAAAAAATCCCTAAGCCGCGCGGTCACAATTTCTGCAAAAATCTGACTTTCTGCAATTCATTCAAAAATGGTGCCAATCTGTTGCAAATGATCCCCTCAAAGGCTTTTCAGTGGAAACAGATGGGTTTTTATTATCGGAAAGAGAATTAGCCGAAGACGTCTGAACCACTTTTTAAAAAAAAATCCCTAAGCCGCGCGGTCACAATTTCAGCAAAAATCTGACGTTCTGCAATTCATTCAAAAATGGTGCCAATCTGTTGCAAACGATCCCCTGAAAGGTTTTTCGGTGGAAACAGATGGGTTTTTATCATCGAAACAGATTTAGCCCTCAATGTCCGAACAACTTTTTTTGAAAAAATTCCTAAGCCGCGCGGTCACAATTTCTGCAAAAATCTGACTTTCTGCAATTCATTCAAAAATGGTGCCAATCTGTTGCAAACGATCCCCTCAAAGGTTTTTCGGTGAAAACAGATGGGTTTTTATCATTGAAACAGAATTAGCCGAAGACGTTCGAACAACTTTTTTTTTGAAAAAAATCCCTAAACCGCGCTGTCACAATTTCAGCAAAAATCTGACGTTTTGCAATTCATTCAAAAATGGTGCCTATCTGTTGCAAACGATCCCCTCAAAGGTTTTTCGGTGGAAACAAATGGGTTTTTATTATCGGAAAGAGAATTAGCCGAAGACGTCTGAACCACTCTTTTTTGAAAAAATCCCTAAGCCGCGCGGTCACAATTTCAGCAAAAATCTGACGTTCTGCAATTCATTAAAAAATGGTGCCAATCTGTTGCAAACGATCCCCTGAAAGGTTTTTCGGTGGAAACAGATGGGTTTTTATCATCGAAACAGAATTAGCCCTCAACGTCCGAACAACTTTTTTTGAAAAAATCCCTAAGCCGCGCGGTCACAATTTCTGCAAAAATCTGACTTTCTGCAATTCATTCAAAAATGGTGCCAATCTGTTGCAAACGATCCCCTCAAAGGTTTTTCGGTGAAAACAGATGGGTTTTTATCATTGAAACTGAATTAGCCGAAGACGTCCGAACAACTTTTTTTTTGAAAAAAATCCCTAAGCCGCGCGGTCACAATTTCAGCAAAAATCTGACGTTTTGCAATTCATTCAAAAATGGTGCCAATCTGTTGCAAACGATCCCCTCAAAGGTTTTTCGGTGGAAACAAATGGGTTTTTATTATCGGAAAGAGAATAAGCCGAAGACGTCTGAACCACTTTTTTTTGAAAAAATCCCTAAGCCGCGCGGTCACAATTTCAGCAAAAATCTGACGTTCTGCAATTCATTAAAAAATGTTGCCAATCTGTTGCAAACGATCCCCTGAAAGGTTTTTCGGTGGAAACAGATGGGTTTTTATCATCGAAACAGAATTAGCCCTCAACGTCCGAACAACTTTTTTTGAAAAAATCCCTAAGCCGCGCGGTCACAATTTCAGCAAAAATCTGACTTTCTGCAATTCATTCAAAAATGGTGCCAATCTGTTGCAAACGATCCCCTCAAAGGTTTTTCGGTGAAAACAGATGGGTTTTTATCATTGAAACTGAATTAGCCGAAGACGTCCGAACAACTTTTTTTTTGAAAAAAATCCCTAAGCCGCGCGGTCACAATTTCAGCAAAAATCCGACGTTTTGCAATTCATTCAAAAATGGTGCCAATCTGTTGCAAACGATCCCCTCAAAGGTTTTTCGGTGGAAACAGATGGGTTTTTATCATCGAAACAGAATTAGCCGAAGACGTCCGAACCACTTTTTTTTGAAAAAATCCCTAAGCCACGCGGTCACAATTTCTGCAAAAATCTGACATTTTGCAATTCATTCAAAAATGGTGCCAATCTGTTGTAAATGATCCCCTCAAAGGTTTTTCAGTGGAAACAGATGGGTTTTTATCATTGAAACAGAATTAGCCGAAGACATCCGAACAACTTTTTTTTTGAAAAAAATCCCTAAGCCGCGCGGTCACAATTTCAGCAAAAATTTGACGTTCTGCAATTCATCCAGAAATGGTGCCAATCTGTTGCAAACGATCCCCTGAAAGGTTTTTCGGTGGAAACAGATGGGTTTTTATCATCGAAACAGAATTAGCCCTCAACGTCCGAACAACTTTTTTTGAAAAAATCCCTAAGCCGCGCGGTCACAATTTCTGCAAAAATCTGACTTTCTGCAATTCATTCAAAAATGGTGCCAATCTGTTGCAAACGATCCCCTCAATGGTTTTTCGGTGAAAACAGATGGGTTTTTATCATTGAAACTGAATTAGCCGAAGACGTCCGAACAACTTTTTTTTTGAAAAAAATCCCTAAGCCGCGCGGTCACAATTTCAGCAAAAATCTGACTTTCTGCAATTCATTCAAAAATGGTGCCAATCTGTTGCAAACGATCCCCTCAAAGGTTTTTCGGTGAAAACAGATGGGTTTTTATCATTGAAACTGAATTAGCCGAAGACGTCCGAACAACTTTTTTTTTGAAAAAAATCCCTAAGCCGCGCGGTCACAATTTCAGCAAAAATCTGACGTTTTGCAATTCATTCAAAAATGGTGCCAATCTGTTGCAAACGATCCCCTCAAAGGTTTTTCGGTGGAAACAAATGGGTTTTTATTATCGGAAAGAGAATAAGCCGAAGACGTCTGAACCACTTTTTTTTGAAAAAATCCCTAAGCCGCGCGGTCACAATTTCAGCAAAAATCTGACGTTCTGCAATTCATTAAAAAATGTTGCCAATCTGTTGCAAACGATCCCCTGAAAGGTTTTTCGGTGGAAACAGATGGGTTTTTATCATCGAAACAGAATTAGCCCTCAACGTCCGAACAACTTTTTTTGAAAAAATCCCTAAGCCGCGCGGTCACAATTTCAGCAAAAATCTGACTTTCTGCAATTCATTAAAAAATGGTGCCAATCTGTTGCAAACGATCCCCTCAAAGGTTTTTCGGTGAAAACAGATGGGTTTTTATCATTGAAACTGAATTAGCCGAAGACGTCCGAACAACTTTTTTTTTGAAAAAAATCCCTAAGCCGCGCGGTCACAATTTCAGCAAAAATCCGACGTTTTGCAATTCATTCAAAAATGGTGCCAATCTGTTGCAAACGATCCCATCAAAGGTTTTTCGGTGGAAACAGATGGGTTTTTATCATTGAAACAGAATTAGCCCTCAACGTTCGAACAACTTTTTTTTTGAAAAAAATCCCTAAGCCGCGCGGTCACAATTTCAGCAAAAATCTGACGTTCTGCAATTCATTCAAAAATGGTGCCAATCTGTTGCAAACGATCCCCTCAAAGGTTTTTCGGTGGAAACAAATGGGTTTTTATTATCGGAAAGAGAATTAGCCGAAGACGTCTGAACCACTTTTTTTTGAAAAAATCCCTAAGCCACGCGGTCACAATTTCTGCAAAAATCTGACGTTCTGCAATTCATTCAGAAATGGTGCCAATCTGTTGCAAACGATCCCCTCAAAGGTTTTTCGGTGGAAACAGATGGGTTTTTATCATCGAAACAGAATTAGCCCTCAACGTCCGAACAACTTTTTTTGAAAAAATCCCTAAGCCGCGCGGTCACAATTTCTGCAAAAATCTGACTTTCTGCAATTCATTCAAAAATGGTGCCAATCTGTTGTAAATGATCCCCTCAAAGGTTTTTCAGTGGAAACAGATGGGTTTTTATCATTGAAACAGAATTAGCCGAAGACATCCGAACAACTTTTTTTTTGAAAAAAATCCCTAAGCCGCGCGGTCACAATTTCAGCAAAAATCTGACGTTCTGCAATTCATTAAAAAATGGTGCCAATCTGTTGCAAACGATCCCTCAAAGGTTTTTCGGTGGAAACAAATGGGTTTTTATTATCGGAAAGAGAATTAGCCGAAGACGTCTGAACCACTTTTTTTAAAAAAAATCCCTAAGCCGCGCGGTCACAATTTCTGCAAAAATCTGACGTTTTGCAATTCATTCAAAAATGGTGCCAATCTGTTGCAAACGATCCCCTCAAAGGTTTTTCGGTGGAAACAAATGGGTTTTTATTATCGGAAAGAGAATTAGCCGAAGACGTCTGAACCACTTTTTTTTGAAAAAATCCCTAAGCCGCGCGGTCACAATTTCAGCAAAAATCTGCCGTTCTGCAATTCATTCAAAAATGGTGCCAATCTGTTGCAAACGATCCCCTCAAAGGTTTTTCGGTGGAAACAAATGGGTTTTTATTATCGGAAAGAGAATTAGCCGAAGACGTCTGAACCACTTTTTTTTGAAAAAATCCCTAAGCGGCATGGTCACAATTTCTGCAAAAATCTGACGTTCTGCAATTCATTCAGAAATGGTGCCAATCTGTTGCAAACGATCCCCTCAAAGGTTTTTCGGTGGAAACAGATGGGTTTTTATCATCGGAACAGAATTAGCCCTCAACGTCCGAACAACTTTTTTTGAAAAAATCCGTAAGCCGCGCGGTCACAATTTCTGCAAAAATCTGACTTTCTGCAATTCATTCAAAAATGGTGCCAATCTGTTGCAAACGATCCCCTCAAAGGTTTTTCGGTGAAAACAGATGGGTTTTTATCATTGAAACTGAATTAGCCGAAGACGTCCGAACAACTTTTTTTTTGAAAAAAATCCCTAAGCCGCGCGGTCACAATTTCAGCAAAAATCTGACGTTTTGCAATTCATTCAAAAATGGTGCCAATCTGTTGCAAACGATCCCCTCAAAGGTTTTTCGGTGGAAACAAATGGGTTTTTATTATCGGAAAGAGAATTAGCCGAAGACGTCTGAACCACTCTTTTTTGAAAAAATCCCTAAGCCGCGCGGTCACAATTTCAGCAAAAATCTGACGTTCTGCAATTCATTAAAAAATGGTGCCAATCTGTTGCAAACGATCCCCTGAAAGGTTTTTCGGTGGAAACAGATGGGTTTTTATCATCGAAACAGAATTAGCCCTCAACGTCCGAACAACTTTTTTTGAAAAAATCCCTAAGCCGCGCGGTCACAATTTCTGCAAAAATCTGACTTTCTGCAATTCATTCAAAAATGGTGCCAATCTGTTGCAAACGATCCCCTCAAAGGTTTTTCGGTGAAAACAGATGGGTTTTTATCATTGAAACTGAATTAGCCGAAGACGTCCGAACAACTTTTTTTTTGAAAAAAATCCCTAAGCCGCGCGGTCACAATTTCAGCAAAAATCCGACGTTTTGCAATTCATTCAAAAATGGTGCCAATCTGTTGCAAACGATCCCCTCAAAGGTTTTTCGGTGGAAACAGATGGGTTTTTATCATCGAAACAGAATTAGCCCTCAACGTCCGAACAACTTTTTTTGAAAAAATCCCTAAGCCGCGCGGTCACAATTTCAGCAAAAATCTGACTTTCTGCAATTCATTCAAAAATGGTGCCAATCTGTTGCAAACGATCCCCTCAAAGGTTTTTTGGTGAAAACAGATGGGTTTTTATCATTGAAACAGAATTAGCCCTCAACGTTCGAACAACTTTTTTTTTGAAAAAAATCCCTAAGCCGCGCGGTCACAATTTCAGCAAAAATCTGATGTTTTGCAATTCATTCAAAAATGGTGCCAATCTGTTGCAAACAATCCCCTCAAAGGTTTTTCGGTGGAAACAAATGGGTTTTTATTATCGGAAAGAGATTTAGCCGAAGACGTCTGAACCACTTTTTTTTGAAAAAATCCCTAAGCCACGCGGTCACAATTTCTGCAAAAATCTGACGTTCTGCAATTCATTCAGAAATGGTGCCAATCTGTTGCAAACGATCCCCTCAAAGGTTTTTCGGTGGAAACAGATGGGTTTTTATCATCGAAACAGAATTAGCCCTCAACGTCCGAACAACTTTTTTTGAAAAAATCCCTAAGCCGCGCGGTCACAATTTCTGCAAAAATCTGACTTTCTGCAATTCATTCAAAAATGGTGCCAATCTGTTGTAAATGATCCCCTCAAAGGTTTTTCAGTGGAAACAGATGGGTTTTTATCATTGAAACAGAATTAGCCGAAGACATCCGAACAACTTTTTTTTTGAAAAAAATCCCTAAGCCGCGCGGTCACAATTTCAGCAAAAATCTGACGTTCTGCAATTCATTAAAAAATGGTGCCAATCTGTTGCAAACGATCCCTCAAAGGTTTTTCGGTGGAAACAAATGGGTTTTTATTATCGGAAAGAGAATTAGCCGAAGACGTCTGAACCACTTTTTTTAAAAAAAATCCCTAAGCCGCGCGGTCACAATTTCTGCAAAAATCTGACGTTTTGCAATTCATTCAAAAATGGTGCCAATCTGTTGCAAACGATCCCCTCAAAGGTTTTTCGGTGGAAACAAATGGGTTTTTATTATCGGAAAGAGAATTAGCCGAAGACGTCTGAACCACTTTTTTTTGAAAAAATCCCTAAGCGGCATGGTCACAATTTCTGCAAAAATCTGACGTTCTGCAATTCATTCAGAAATGGTGCCAATCTGTTGCAAACGATCCCCTCAAAGGTTTTTCGGTGGAAACAGATGGGTTTTTATCATCGGAACAGAATTAGCCCTCAACGTCCGAACAACTTTTTTTGAAAAAATCCGTAAGCCGCGCGGTCACAATTTCTGCAAAAATCTGACTTTCTGCAATTCATTCAAAAATGGTGCCAATCTGTTGCAAACGATCCCCTCAAAGGTTTTTCGGTGAAAACAGATGGGTTTTTATCATTGAAACTGAATTAGCCGAAGACGTCCGAACAACTTTTTTTTTGAAAAAAATCCCTAAGCCGCGCGGTCACAATTTCAGCAAAAATCTGACGTTTTGCAATTCATTCAAAAATGGTGCCAATCTGTTGCAAACGATCCCCTCAAAGGTTTTTCGGTGGAAACAAATGGGTTTTTATTATCGGAAAGAGAATTAGCCGAAGACGTCTGAACCACTCTTTTTTGAAAAAATCCCTAAGCCGCGCGGTCACAATTTCAGCAAAAATCTGACGTTCTGCAATTCATTAAAAAATGGTGCCAATCTGTTGCAAACGATCCCCTGAAAGGTTTTTCGGTGGAAACAGATGGGTTTTTATCATCGAAACAGAATTAGCCCTCAACGTCCGAACAACTTTTTTTGAAAAAATCCCTAAGCCGCGCGGTCACAATTTCTGCAAAAATCTGACTTTCTGCAATTCATTCAAAAATGGTGCCAATCTGTTGCAAACGATCCCCTCAAAGGTTTTTCGGTGAAAACAGATGGGTTTTTATCATTGAAACTGAATTAGCCGAAGACGTCCGAACAACTTTTTTTTTGAAAAAAATCCCTAAGCCGCGCGGTCACAATTTCAGCAAAAATCCGACGTTTTGCAATTCATTCAAAAATGGTGCCAATCTGTTGCAAACGATCCCCTCAAAGGTTTTTCGGTGGAAACAGATGGGTTTTTATCATCGAAACAGAATTAGCCCTCAACGTCCGAACAACTTTTTTTGAAAAAATCCCTAAGCCGCGCGGTCACAATTTCAGCAAAAATCTGACTTTCTGCAATTCATTCAAAAATGGTGCCAATCTGTTGCAAACGATCCCCTCAAAGGTTTTTTGGTGAAAACAGATGGGTTTTTATCATTGAAACAGAATTAGCCCTCAACGTTCGAACAACTTTTTTTTTGAAAAAAATCCCTAAGCCGCGCGGTCACAATTTCAGCAAAAATCTGATGTTTTGCAATTCATTCAAAAATGGTGCCAATCTGTTGCAAACGATCCCCTCAAAGGTTTTTCGGTGGAAACAAATGGGTTTTTATTATCGGAAAGAGATTTAGCCGAAGACGTCTGAACCACTTTTTTTTGAAAAAATCCCTAAGCCACGCGGTCACAATTTCTGCAAAAATCTGACATTTTGCAATTCATTCAAAAATGGTGTCAATCTGTTGTAAATGATCCCCTCAAAGGTTTTTCAGTGGAAACAGATGGGTTTTTATCATTGAAACAGAATTAGCCGAAGACATCCGAACAACTTTTTTTTTGAAAAAAATCCCTAAGCCGCGCGGTCACAATTTCAGCAAAAATTTGACGTTCTGCAATTCATTCAGAAATGGTGCCAATCTGTTGCAAACGATCCCCTGAAAGGTTTTTCGGTGGAAACAGATGGGTTTTTATCATCGAAACAGAATTAGCCCTCAACGTCCGAACAACTTTTTTTGAAAAAATCCCTAAGCCGCGCGGTCACAATTTCTGCAAAAATCTGACTTTCTGCAATTCATTCAAAAATGGTGCCAATCTGTTGCAAACGATCCCCTCAATGGTTTTTCGGTGAAAACAGATGGGTTTTTATCATTGAAACTGAATTAGCCGAAGACGTCCGAACAACTTTTTTTTTGAAAAAAATACCTAAGCCGCGCGGTCACAATTTCAGCAAAAATCTGACGTTTTGCAATTCATTCAAAAATGGTGCCAATCTGTTGCAAACGATCCCCTCAAAGGTTTTTCGGTGGAAACAAATGGGTTTTTATTATCGGAAAGAGAATTAGCCGAAGACGTCTGAACCACTTTTTTTTGAAAAAATCCCTAAGCCACGCGGTCACAATTTCTGCAAAAATCTGACGTTCTGCAATTCATTAAAAAATGGTGCCAATCTCTTGCAAACGATCCCCTGAAAGGTTTTTCGGTGGAAACAGATGGGTTTTTATCATCGAAACAGAATTAGCCCTCAACGTCCGAACAACTTTTTTTGAAAAAATCCCTAAGCCGCGCGGTCACAATTTCTGCAAAAATCTGACTTTCTGCAATTCATTCAAAAATGGTGCCAATCTGTTGCAAACGATCCCCTCAAAGGTTTTTCGGTGAAAACAGATGGGTTTTTATCATTGAAACTGAATTAGCCGAAGACGTCCGAACAACTTTTTTTTTGAAAAAAATCCCTAAGCCGCGGTCAAAATTTCAGCAAAAATCCGACGTTTTGCAATTCATTCAAAAATGGTGCCAATCTGTTGCAAACGATCCCCTCAAAGGTTTTTCGGTGGAAACAGATGGGTTTTTATCATCGAAACAGAATTAGCCCTCAACGTCCGAACAACTTTTTTTGAAAAAATCCCTAAGCCGCGCGGTCACAATTTCAGCAAAAATCTGACTTTCTGCAATTCATTCAAAAATGGTGCCAATCTGTTGCAAACGATCCCCTCAAAGGTTTTTCGGTGAAAACAGATGGGTTTTTATCATTGAAACAGAATTAGCCCTCAACGTCCGAACAACTTTTTTTTTGAAAAAAATCCCTAAGCCGCGCGGTCACAATTTCAGCAAAAATCTGATGTTTTGCAATTCATTCAAAAATGGTGCCAATCTGTTGCAAACGATCCCCTCAAAGGTTTTTCGGTGGAAACAGATGGGTTTTTATTATCGGAAAGAGAATTAGCCGAAGACGTCTGAACCACTTTTTTTTGAAAAAATCCCTAAGCCACGCGGTCACAGTTTCTGCAAAAATCTGACGTTCTGCAATTCATTCAGAAATGGTGCCAATCTGTTGCAAACGATCCCCTCAAAGGTTTTTCGGTGGAAACAGATGGGTTTTTATCATCGAAACAGAATTAGCCCTCAACGTCCGAACAACTTTTTTTGAAAAAATCCCTAAGCCGCGCGGTCACAATTTCTGCAAAAATCTGACTTTCTGCAATTCATTCAAAAATGGTGCCAATCTGTTGTAAATGATCCCCTCAAAGGTTTTTCAGTGGAAACAGATGGGTTTTTATCATTGAAACAGAATTAGCCGAAGACATCCGAACAACTTTTTTTTTTGAAAAAAATCCCTAAGCCGCGCGGTCACAATTTCAGCAAAAATCTGACGTTCTGCAATTCATTAAAAAATGGTGCCAATCTGTTGCAAACGATCCCTCAAAGGTTTTTCGGTGGAAACAAATGGGTTTTTATTATCGGAAAGAGAATTAGCCGAAGACGTCTGAACCACTTTTTTAAAAAAAAATCCCTAAGCCGCGCGGTCACAATTTCTGCAAAAATCTGACGTTTTGCAATTCATTCAAAAATGGTGCCAATCTGTTGCAAACGATCCCCTCAAAGGTTTTTCGGTGGAAACAAATGGGTTTTTATTATCGGAAAGAGAATTAGCCGAAGACGTCTGAACCACTTTTTTTTGAAAAAATCCCTTAGCCGCGCGGTCACAATTTCTGCAAAAATCTGACGTTCTGCAAATCATTCAAAAATGGTGCCAATCTGTTGCAAACGATCCCCTCAAAGGTTTTTCGGTGGAAACAAATGGGTTTTTATTATCGGAAAGAGAATTAGCCGAAGACGTCTGAACCACTTTTTTTTGAAAAAATCCCTAAGCCGCATGGTCACAATTTCTGCAAAAATCTGACGTTCTGCAATTCATTCAGAAATGGTGCCAATCTGTTGCAAACGATCCCCTCAAAGGTTTTTCGGTGGAAACAGATGGGTTTTTATCATCGGAACAGAATTAGCCCTCAACGTCCGAACAACTTTTTTTGAAAAAATCCGTAAGCCGCGCGGTCACAATTTCTGCAAAAATCTGACTTTCTGCAATTCATTCAAAAATGGTGCCAATCTGTTGCAAACGATCCCCTCAAAGGTTTTTCGGTGAAAACAGATGGGTTTTTATCATTGAAACTGAATTAGCCGAAGACGTCCGAACAACTTTTTTTTTGAAAAAAATCCCTAAGCCGCGCGGTCACAATTTCAGCAAAAATCTGACGTTTTGCAATTCATTCAAAAATGGTGCCAATCTGTTGCAAACGATCCCCTCAAAGGTTTTTCGGTGGAAACAAATGGGTTTTTATTATCGGAAAGAGAATTAGCCGAAGACGTCTGAACCACTCTTTTTTGAAAAAATCCCTAAGCCGCGCGTTCACAATTTCAGCAAAAATCTGACGTTCTGCAATTCATTAAAAAATGGTGCCAATCTGTTGCAAACGATCCCCTGAAAGGTTTTTCGGTGGAAACAGATGGGTTTTTATCATCGAAACAGAATTAGCCCTCAACGTCCGAACAACTTTTTTTGAAAAAATCCCTAAGCCGCGCGGTCACAATTTCTGCAAAAATCTGACTTTCTGCAATTCATTCAAAAATGGTGCCAATCTGTTGCAAACGATCCCCTCAAAGGTTTTTCGGTGAAAACAGATGGGTTTTTATCATTGAAACTGAATTAGCCGAAGACGTCCGAACAACTTTTTTTTTGAAAAAAATCCCTAAGCCGCGCGGTCACAATTTCAGCAAAAATCTGACGTTTTGCAATTCATTCAAAAATGGTGCCAATCTGTTGCAAACGATCCCCTCAAAGGTTTTTCGGTGGAAACAAATGGGTTTTTATTATCGGAAAGAGAATTAGCCGAAGACGTCTGAACCACTTTTTTTTGAAAAAATCCCTAAGCCGCGCGGTCACAATTTCAGCAAAAATCTGACGTTCTGCAATTCATTAAAAAATGGTGCCAATCTGTTGCAAACGATCCCCTGAAAGGTTTTTCGGTGGAAACAGATGGGTTTTTATCATCGAAACAGAATTAGCCCTCAACGTCCGAACAACTTTTTTTGAAAAAATCCCTAAGCCGCGCAGTCACAATTTCAGCAAAAATCTGACTTTCTGCAATTCATTCAAAAATGGTGCCAATCTGTTGCAAACGATCCCCTCAAAGGTTTTTCGGTGAAAACAGATGGGTTTTTATCACTGAAACTGAATTAGCCGAAGACGTCCGAACAACTTTTTTTTTGAAAAAAATCCCTAAGCCGCGCGGTCACAATTTCAGCAAAAATCCGACGTTTTGCAATTCATTCAAAAATGGTGCCAATCTGTTGCAAACGATCCCCTCAAAGGTTTTTCGGTGGAAACAGATGGGTTTTTATCATCGAAACAGAATTAGCCCTCAACGTCCGAACAACTTTTTTTGAAAAAATCCCTAAGCCGCGCGGTCACAATTTCAGCAAAAATCTGACTTTCTGCAATTCATTCAAAAATGGTGCCAATCTGTTGCAAACGATCCCCTCAAAGGTTTTTCGGTGAAAACAGATGGGTTTTTATCATTGAAACAGAATTAGCCCTCAACGTTCGAACAACTTTTTTTTTGAAAAAAATCCCTAAGCCGCGCGGTCACAATTTCAGCAAAAATCTGATGTTTTGCAATTCATTCAAAAATGGTGCCAATCTGTTGCAAACGATCCCCTCAAAGGTTTTTCGGTGGAAACAAATGCGTTTTTATTATCGGAAAGAGAATTAGCCGAAGACGTCTGAACCACTTTTTTTTGAAAAAATCCCTAAGCCACGCGGTCACAATTTCTGAAAAAATCTGACATTTTGCAATTCATTCAAAAATGGTGCCAATCTGTTGTAAATGATCCCCTCAAAGGTTTTTCAGTGGAAACAGATGGGTTTTTATCATTGAAACAGAATTAGCCGAAGACATCCGAACAACTTTTTTTTTGAAAAAAATCCCTAAGCCGCGCGGTCACAATTTCAGCAAAAATTTGACGTTCTACAATTCATTCAGAAATGGTGCCAATCTGTTGCAAACGATCCCCTGAAAGGTTTTTCGGTGGAAACAGATGGGTTTTTATCATCGAAACAGAATTAGCCCTCAACGTCCGAACAACTTTTTTTGAAAAAATCCCTAAGCCGCGCGGTCACAATTTCTGCAAAAATCTGACTTTCTGCAATTCATTCAAAAATGGTGCCAATCTGTTGCAAACGATCCACTCAATGGTTTTTCGGTGAAAACAGATGGGTTTTTATCATTGAAACTGAATTAGCCGAAGACGTCCGAACAACTTTTTTTTTGAAAAAAATCCCTAAGCCGCGCGGTCACAATTTCAGCAAAAATCTGACGTTTTGCAATTCATTCAAAAATGGTGCCAATCTGTTGCAAACGATCCCCTCAAAGGTTTTTCGGTGGAAACAAATGGGTTTTTATTATCGGAAAGAGAATTAGCCGAAGACGTCTGAACCACTTTTTTTTGAAAAAATCCCTAAGCCACGCGGTCACAATTTCTGCAAAAATCTGACGTTCTGCAATTCATTCAAAAATGGTGCCAATCTCTTGCAAACGATCCCCTGAAAGGTTTTTCGGTGGAAACAGATGGGTTTTTATCATCGAAACAGAATTAGCCCTCAACGTCCGAACAACTTTTTTTGAAAAAATCCCTAAGCCGCGCGGTCACAATTTCTGCAAAAATCTGACTTTCTGCAATTCATTCAAAAATGGTGCCAATCTGTTGCAAACGATCCCCTCAAAGGTTTTTCGGTGAAAACAGATGGGTTTTTATCATTGAAACTGAATTAGCCGAAGACGTCCGAACAACTTTTTTTTTGAAAAAAATCCCTAAGCCGCGGTCAAAATTTCAGCAAAAATCTGACGTTTTGCAATTCATTCAAAAATGGTGCCAATCTGTTGCAAACGATCCCCTCAAAGGTTTTTCGGTGGAAACAGATGGGTTTTTATCATCGAAACAGAATTAGCCCTCAACGTCCGAACAACTTTTTTTGAAAAAATCCCTAAGCCGCGCGGTCACAATTTCAGCAAAAATCTGACGTTCTGCAATTCATTAAAAAATGGTGCCAATCTGTTGCAAACGATCCCCTCAAAGGTTTTTCGGTGAAAACAGATGAGTTTTTATCATTGAAACAGAATTAGCCCTCAACGTCCGAACAACTTTTTTTTTGAAAAAAATCCCTAAGCCGCGCGGTCACAATTTCAGCAAAAATCTGATGTTTTGCAATTCATTCAAAAATGGTGCCAATCTGTTGCAAACGATCCCCTCAAAGGTTTTTCGGTGGAAACAGATGGGTTTTTATTATCGGAAAGAGAATTAGCCGAAGACGTCTGAACCACTTTTTTTTGAAAAAATCCCTAAGCCACGCGGTCACAATTTCTGCAAAAATCTGACTTTCTGCAATTCATTCAGAAATGGTGCCAATCTGTTGCAAACGATCCCCTCAAAGGTTTTTCAGTGGAAACAGATGGGTTTTTATCATTGAAACAGAATTAGCCGAAGACATCCGAACAACTTTTTTTTTGAAAAAAATCCCTAAGCCGCGCGGTCACAATTTCAGCAAAAATCTGACGTTCTGCAATTCATTAAAAAATGGTGCCAATCTGTTGCAAACGATCCCTCAAAGGTTTTTCGGTGGAAACAAATGGGTTTTTATTATCGGAAAGAGAATTAGCCGAAGACGTCTGAACCACTTTTTTTTAAAAAAATCCCTAAGCCGCGCGGTCACAATTTCTGCAAAAATCTGACGTTTTGCAATTCATTCAAAAATGGTGCCAATCTGTTGCAAACGATCCCCTCAAAGGTTTTTCGGTGGAAACAAATGGGTTTTTATTATCGGAAAGAGAATTAGCCGAAGACGTCTGAACCACTTTTTTTTGAAAAAATCCCTAAGCCGCGCGGTCACAATTTCTGCAAAAATCTGACGTTCTGCAATTCATTCAAAAATGGTGCCAATCTGTTGCAAACAATCCCCTCAAAGGTTTTTCGCTGGAAACAGATGGGTTTTTATTATCGGAAAGAGAATTAGCCGAAGACGTCTGAACCACTTTTTTTTGAAAAAATCCCTAAGCCACGCGGTCACAATTTCTGCAAAAATCTGACGTTCTGCAATTCATTCAGAAATGGTGCCAATCTGTTGCAAACGATCCCCTCAAAGGTTTTTCGGTGGAAACAGATGGGTTTTTATCATCGAAACAGAATTAGCCCTCAACGTCCGAACAACTTTTTTTGAAAAAATCCCTAAGCCGCGCGGTCACAATTTCTGCAAAAATCTGACTTTCTGCAATTCATTCAAAAATGGTGCCAATCTGTTGTAAATGATCCCCTCAAAGGTTTTTCAGTGGAAACAGATGGGTTTTTATCATTGAAACAGAATTAGCCGAAGACATCCGAACAACTTTTTTTTTGAAAAAAATCCCTAAGCCGCGCGGTCACAATTTCAGCAAAAATCTGACGTTCTGCAATTCATTAAAAAATGGTGCCAATCTGTTGCAAACGATCCCTCAAAGGTTTTTCGGTGGAAACAAATGGGTTTTTATTATCGGAAAGAGAATTAGCCGAAGACGTCTGAACCACTTTTTTAAAAAAAAATCCCTAAGCCGCGCGGTCACAATTTCTGCAAAAATCTGACGTTTTGCAATTCATTCAAAAATGGTGCCAATCTGTTGCAAACGATCCCCTCAAAGGTTTTTCGGTGGAAACAAATGGGTTTTTATTATCGGAAAGAGAATTAGCCGAAGACGTCTGAACCACTTTTTTTTGAAAAAATCCCTAATCCGCGCGGTCACAATTTCTGCAAAAATCTGACGTTCTGCAATTCATTCAAAAATGGTGCCAATCTGTTGCAAACGATCCCCTCAAAGGTTTTTCGGTGGAAACAAATGGGTTTTTATTATCGGAAAGAGAATTAGCCGAAGACGTCTGAACCACTTTTTTTTGAAAAAATCCCTAAGCCGCATGGTCACAATTTCTGCAAAAATCTGACGTTCTGCAATTCATTCAGAAATGGTGCCAATCTCTTGCAAACGATCCCCTCAAAGGTTTTTCGGTGGAAACAGATGGGTTTTTATCATCGGAACAGAATTAGCCCTCAACGTCTGAACAACTTTTTTTGAAAAAATCCGTAAGCCGCGCGGTCACAATTTCTGCAAAAATCTGACTTTCTGCAATTCATTCAAAAATGGTGCCAATCTGTTGCAAACGATCCCCTCAAAGGTTTTTCGGTGAAAACAGATGGGTTTTTATCATTGAAACTGAATTAGCCGAAGACGTCCGAACAACTTTTTTTTTGAAAAAAATCCCTAAGCCGCGCGGTCACAATTTCAGCAAAAATCTGACGTTTTGCAATTCATTCAAAAATGGTGCCAATCTGTTGCAAACGATCCCCTCAAAGGTTTTTCGGTGGAAACAAATGGGTTTTTATTATCGGAAAGAGAATTAGCCGAAGACGTCTGAACCACTTTTTTTTGAAAAAATCCCTAAGCCGCGCGGTCACAATTTCAGCAAAAATCTGACGTTTTGCAATTCATTCAAAAATGGTGCCAATCTGTTGCAAACGATCCCCTCAAAGGTTTTTCGGTGGAAACAGATGGGTTTTTATCATCAAAACAGAATTAGCCCTCAACGTCCGAACAACTTTTTTTGAAAAAATCCCTAAGCCGCGCGGTCACAATTTCTGCAAAAATCTGACTTTCTGCAATTCATTCAAAAATGGTGCCAATCTGTTGCAAACGATCCCCTCAAAGGTTTTTCGGTGAAAACAGATGGGTTTTTATCATTGAAAGAGAATTAGCCCTCAACGTCCGAACAACTTTTTTTTTGAAAAAAATCCCTAAGCCGCGCGGTCACAATTTCAGCAAAAATCTGATGTTTTGCAATTCATTCAAAAATGGTGCCAATCTGTTGCAAACGATCCCCTCAAAGGTTTTTCGGTGGAAACAAATGGGTTTTTATTATCGGAAAGAGAATTAGCCGAAGACGTCTGAACCACTTTTTTTTGAAAAAATCGCTAAGCCGCGCGGTCACAATTTCAGCAAAAATCTGACGTTTTGCAATTCATTCAAAAATGGTGCCAATCTGTTGCAAACGATCCCCTCAAAGTTTTTTCGGTGGAAACAAATGGGTTTTTATTATCGGAAAGAGAATTAGCCGAAGACGTCTGAACCCCTTTTTTTTGAAAAAATCCCTAAGCCGCGCGGTCACAATTTCAGCAAAAATCTGACGTTTTGCAATTCATTCAAAAATGGTGCCAATCTGTTGCAAACGATCCCCTCAAAGGTTTTTCGGTGGAAACAAATGGGTTTTTATTATCGGAAAGAGAATTAGCCGAAGACGTCTGAACCCCTTTTTTTTGAAAAAATCCCTAAGCCGCGCGGTCACAATTTCAGCAAAAATCTGACGTTCTGCAATTCATTAAAAAATGGTGCCAATCTGTTGCAAACGATCCCCTCAAAGGTTTTTCGGTGAAAACAAATGGGTGTTTATCATCGAAACAGAATTAGCCCTCAACGTCCGAACAACTTTTTTTGAAAAAATCCCTAAGCCGCGCGGTCACAATTTCTGCAAAAATCTGACTTTCTGCAATTCATTCAAAAATGGTGCCAATCTGTTGCAAATGATCCCCTCAAAGGTTTTTCAGTGGAAACAGATGGGTTTTTATCTTTGAAACAGAATTAGCCGAAGAGGTCCGAACAACTTTTTTTTTGAAAAAAATCCCTAAGCCGCGCGGTCACAATTTCAGCAAAAATCTAACGTTCTGCAATTCATTCAAAAATGGTGCCAATCTGTTGCAAACGATCCCTCAAAGGTTTTTCGGTGGAAACAAATGGGTTTTTATTATCGGAAAGAGAATTAGCCGAAGACGTCTGAACCACTTTTTTTTAAAAAAAATCCCTAAGCCGCGCGGTCACAATTTCTGCAAAAATCTGACGTTCTGCAATTCATTCAAAAATGGTGCCAATCTGTTGCAAACGATCCCCTCAAAGGTTTTTCGGTGGAAACAGATGGGTTTTTATCATCGAAACAGAATTAGCCCTCAACGTCCGAACAACTTTTTTTGAAAAAATCCCTAAGCCGCGCGGTCACAATTTCTGCAAAAATCTGACTTTCTGCAATTCATTCAAAAATGGTGCCAATCTGTTGCAAACGATCCCCTCAAAGGTTTTTCGGTGGAAACAAATGGGTTTTTATTATCGGAAAGAGAATTAGCCGAAGACGTCTGAACCACTTTTTAAAAAAAAAATCCCTAAGCCGCGCGGTCACAATTTCTGCAAAAATCTGACGTTTTGCAATTCATTCAAAAATGGTGCCAATCTGTTGCAAACGATCCCCTCAAAGGTTTTTTGGTGGAAACAAATGGGTTTTTATTATCGGAAAGAGAATTAGCCGAAGACATCTGAACCACTTTTTTTTGAAAAAATCCCTAAGCCGCGCGGTCACAATTTCTGCAAAAATCTGACGTTCTGCAATTCATTCAGAAATGGTGCCAATCTGTTGCAAACGATCCCCTCAAAGGTTTTTCGGTGGAAACAGATGGGTTTTTATCATCGGAACAGAATTAGCCCTCAACGTCCGAACAACTTTTTTTGAAAAAATCCGTAAGCCGCGCGGTCACAATTTCTGCAAAAATCTGACTTTCTGCAATTCATTCAAAAATGGTGCCAATCTGTTGCAAACGATCCCCTCAAAGGTTTTTCGGTGAAAACAGATGGGTTTTTATCATTGAAACTGAATTAGCCGAAGACGTCCGAACAACTTTTTTTTTGAAAAAAATCCCTAAGCCGCGCGGTCACAATTTCAGCAAAAATCTGACGTTTTGCAATTCATTCAAAAATGGTGCCAATCTGTTGCAAACGATCCCCTCAAAGGTTTTTCGGTGGAAACAAATGGGTTTTTATTATCGGAAAGAGAATTAGCCGAAGACGTCTGAACCACTTTTTTTTGAAAAAATCCCTAAGCCGCGCGGTCACAATTTCAGCAAAAATCTGACGTTTTGCAATTCATTCAAAAATGGTGCCAATCTGTTGCAAACGATCCCCTCAAAGGTTTTTCGGTGGAAACAGATGGGTTTTCATCATCGAAACAGAATTAGCCCTCAACGTCCGAACAACTTTTTTTTTGAAAAAAATCCCTAAGCCGCGCGGTCACAATTTCAGCAAAAATCTGATGTTTTGCAATTCATTCAAAAATGGTGCCAATCTGTTGCAAACGATCCCCTCAAAGGTTTTTCGGTGGAAACAAATGTTTTTTTATTATCGGAAAGAGAATTAGCCGAAGACGTCTGAACCACTTTTTTTTGAAAAAATCGCTAAGCCGCGCGGTCACAATTTCAGCAAAAATCTGACGTTTTGCAATTCATTCAAAAATGGTGCCAATCTGTTGCAAACGATCCCCTCAAAGTTTTTTCCGTGGAAACAAATGGGTTTTTATTATCGGAAAGAGAATTAGCCGAAGACGTCTGAACCCCTTTTTTTTGAAAAAATGCCTAAGCCGCGCGGTCACAATTTCAGCAAAAATCTGACGTTTTGCAATTCATTCAAAAATGGTGCCAATCTGTTGCAAACGATCCCCTCAAAGGTTTTTCAGTGGAAACAAATGGGTTTTTATTATCGGAAAGAGAATTAGCCGAAGACGTCTGAACCACTTTTTTTGGAAAAAAATCCCTAAGCCGCGCGGTCACAATTTCTGCAAAAATCTGACGTTCTGCAATTCATTAAAAAATGGTGCCAATCTGTTGCAAACGATCCTCTCAAAGGTTTTTCGGTGGAAACAAATGGGTTTTTATTATCGGAAAGAGAATTAGCCGAAGACGTCTGAACCCCTTTTTTTTGAAAAAATCCCTAAGCCGCGCGGTCACAATTTCAGCAAAAATCTGACGTTCTGCAATTCATTCAAAAATGGTGCCAATCTGTTGCAAACGATCCCCTGAAAGGTTTTTTGGTGGAAACAAATGGGTTTTTATCATCTAAACAGAATTAGCCCTCAACGTCCGAACAACTTTTTTTGAAAAAATCCCTAAGCCGCGCGTTCACAATTTCTGCAAAAATCTGACTTTCTGCAATTCATTCAAAAATGGTGCCAATCTGTTGCAAATGATCCCCTCAAAGGTTTTTCAGTGGAAACAGATGGGTTTTTATCTTTGAAACAGAATTAGCCGAAGAGGTCCGAACAACTTTTTTTTTTGAAAAAAATCCCTAAGCCGCGCGGTCACAATTTCAGCAAAAATCTAACGTTCTGCAATTCATTAAAAAATGGTGCCAATCTGTTGCAAACGATCCCTCAAAGGTTTTTCGGTGGAAACAAATGGGTTTTTGTTATCGGAAAGAGAATTAGCCGAAGACGTCTGAACCACTTTTTTAAAAAAAAAATCCCTAAGCCGCGCGGTCACAATTTCTGCAAAAATCTGACGTTCTGCAATTCATTCAAAAATGGTGCCAATCTGTTGCAAACGATCCCCTCAAAGGTTTTTCGGTGGAAACAGATGGGTTTTTATCATCGAAACAGAATTAGCCCTCAACGTCCGAACAACTTTTTTTGAAAAAATCCCTAAGCCGCGCGGTCACAATTTCTGCAAAAATCTGACTTTCTGCAATTCATTCAAAAATGGTGCCAATCTGTTGCAAACGATCCCCTCAAAGGTTTTTCGGTGAAAACAGATGGGTTTTTATCATTGAAAGAGAATTAGCCCTCAACGTCCGAACAACTTTTTTTTTGAAAAAAATCCCTAAGCCGCGCGGTCACAATTTCAGCAAAAATCTGATGTTTTGCAATTCATTCAAAAATGGTGCCAATCTGTTGCAAACGATCCCCTCAAAGGTTTTTCGGTGGAAACAAATGGGTTTTTATTATCGGAAAGAGAATTAGCCGAAGACGTCTGAACCACTTTTTTTTGAAAAAATCCCTAAGCCGCGCGGTCACAATTTCTGCAAAAATCTGACTTTCTGCAATTCATTCAGAAATGGTGCCAATCTGTTGCAAATGATCCCCTCAAAGGTTTTTCAGTGGAAACAGATGGGTTTTCATCATAGAAACAGAATTAGCCGAAGACGTCCGAACAACTTTTTTTTTGAAAAAAATCCCTAAGCCGCGCGGTCCCAATTTCAGCAAAAATCTGACGTTCTGCAATTCATTCAAAAATGGTGCCAATCTGTTGCAAACGATCCCCTCAAAGGTTTTTCGGTGGAAACAAATGGGTTTTTATTATCGGAAAGAGAATTAGCCGAAGACGTCTGAACCACTTTTTTTGGAAAAAAATCCCTAAGCCGTGCGGTCACATTTTCAGCAAAAATCTGACGTTCTGCAATTCATTCAAAAATGGTGCCAATCTGTTGCAAACGATCCCCTCAAAGGTTTTTCGGTGGAAACAAATGGGTTTTTATTATCGGAAAGAGAATTAGCCGAAGACGTCTGAACCACTTTTTTTTGAAAAAATCCCTAAGCCGCACGGTCACAATTTCTGCAAAAATCTGACGTTCTGCAATTCATTCAGAAATGGTGCCAATCTGTTGCAAACGATCCCCTCAAAGGTTTTTCGGTGGAAACAGATGGGTTTTTATCATCGAAACAGAATTAGCCCTCAACGTCCGAACAACTTTTTTTGAAAAAATCCCTAAGCCGCGCGGTCACAATTTCTGCAAAAATCTGACTTTCTGCAATTCATTCAAAAATGGTGCCAATCTGTTGCAAATGATCCCCTCAAAGGTTTTTCAGTGGAAACAGATGGGTTTTCATCATAGAAACAGAATTAGCCGAAGACGTCCGAACAACTTTTTTTTTGAAAAAAATCCCTAAGCCGCGCGGTCACAATTTCAGCAAAAATCTGACGTTCTGCAATTCATTAAAAAATTCTGCCAATCTGTTGCAAACGATCCCTCAAAGTTTTTTCGGTGGAAACAATTGGTTTTTTATTATCGGAAAGAGAATTAGCCGAAGACGTCTGAACCACTTTTTTTAAAAAAAATCCCTAAGCCGCGCGGTCACAATTTCAGCAAAAATCAGACGTTTTGCAATTCATTCAAAAATGGTGCCAATCTGTTGCAAACGATCCCCTCAAAGGTTTTTCGGTGGAAACAAATGGGTTTTTATTATCGGAAAGAGAATTAGCTGAAGACGTCCGAACAACTTTTTTTTGGAAAAAAATCCCTAAGCCGCGCGGTCACAATTTCAGCAAAAATCTGACGTTCTGCAAGTCATTAAAAAATGGTGCCAATCTGTTGCAAACGATCCTCTCAAAGGTTTTTCGGTGGAAACAAATGGGTTTTGATTAGCGGAAAGAGAATTAGCCGAAGACGTCTGAACTCCTTTTTTTTGAAAAAATCCGTAAGCCGCGCGGTCACAATTTCAACAAAAATCTGACGTTCTGCAATTCATTCAAAAATGGTGCCAATCTGTTGCAAACGATCCCCTGAAAGGTTTTTCGGTGGAAACAGATGGGTTTTTATCATCGAAACAGAATTAGCCCTCAATGTCCGAACAACTTTTTTTGAAAAAATCCCTAAGCCGCGCGGTCACAATTTCAGCAAAAATCTGACGTTCTGCAATTCATTAAAAAATGGTGCCAATCTGTTGCAAACGATCCCCTCAAAGGTTTTTCGGTGGAAACAAATGGGTTTTTATCATTGAAACAGAATTAGCTGAAGACGTCCGAACAACTTTTTTTTTGAAAAAAATCACTAAGCCGCATGGTCACAATTTCAGCAAAAATCTGACTTTTTGCAATTCATTCAAAAATGGTGCCAATCTGTTGCAAACGATCCCCTCAAAGGTTTTTCGGTGGAAACAAATGGGTTTTTATTATCGGAAAGAGAATTAGCCGAAAACGTCTGAACCACTTTTTTTTGAAAAAATCCCTAAGCCGCGCGGTCACAATTTCAGCAAAAATCTGACGTTCTGCAATTCATTAAAAAATGGTGCCAATCTGTTGCAAACGATCCCTCAAAGGTTTTTCGGTGGAAACAAATGGGTTTTTATTATCGGAAAGAGAATTGGCCGAAAACGTCTGAACCACTTTTTTTTAAAAAAATCCCTAAGCCGCACGGTCACAATTTCAGCAAAAATCTGACGTTTTGCAATTCATTCAAAAATGGTGCCAATCAGTTGCAAACGATCCCCTCAAAGGTTTTTCGGTGGAAACAAATGGGTTTTTATTATCGGAAAGAGAATCAGCCGAAGACGTCTGAGCCACTTTTTTTAAAAAAAATCCCAAAGCCGCGCGGTCACAATTTCAGCAAAAATCTGACGTTCTACAATTCATTAAAAAATGGTGCCAATCTGTTGCAAACGATCCCCTCAAAGGTTTTTCGGTGGAAACAAATGGGTTTTTATTATCGGAATGAGAATTAGCCGAAGACGTCTTAACTACTTTTTTAAAAAAAAATCCCTAAGCCGCGCGGTCACAATTTCAGCAAAAATCTGACGTTCTGCAATTCATTCAAAAATGGTGCCAATCTGTTGCAAACGATCCCCTGAAAGGTTTTTCGGTGGAAACAGATGGGTTTTTATCATCGAAACAGAATTAGCCCTCAATGTCCGAACAACTTTTTTTGAAAAAATTCCTAAGCCGCGCGGTCACAATTTCTGCAAAAATCTGACTTTCTGCAATTCATTCAAAAATGGTGCCAATCTGTTGCAAACGATCCCCTCAAAGGTTTTTCGGTGAAAACAGATGGGTTTTTATCATTGAAACAGAATTAGCCGAAGACGTCCGAACAACTTTTTTTTTGAAAAAAATCCCTAAACCGCGCGGTCACAATTTCAGCAAAAATCTGACGTTTTGCAATTCATTCAAAAATGGTGCCAATCTGTTGCAAACGATCCTCTGAAAGGTTTTTCGGTGGAAACAAATGGGTTTTTATTATCGGAAAGAGAATTAGCCGAAGACGTCTGAACCACTTTTTTTTGAAAAAATCCCTAAGCCGTGCGGTCACAATTTCAGCAAAAATCTGACGTTCTGCAATTCATTCAAAAATGGTGCCAATCTGTTGCAAACGATCCCCTGAAAGGTTTTTCGGTGGAAACAGATGGGTTTTTATCATCGAAACAGAATTAGCCCTCAATGTCCGAACAACTTTTTTTGAAAAAATCCCTAAGCCGCGCGGTCACAATTTCAGCAAAAATCTGACGTTCTGCAATTCATTAAAAAATGGTGCCAATCTGTTGCAAACGATCCCCTCAAAGGTTTTTCGGTGGAACCAAATGGGTTTTTATCATTGAAACAGAATTAGCCGAAGACGTCCGAACAACTTTTTTTTTGAAAAAAATCACTAAGCCGCACGGTCACAATTTCAGCAAAAATCTGACGTTTTGCAATTCATTCAAAAATGGTGCCAATCTGTTGCAAACGATCCCCTCAAAGGTTTTTCGGTGGAAACAAATGGGTTTTTATTATCGGAAAGAGAATTAGCTGAAGACGTCTGAACCACTTTTTTTTGAAAAAATCCCTAAGCCGCGCGGTCACAATTTCAGCAAAAATCTGACGTTCTGCAATTCATTCAAAAATGGTGCCAATCTGTTGCAAACGATCCCCTCAAAGGTTTTTCGGTGGAAACAGATGGGTTTTGATCATCGAAACAGAATTAGCCCTCAACGTCCGAACAACTTTTTTTGAAAAAATCCCTAAGCCGCGCGGTCACAATTTCTGCAAAAATCTGACTTTCTGCAATTCATTCAAAAATGGTGCCAATCTGTTGCAAACGATCCCCTCAAAGGTTTTTCGGTGAAAACAGATGGGTTTTTATCATTGAAACAGAATTAGCCGAAGACGTCCGAACAACTTTTTTTTTGAAAAAAATCCCTAAACCGCGCGGTCACAATTTCAGCAAAAATCTGACGTTTTGCAATTCATTCAAAAATGGTGCCAATCTGTTGCAAACGATCCCCTCAAAGGTTTTTCGGTGGAAACAAATGGGTTTTTATTATCGGAAAGAGAATTAGCCGAAGACGTCCGAACCACTTTTTTTTGAAAAAATCCCTAAGCCGCGCGGTCACAATTTCAGCAAAAATCTGACGTTCTGCAATTCATTAAAAAATGGTGCCAATCTGTTGCAAACGATCCCCTGAAAGGTTTTTCGGTGGAAACAGATGGGTTTTTATCATCGAAACTGAATTAGCCGAAGACGTCTGAACCACTTTTTTTTGAAAAAATCCCTAAGCCGCACGGTCACAATTTCTGCAAAAATCTGACGTTCTGCAATTCATTCAGAAATGGTGCCAATCTGTTGCAAACGATCCCCTCAAAGGTTTTTCGGTGGAAACAGATGGGTTTTTATCATCGAAACAGAATTAGCCCTCAACGTCCGAACAACTTTTTTTGAAAAAATCCCTAAGCCGCGCGGTCACAATTTCTGCAAAAATCTGACTTTCTGCAATTCATTCAAAAATGGTGCCAATCTGTTGCAAATGATCCCCTCAAAGGTTTTTCAGTGGAAACAGATGGGTTTTCATCATAGAAACAGAATTAGCCGAAGACGTCCGAACAACTTTTTTTTTGAAAAAAATCCCTAAGCCGCGCGGTCACAATTTCAGCAAAAATCTGACGTTCTGCAATTCATTAAAAAATTCTGCCAATCTGTTGCAAACGATCCCTCAAAGTTTTTTCGGTGGAAACAATTGGTTTTTTATTATCGGAAAGAGAATTAGCCGAAGACGTCTGAACCACTTTTTTAAAAAAAATCCCTAAGCCGCGCGGTCACAATTTCAGCAAAAATCAGACGTTTTGCAATTCATTCAAAAATGGTGCCAATCTGTTGCAAACGATCCCCTCAAAGGTTTTTCGGTGGAAACAAATGGGTTTTTATTATCGGAAAGAGAATTAGCTGAAGACGTCCGAACAACTTTTTTTTGGAAAAAAATCCCTAAGCCGCGCGGTCACAATTTCAGCAAAAATCTGACGTTCTGCAAGTCATTAAAAAATGGTGCCAATCTGTTGCAAACGATCCTCTCAAAGGTTTTTCGGTGGAAACAAATGGGTTTTGATTAGCGGAAAGAGAATTAGCCGAAGACGTCTGAACTCCTTTTTTTTGAAAAAATCCGTAAGCCGCGCGGTCACAATTTCAACAAAAATCTGACGTTCTGCAATTCATTCAAAAATGGTGCCAATCTGTTGCAAACGATCCCCTGAAAGGTTTTTCGGTGGAAACAGATGGGTTTTTATCATCGAAACAGAATTAGCCCTCAATGTCCGAACAACTTTTTTTGAAAAAATCCCAAAGCCGCGCGGTCACAATTTCAGCAAAAATCTGACGTTCTGCAATTCATTAAAAAATGGTGCCAATCTGTTGCAAACGATCCCCTCAAAGGTTTTTCGGTGGAAACAAATGGGTTTTTATCATTGAAACAGAATTAGCTGAAGACGTCCGAACAACTTTTTTTTTGAAAAAAATCACTAAGCCGCATGGTCACAATTTCAGCAAAAATCTGACTTTTTGCAATTCATTCAAAAATGGTGCCAATCTGTTGCAAACGATCCCCTCAAAGGTTTTTCGGTGGAAACAAATGGGTTTTTATTATCGGAAAGAGAATTAGCCGAAGACGTCTGAACCACTTTTTTTTGAAAAAATCCCTAAGCCGCGCGGTCACAATTTCAGCAAAAATCTGACGTTCTGCAATTCATTAAAAAATGGTGCCAATCTGTTGCAAACGATCCCTCAAAGGTTTTTCGGTGGAAACAAATGGGTTTTTATTATCGGAAAGAGAATTGGCCGAAAACGTCTGAACCACTTTTTTTTAAAAAAATCCCTAAGCCGCACGGTCACAATTTCAGCAAAAATCTGACGTTTTGCAATTCATTCAAAAATGGTGCCAATCAGTTGCAAACGATCCCCTCAAAGGTTTTTCGATGGAAACAAATGGGTTTTTATTATCGGAAAGAGAATCAGCCGAAGACGTCTGAGCCACTTTTTTTAAAAAAAATCCCAAAGCCGCGCGGTCACAATTTCAGCAAAAATCTGACGTTCTACAATTCATTAAAAAATGGTGCCAATCTGTTGCAAACGATCCCCTCAAAGGTTTTTCGGTGGAAACAAATGGGTTTTTATTATCGGAATGAGAATTAGCCGAAGACGTCTTAACTACTTTTTTAAAAAAAAATCCCTAAGCCGCGCGGTCACAATTTCAGCAAAAATCTGACGTTCTGCAATTCATTCAAAAATGGTGCCAATCTGTTGCAAACGATCCCCTGAAAGGTTTTTCGGTGGAAACAGATGGGTTTTTATCATCGAAACAGAATTAGCCCTCAATGTCCGAACAACTTTTTTTGAAAAAATTCCTAAGCCGCGCGGTCACAATTTCTGCAAAAATCTGACTTTCTGCAATTCATTCAAAAATGGTGCCAATCTGTTGCAAACGATCCCCTCAAAGGTTTTTCGGTGAAAACAGATGGGTTTTTATCATTGAAACAGAATTAGCCGAAGACGTCCGAACAACTTTTTTTTTGAAAAAAATCCCTAAACCGCGCGGTCACAATTTCAGCAAAAATCTGACGTTTTGCAATTCATTCAAAAATGGTGCCAATCTGTTGCAAACGATCCTCTGAAAGGTTTTTCGGTGGAAACAAATGGGTTTTTATTATCGGAAAGAGAATTAGCCGAAGACGTCTGAACCACTTTTTTTTGAAAAAATCCCTAAGCCGTGCGGTCACAATTTCAGCAAAAATCTGACGTTCTGCAATTCATTCAAAAATGGTGCCAATCTGTTGCAAACGATCCCCTGAAAGGTTTTTCGGTGGAAACAGATGGGTTTTTATCATCGAAACAGAATTAGCCCTCAATGTCCGAACAACTTTTTTTGAAAAAATCCCTAAGCCGCGCGGTCACAATTTCAGCAAAAATCTGACGTTCTGCAATTCATTAAAAAATGGTGCCAATCTGTTGCAAACGATCCCCTCAAAGGTTTTTCGGTGGAACCAAATGGGTTTTTATCATTGAAACAGAATTAGCCGAAGACGTCCGAACAACTTTTTTTTTGAAAAAAATCACTAAGCCGCACGGTCACAATTTCAGCAAAAATCTGACGTTTTGCAATTCATTCAAAAATGGTGCCAATCTGTTGCAAACGATCCCCTCAAAGGTTTTTCGGTGGAAACAAATGGGTTTTTATTATCGGAAAGAGAATTAGCTGAAGACGTCTGAACCACTTTTTTTTGAAAAAATCCCTAAGCCGCGCGGTCACAATTTCAGCAAAAATCTGACGTTCTGCAATTCATTCAAAAATGGTGCCAATCTGTTGCAAACGATCCCCTCAAAGGTTTTTCGGTGGAAACAGATGGGTTTTGATCATCGAAACAGAATTAGCCCTCAACGTCCGAACAACTTTTTTTGAAAAAATCCCTAAGCCGCGCGGTCACAATTTCTGCAAAAATCTGACTTTCTGCAATTCATTCAAAAATGGTGCCAATCTGTTGCAAACGATCCCCTCAAAGGTTTTTCGGTGAAAACAGATGGGTTTTTATCATTGAAACAGAATTAGCCGAAGACGTCCGAACAACTTTTTTTTTGAAAAAAATCCCTAAACCGCGCGGTCACAATTTCAGCAAAAATCTGACGTTTTGCAATTCATTCAAAAATGGTGCCAATCTGTTGCAAACGATCCCCTCAAAGGTTTTTCGGTGGAAACAAATGGGTTTTTATTATCGGAAAGAGAATTAGCCGAAGACGTCCGAACCACTTTTTTTTGAAAAAATCCCTAAGCCGCGCGGTCACAATTTCAGCAAAAATCTGACGTTCTGCAATTCATTAAAAAATGGTGCCAATCTGTTGCAAACGATCCCCTGAAAGGTTTTTCGGTGGAAACAGATGGGTTTTTATCATCGAAACAGAATTAGCCCTCAACGTCCGAACAACTTTTTTTGAAAAAATCCCTAAGCCGCGCGGTCACAATTTCTGCAAAAATCTGACTTTCTGCAATTCATTCAAAAATGGTGCCAATCTGTTGCAAACGATCCCCTGAAAGGTTTTTCGGTGAAAACAGATGGGTTTTTATCATTGAAACTGAATTAGCCGAAGACGTCCGAACAACTTTTTTTTTGAAAAAAATCCCTAAGCCGCGCGGTCACAATTTCAGCAAAAATCTGACGTTTTGCAATTCATTCAAAAATGGTGCCAATCTGTTGCAAACGATCCCCTCAAAGGTTTTTCGGTGGAAACAAATGGGTTTTTATTATCGGAAAGAGAATTAGCCGAAGACGTCTGAACCACTTTTTTTTGAAAAAATCCCTAAGCCGTGCGGTCACAATTTCAGCAAAAATCTGACGTTCTGCAATTCATCAAAAAATGGTGCCAATCTGTTGCAAACGATCCCCTGAAAGGTTTTTCGGTGGAAACAGATGGGTTTTTATCATCGAAACAGAATTAGCCCTCAACGTCCGAACAACTTTTTTTGAAAAAATCCCTAAGCCGCGCGGTCACAATTTCAGCAAAAATCTGACGTTCTGCAATTCATTAAAAAATGGTGCCAATCTGTTGCAAACGATCCCCTCAAAGGTTTTTCGGTGGAACCAAATGGGTTTTTATCATTGAAACAGAATTAGCCGAAGACGTCCGAACAACTTTTTTTTTGAAAAAAATCACTAAGCCGCACGGTCACAATTTCAGCAAAAATCTGACGTTTTGCAATTCATTCAAAAATGGTGCCAATCTGTTGCAAACGATCCCCTCAAAGGTTTTTCGGTGGAAACAAATGGGTTTTTATTATCGGAAAGAGAATTAGCTGAAGACGTCTGAACCACTTTTTTTTGAAAAAATCCCTAAGCCGCGCGGTCACAATTTCAGCAAAAATCTGACGTTCTGCAATTCATTCAAAAATGGTGCCAATCTGTTGCAAACGATCCCCTCAAAGGTTTTTCGGTGGAAACAGATGGGTTTTGATCATCGAAACAGAATTAGCCCTCAACGTCCGAACAACTTTTTTTGAAAAAATCCCTAAGCCGCGCGGTCACAATTTCTGCAAAAATCTGACTTTCTGCAATTCATTCAAAAATGGTGCCAATCTGTTGCAAACGATCCCCTCAAAGGTTTTTCGGTGAAAACAGATGGGTTTTTATCATTGAAACAGAATTAGCCGAAGACGTCCGAACAACTTTTTTTTTGAAAAAAATCCCTAAACCGCGCGGTCACAATTTCAGCAAAAATCTGACGTTTTGCAATTCATTCAAAAATGGTGCCAATCTGTTGCAAACGATCCCCTCAAAGGTTTTTCGGTGGAAACAAATGGGTTTTTATTATCGGAAAGAGAATTAGCCGAAGACGTCCGAACCACTTTTTTTTGAAAAAATCCCTAAGCCGCGCGGTCACAATTTCAGCAAAAATCTGACGTTCTGCAATTCATTAAAAAATGGTGCCAATCTGTTGCAAACGATCCCCTGAAAGGTTTTTCGGTGGAAACAGATGGGTTTTTATCATCGAAACAGAATTAGCCCTCAACGTCCGAACAACTTTTTTTGAAAAAATCCCTAAGCCGCGCGGTCACAATTTCTGCAAAAATCTGACTTTCTGCAATTCATTCAAAAATGGTGCCAATCTGTTGCAAACGATCCCCTGAAAGGTTTTTCGGTGAAAACAGATGGGTTTTTATCATTGAAACTGAATTAGCCGAAGACGTCCGAACAACTTTTTTTTTGAAAAAAATCCCTAAGCCGCGCGGTCACAATTTCAGCAAAAATCTGACGTTTTGCAATTCATTCAAAAATGGTGCCAATCTGTTGCAAACGATCCCCTCAAAGGTTTTTCGGTGGAAACAAATGGGTTTTTATTATCGGAAAGAGAATTAGCCGAAGACGTCTGAACCACTTTTTTTTGAAAAAATCCCTAAGCCGCGCGGTCACAATTTCAGCAAAAATCTGACGTTCTGCAATTCATTAAAAAATGGTGCCAATCTGTTGCAAACGATCCCCTGAAAGGTTTTTCGGTGGAAACAGATGGGTTTTTATCATCGAAACAGAATTAGCCCTCAACGTCCGAACAACTTTTTTTGAAAAAATCCCTAAGCCGCGCCGTCACAATTTCTGCAGAAATCTGACTTTCTGCAATTCATTCAAAAATGGTGCCAATCTGTTGCAAACGATCCCCTCAAAGGTTTTTCGGTGAAAACAAATGGGTTTTTATCATTGAAACTGAATTAGCCGAAGACGTCCGAACAACTTTTTTTTTGAAAAAAATCCCTAAGCCGCGCGGTCACAATTTCAGCAAAAATCTGACGTTCTGCAATTCATTCCAAAATGGTGCCAATCTGTTGCAAACGATCCCTCAAAGGTTTTTCGGTGGAAACAAATGGGTTTTTATTATCGGAAAGAGAATTAGCCGAAGACGTCTGAACCACTTTTTTTTGAAAAAATCCCTAAGCCGCGCGGTCACAATTTCAGCTAAAATCTGACGTTCTGCAATTCATTCAAAAATGGTGCCAATCTGTTGCAAACGATCCCCTGAAAGGTTTTTCGGTGGAAACAGATGGGTTTTTATCATTGAAACAGAATTAGCCGAAGACGTCCGAACAACTTTTTTTAAAAAAAAAAAATCCCTAAGCCGCGCGGTCACAATTTCAGCAAAAATCTGACGTTCTGCAATTCATTAAAAAATGGTGCCAATCTGTTGCAAACGATCCCTCAAAGTTTTTTCGGTGGAAACAAATGGATTTTTATTATCGGAAAGAGAATTAGCCGAAGACGTCTGAACCACTTTTTTTAAAAAAAATCCCTAAGCCGCGCGCTCACAATTTCAGCAAAAATCTGACGTTTTGCAATTCATTCAAAAATGGTGCCAATCTGTTGCAAACGATCCCCTCAAAGGTTTTTCGGTGGAAACAGATGGGTTTTTATCATCGAAACAGAATTAGCCCTCAACGTCCGAACAACTTTTTTTGAAAAAATCCCTAAGCCGCGCGGTCACAATTTCTGCAGAAATCTGACTTTCTGCAATTCATTCAAAAATGGTGCCAATCTGTTGCAAATGATCCCCTCAAAGGTTTTTCAGTGGAAACAGATGGGTTTTTATCATTGAAACAGAATTAGCCGAAGGCATCCGAACAACTTTTTTTTTGAAAAAAATCCCTAAGCCGCGCGGTCACAATTTCTGCAAAAATCTGACTTTCTGCAATTCATTCAAAAATGGTGCCAATCTGTTGCAAACGATCCCTCAAAGTTTTTTCGGTGGAAACAAATGGGTTTTTATTATCGGAAAGAGAATTAGCCGAAGACGTCTGAACCACTTTTTTAAAAAAAAATCCCTAAGCCGCACCGTCACAATTTCAGCAAAAATCTGACGTTTTGCAATTCATTAAAAAATGGTGCCAATCTGTTGCAAACGATCCCCTCAAAGGTTTTTCGGTGGAAACAAATGGGTTTTTATCATTGAAACTGAATTAGCCGAAGACGTCTGAACAACTTTTTTTTTGAAAAAATCCCTAAGCCGCGCGGTCACAATTTCAGCAAAAATCTGACGTTCTGCAATTCATTCAAAAATGGTGCCAATCTGTTGCAAACGATCCCCTCAAAGGTTTTTCGGTGGAAACAGATGGGTTTTGATCATCGAAACAGAATTAGCCCTCAACGTCCGAACAACTTTTTTTGAAAAAATCCCTAAGCCGCGCGGTCACAATTTCTGCAAAAATCTGACTTTCTGCAATTCATTCAAAAATGGTGCCAATCTGTTGCAAACGATCCCCTCAAAGGTTTTTCGGTGAAAACAGATGGGTTTTTATCATTGAAACAGAATTAGCCGAAGACGTCCGAACAACTTTTTTTTTGAAAAAAATCCCTAAACCGCGCGGTCACAATTTCAGCAAAAATCTGACGTTTTGCAATTCATTCAAAAATGGTGCCAATCTGTTGCAAACGATCCCCTCAAAGGTTTTTCGGTGGAAACAAATGGGTTTTTATTATCGGAAAGAGAATTAGCCGAAGACGTCCGAACCACTTTTTTTTGAAAAAATCCCTAAGCCGCGCGGTCACAATTTCAGCAAAAATCTGACGTTCTGCAATTCATTAAAAAATGGTGCCAATCTGTTGCAAACGATCCCCTGAAAGGTTTTTCGGTGGAAACAGATGGGTTTTTATCATCGAAACAGAATTAGCCCTCAACGTCCGAACAACTTTTTTTGAAAAAATCCCTAAGCCGCGCGGTCACAATTTCTGCAAAAATCTGACTTTCTGCAATTCATTCAAAAATGGTGCCAATCTGTTGCAAACGATCCCCTGAAAGGTTTTTCGGTGAAAACAGATGGGTTTTTATCATTGAAACTGAATTAGCCGAAGACGTCCGAACAACTTTTTTTTTGAAAAAAATCCCTAAGCCGCGCGGTCACAATTTCAGCAAAAATCTGACGTTTTGCAATTCATTCAAAAATGGTGCCAATCTGTTGCAAACGATCCCCTCAAAGGTTTTTCGGTGGAAACAAATGGGTTTTTATTATCGGAAAGAGAATTAGCCGAAGACGTCTGAACCACTTTTTTTTGAAAAAATCCCTAAGCCGCGCGGTCACAATTTCAGCAAAAATCTGACGTTCTGCAATTCATTAAAAAATGGTGCCAATCTGTTGCAAACGATCCCCTGAAAGGTTTTTCGGTGGAAACAGATGGGTTTTTATCATCGAAACAGAATTAGCCCTCAACGTCCGAACAACTTTTTTTGAAAAAATCCCTAAGCCGCGCCGTCACAATTTCTGCAGAAATCTGACTTTCTGCAATTCATTCAAAAATGGTGCCAATCTGTTGCAAACGATCCCCTCAAAGGTTTTTCGGTGAAAACAAATGGGTTTTTATCATTGAAACTGAATTAGCCGAAGACGTCCGAACAACTTTTTTTTTGAAAAAAATCCCTAAGCCGCGCGGTCACAATTTCAGCAAAAATCTGACGTTCTGCAATTCATTCCAAAATGGTGCCAATCTGTTGCAAACGATCCCTCAAAGGTTTTTCGGTGGAAACAAATGGGTTTTTATTATCGGAAAGAGAATTAGCCGAAGACGTCTGAACCACTTTTTTTTGAAAAAATCCCTAAGCCGCGCGGTCACAATTTCAGCTAAAATCTGACGTTCTGCAATTCATTCAAAAATGGTGCCAATCTGTTGCAAACGATCCCCTGAAAGGTTTTTCGGTGGAAACAGATGGGTTTTTATCATTGAAACAGAATTAGCCGAAGACGTCCGAACAACTTTTTTTAAAAAAAAAAAATCCCTAAGCCGCGCGGTCACAATTTCAGCAAAAATCTGACGTTCTGCAATTCATTAAAAAATGGTGCCAATCTGTTGCAAACGATCCCTCAAAGTTTTTTCGGTGGAAACAAATGGATTTTTATTATCGGAAAGAGAATTAGCCGAAGACGTCTGAACCACTTTTTTTAAAAAAAATCCCTAAGCCGCGCGCTCACAATTTCAGCAAAAATCTGACGTTTTGCAATTCATTCAAAAATGGTGCCAATCTGTTGCAAACGATCCCCTCAAAGGTTTTTCGGTGGAAACAGATGGGTTTTTATCATCGAAACAGAATTAGCCCTCAACGTCCGAACAACTTTTTTTGAAAAAATCCCTAAGCCGCGCGGTCACAATTTCTGCAGAAATCTGACTTTCTGCAATTCATTCAAAAATGGTGCCAATCTGTTGCAAACGATCCCCTCAAAGGTTTTTCAGTGGAAACAGATGGGTTTTTATCATTGAAACAGAATTAGCCGAAGGCATCCGAACAACTTTTTTTTTGAAAAAAATCCCTAAGCCGCGCGGTCACAATTTCAGCAAAAATCTGACTTTCTGCAATTCATTCAAAAATGGTGCCAATCTGTTGCAAACGATCCCTCAAAGTTTTTTCGGTGGAAACAAATGGGTTTTTATTATCGGAAAGAGAATTAGCCGAAGACGTCTGAACCACTTTTTTAAAAAAAAATCCCTAAGCCGCACCGTCACAATTTCAGCAAAAATCTGACGTTTTGCAATTCATTAAAAAATGGTGCCAATCTGTTGCAAACGATCCCCTCAAAGGTTTTTCGGTGGAAACAAATGGGTTTTTATCATTGAAACTGAATTAGCCGAAGACGTCTGAACAACTTTTTTTTTGAAATAAATCCCTAAGCCGCGCGGTCACAATTTCAGCAAAAATCTGACGTTTTGCAATTCATTCAAAAATGGTGCCAAACTGTTGCAAACGATCCCCTCAAAGGTTTTTCGGTGGAAACAAATGGGTTTTTATTATCGGAAAGAGAATTAGCCGAAGACGTCTGAACCACTTTTTTTTGAAAAAATCCCTAAGCCACTCGGTCACAATTTCTGCAAAAATGTGACGTTCTGCAATTCATTCAAAAATGGTGCCAATCTGTTGCAAACGATCCCCTCAAAGGTTTTTCGGTGGAACCAAATGGGTTTTTATCATTGAAACAGAATTAGCCGAAGACGTCCGAACAACTTTTTTTTTGAAAAAAATCACTAAGCCGCACGGTCACAATTTCAGCAAAAATCTGACGTTTTGCAATTCATTCAAAAATGGTGCCAATCTGTTGCAAACGATCCCCTCAAAGGTTTTTCGGTGGAAACAAATGGGTTTTTATTATCGGAAAGAGAATTAGCTGAAGACGTCTGAACCACTTTTTTTTGAAAAAATCCCTAAGCCGCGCGGTCACAATTTCAGCAAAAATCTGACGTTCTGCAATTCATTCAAAAATGGTGCCAATCTGTTGCAAACGATCCCCTCAAAGGTTTTTCGGTGGAAACAGATGGGTTTTGATCATCGAAACAGAATTAGCCCTCAACGTCCGAACAACTTTTTTTGAAAAAATCCCTAAGCCGCGCGGTCACAATTTCTGCAAAAATCTGACTTTCTGCAATTCATTCAAAAATGGTGCCAATCTGTTGCAAACGATCCCCTCAAAGGTTTTTCGGTGAAAACAGATGGGTTTTTATCATTGAAACAGAATTAGCCGAAGACGTCCGAACAACTTTTTTTTTGAAAAAAATCCCTAAACCGCGCGGTCACAATTTCAGCAAAAATCTGACGTTTTGCAATTCATTCAAAAATGGTGCCAATCTGTTGCAAACGATCCCCTCAAAGGTTTTTCGGTGGAAACAAATGGGTTTTTATTATCGGAAAGAGAATTAGCCGAAGACGTCCGAACCACTTTTTTTTGAAAAAATCCCTAAGCCGCGCGGTCACAATTTCAGCAAAAATCTGACGTTCTGCAATTCATTAAAAAATGGTGCCAATCTGTTGCAAACGATCCCCTGAAAGGTTTTTCGGTGGAAACAGATGGGTTTTTATCATCGAAACAGAATTAGCCCTCAACGTCCGAACAACTTTTTTTGAAAAAATCCCTAAGCCGCGCGGTCACAATTTCTGCAAAAATCTGACTTTCTGCAATTCATTCAAAAATGGTGCCAATCTGTTGCAAACGATCCCCTGAAAGGTTTTTCGGTGAAAACAGATGGGTTTTTATCATTGAAACTGAATTAGCCGAAGACGTCCGAACAACTTTTTTTTTGAAAAAAATCCCTAAGCCGCGCGGTCACAATTTCAGCAAAAATCTGACGTTTTGCAATTCATTCAAAAATGGTGCCAATCTGTTGCAAACGATCCCCTCAAAGGTTTTTCGGTGGAAACAAATGGGTTTTTATTATCGGAAAGAGAATTAGCCGAAGACGTCTGAACCACTTTTTTTTGAAAAAATCCCTAAGCCGCGCGGTCACAATTTCAGCAAAAATCTGACGTTCTGCAATTCATTAAAAAATGGTGCCAATCTGTTGCAAACGATCCCCTGAAAGGTTTTTCGGTGGAAACAGATGGGTTTTTATCATCGAAACAGAATTAGCCCTCAACGTCCGAACAACTTTTTTTGAAAAAATCCCTAAGCCGCGCCGTCACAATTTCTGCAGAAATCTGACTTTCTGCAATTCATTCAAAAATGGTGCCAATCTGTTGCAAACGATCCCCTCAAAGGTTTTTCGGTGAAAACAAATGGGTTTTTATCATTGAAACTGAATTAGCCGAAGACGTCCGAACAACTTTTTTTTTGAAAAAAATCCCTAAGCCGCGCGGTCACAATTTCAGCAAAAATCTGACGTTCTGCAATTCATTCCAAAATGGTGCCAATCTGTTGCAAACGATCCCCTGAAAGGTTTTTCGGTGGAAACAGATGGGTTTTTATCATCGAAACAGAATTAGCCCTCAACGTCCGAACAACTTTTTTTGAAAAAATCCCTAAGCCGCGCCGTCACAATTTCTGCAGAAATCTGACTTTCTGCAATTCATTCAAAAATGGTGCCAATCTGTTGCAAACGATCCCCTCAAAGGTTTTTCGGTGAAAACAAATGGGTTTTTATCATTGAAACTGAATTAGCCGAAGACGTCCGAACAACTTTTTTTTTGAAAAAAATCCCTAAGCCGCGCGGTCACAATTTCAGCAAAAATCTGACGTTCTGCAATTCATTCCAAAATGGTGCCAATCTGTTGCAAACGATCCCTCAAAGGTTTTTCGGTGGAAACAAATGGGTTTTTATTATCGGAAAGAGAATTAGCCGAAGACGTCTGAACCACTTTTTTTTGAAAAAATCCCTAAGCCGCGCGGTCACAATTTCAGCTAAAATCTGACGTTCTGCAATTCATTCAAAAATGGTGCCAATCTGTTGCAAACGATCCCCTGAAAGGTTTTTCGGTGGAAACAGATGGGTTTTTATCATTGAAACAGAATTAGCCGAAGACGTCCGAACAACTTTTTTTTAAAAAAAAAAATCCCTAAGCCGCGCGGTCACAATTTCAGCAAAAATCTGACGTTCTGCAATTCATTAAAAAATGGTGCCAATCTGTTGCAAACGATCCCTCAAAGTTTTTTCGGTGGAAACAAATGGATTTTTATTATCGGAAAGAGAATTAGCCGAAGACGTCTGAACCACTTTTTTTAAAAAAAATCCCTAAGCCGCGCGCTCACAATTTCAGCAAAAATCTGACGTTTTGCAATTCATTCAAAAATGGTGCCAATCTGTTGCAAACGATCCCCTCAAAGGTTTTTCGGTGGAAACAGATGGGTTTTTATCATCGAAACAGAATTAGCCCTCAACGTCCGAACAACTTTTTTTGAAAAAATCCCTAAGCCGCGCGGTCACAATTTCTGCAGAAATCTGACTTTCTGCAATTCATTCAAAAATGGTGCCAATCTGTTGCAAATGATCCCCTCAAAGGTTTTTCAGTGGAAACAGATGGGTTTTTATCATTGAAACAGAATTAGCCGAAGGCATCCGAACAACTTTTTTTTGAAAAAAATCCCTAAGCCGCGCGGTCACAATTTCAGCAAAAATCTGACTTTCTGCAATTCATTCAAAAATGGTGCCAATCTGTTGCAAACGATCCCTCAAAGTTTTTTCGGTGGAAACAAATGGGTTTTTATTATCGGAAAGAGAATTAGCCGAAGACGTCTGAACCACTTTTTTAAAAAAAAATCCCTAAGCCGCACCGTCACAATTTCAGCAAAAATCTGACGTTTTGCAATTCATTAAAAAATGGTGCCAATCTGTTGCAAACGATCCCCTCAAAGGTTTTTCGGTGGAAACAAATGGGTTTTTATCATTGAAACTGAATTAGCCGAAGACGTCTGAACAACTTTTTTTTTGAAATAAATCCCTAAGCCGCGCGGTCACAATTTCAGCAAAAATCTGACGTTTTGCAATTCATTCAAAAATGGTGCCAAACTGTTGCAAACGATCCCCTCAAAGGTTTTTCGGTGGAAACAAATGGGTTTTTATTATCGGAAAGAGAATTAGCCGAAGACGTCTGAACCACTTTTTTTTGAAAAAATCCCTAAGCCACTCGGTCACAATTTCTGCAAAAATGTGACGTTCTGCAATTCATTCAAAAATGGTGCCAATCTGTTGCAAACGATCCCCTCAAAGGTTTTTCGGTGGAACCAAATGGGTTTTTATCATTGAAACAGAATTAGCCGAAGACGTCCGAACAACTTTTTTTTGAAAAAAATCACTAAGCCGCACGGTCACAATTTCAGCAAAAATCTGACGTTTTGCAATTCATTCAAAAATGGTGCCAATCTGTTGCAAACGATCCCCTCAAAGGTTTTTCGGTGGAAACAAATGGGTTTTTATTATCGGAAAGAGAATTAGCTGAAGACGTCTGAACCACTTTTTTTTGAAAAAATCCCTAAGCCGCGCGGTCACAATTTCAGCAAAAATCTGACGTTCTGCAATTCATTCAAAAATGGTGCCAATCTGTTGCAAACGATCCCCTCAAAGGTTTTTCGGTGGAAACAGATGGGTTTTGATCATCGAAACAGAATTAGCCCTCAACGTCCGAACAACTTTTTTTGAAAAAATCCCTAAGCCGCGCGGTCACAATTTCTGCAAAAATCTGACTTTCTGCAATTCATTCAAAAATGGTGCCAATCTGTTGCAAACGATCCCCTCAAAGGTTTTTCGGTGAAAACAGATGGGTTTTTATCATTGAAACAGAATTAGCCGAAGACGTCCGAACAACTTTTTTTTTGAAAAAAATCCCTAAACCGCGCGGTCACAATTTCAGCAAAAATCTGACGTTTTGCAATTCATTCAAAAATGGTGCCAATCTGTTGCAAACGATCCCCTCAAAGGTTTTTCGGTGGAAACAAATGGGTTTTTATTATCGGAAAGAGAATTAGCCGAAGACGTCCGAACCACTTTTTTTTGAAAAAATCCCTAAGCCGCGCGGTCACAATTTCAGCAAAAATCTGACGTTCTGCAATTCATTAAAAAATGGTGCCAATCTGTTGCAAACGATCCCCTCAAAGGTTTTTCGGTGGAAACAGATGGGTTTTGATCATCGAAACAGAATTAGCCCTCAACGTCCGAACAACTTTTTTTGAAAAAATCCCTAAGCCGCGCGGTCACAATTTCTGCAAAAATCTGACTTTCTGCAATTCATTCAAAAATGGTGCCAATCTGTTGCAAACGATCCCCTGAAAGGTTTTTCGGTGAAAACAGATGGGTTTTTATCATTGAAACTGAATTAGCCGAAGACGTCCGAACAACTTTTTTTTTGAAAAAAATCCCTAAGCCGCGCGGTCACAATTTCAGCAAAAATCTGACGTTTTGCAATTCATTCAAAAATGGTGCCAATCTGTTGCAAACGATCCCCTCAAAGGTTTTTCGGTGGAAACAAATGGGTTTTTATTATCGGAAAGAGAATTAGCCGAAGACGTCTGAACCACTTTTTTTTGAAAAAATCCCTAAGCCGCGCGGTCACAATTTCAGCAAAAATCTGACGTTCTGCAATTCATTAAAAAATGGTGCCAATCTGTTGCAAACGATCCCCTGAAAGGTTTTTCGGTGGAAACAGATGGGTTTTTATCATCGAAACAGAATTAGCCCTCAACGTCCGAACAACTTTTTTTGAAAAAATCCCTAAGCCGCGCCGTCACAATTTCTGCAGAAATCTGACTTTCTGCAATTCATTCAAAAATGGTGCCAATCTGTTGCAAACGATCCCCTCAAAGGTTTTTCGGTGAAAACAAATGGGTTTTTATCATTGAAACTGAATTAGCCGAAGACGTCCGAACAACTTTTTTTTTGAAAAAAATCCCTAAGCCGCGCGGTCACAATTTCAGCAAAAATCTGACGTTCTGCAATTCATTCCAAAATGGTGCCAATCTGTTGCAAACGATCCCTCAAAGGTTTTTCGGTGGAAACAAATGGGTTTTTATTATCGGAAAGAGAATTAGCCGAAGACGTCTGAACCACTTTTTTTTGAAAAAATCCCTAAGCCGCGCGGTCACAATTTCAGCTAAAATCTGACGTTCTGCAATTCATTCAAAAATGGTGCCAATCTGTTGCAAACGATCCCCTGAAAGGTTTTTCGGTGGAAACAGATGGGTTTTTATCATTGAAACAGAATTAGCCGAAGACGTCCGAACAACTTTTTTTTAAAAAAAAAAATCCCTAAGCCGCGCGGTCACAATTTCAGCAAAAATCTGACGTTCTGCAATTCATTAAAAAATGGTGCCAATCTGTTGCAAACGATCCCTCAAAGTTTTTTCGGTGGAAACAAATGGATTTTTATTATCGGAAAGAGAATTAGCCGAAGACGTCTGAACCACTTTTTTTAAAAAAAATCCCTAAGCCGCGCGCTCACAATTTCAGCAAAAATCTGACGTTTTGCAATTCATTCAAAAATGGTGCCAATCTGTTGCAAACGATCCCCTCAAAGGTTTTTCGGTGGAAACAGATGGGTTTTTATCATCGAAACAGAATTAGCCCTCAACGTCCGAACAACTTTTTTTGAAAAAATCCCTAAGCCGCGCGGTCACAATTTCTGCAGAAATCTGACTTTCTGCAATTCATTCAAAAATGGTGCCAATCTGTTGCAAATGATCCCCTCAAAGGTTTTTCAGTGGAAACAGATGGGTTTTTATCATTGAAACAGAATTAGCCGAAGGCATCCGAACAACTTTTTTTTTGAAAAAAATCCCTAAGCCGCGCGGTCACAATTTCAGCAAAAATCTGACGTTCTGCAATTCATTAAAAAATGGTGCCAATCTGTTGCAAACGATCCCCTGAAAGGTTTTTCGGTGGAAACAGATGGGTTTTTATCATCGAAACAGAATTAGCCCTCAACGTCCGAACAACTTTTTTTGAAAAAATCCCTAAGCCGCGCCGTCACAATTTCTGCAGAAATCTGACTTTCTGCAATTCATTCAAAAATGGTGCCAATCTGTTGCAAACGATCCCCTCAAAGGTTTTTCGGTGAAAACAAATGGGTTTTTATCATTGAAACTGAATTAGCCGAAGACGTCCGAACAACTTTTTTTTTGAAAAAAATCCCTAAGCCGCGCGGTCACAATTTCAGCAAAAATCTGACGTTCTGCAATTCATTCCAAAATGGTGCCAATCTGTTGCAAACGATCCCTCAAAGGTTTTTCGGTGGAAACAAATGGGTTTTTATTATCGGAAAGAGAATTAGCCGAAGACGTCTGAACCACTTTTTTTTGAAAAAATCCCTAAGCCGCGCGGTCACAATTTCAGCTAAAATCTGACGTTCTGCAATTCATTCAAAAATGGTGCCAATCTGTTGCAAACGATCCCCTGAAAGGTTTTTCGGTGGAAACAGATGGGTTTTTATCATTGAAACAGAATTAGCCGAAGACGTCCGAACAACTTTTTTTTAAAAAAAAAAATCCCTAAGCCGCGCGGTCACAATTTCAGCAAAAATCTGACGTTCTGCAATTCATTAAAAAATGGTGCCAATCTGTTGCAAACGATCCCTCAAAGTTTTTTCGGTGGAAACAAATGGATTTTTATTATCGGAAAGAGAATTAGCCGAAGACGTCTGAACCACTTTTTTTAAAAAAAATCCCTAAGCCGCGCGCTCACAATTTCAGCAAAAATCTGACGTTTTGCAATTCATTCAAAAATGGTGCCAATCTGTTGCAAACGATCCCCTCAAAGGTTTTTCGGTGGAAACAGATGGGTTTTTATCATCGAAACAGAATTAGCCCTCAACGTCCGAACAACTTTTTTTGAAAAAATCCCTAAGCCGCGCGGTCACAATTTCTGCAGAAATCTGACTTTCTGCAATTCATTCAAAAATGGTGCCAATCTGTTGCAAATGATCCCCTCAAAGGTTTTTCAGTGGAAACAGATGGGTTTTTATCATTGAAACAGAATTAGCCGAAGGCATCCGAACAACTTTTTTTTTGAAAAAAATCCCTAAGCCGCGCGGTCACAATTTCAGCAAAAATCTGACTTTCTGCAATTCATTCAAAAATGGTGCCAATCTGTTGCAAACGATCCCTCAAAGGTTTTTCGGTGGAAACAAATGGGTTTTTATTATCGGAAAGAGAATTAGCCGAAGACGTCTGAACCACTTTTTTAAAAAAAAATCCCTAAGCCGCACCGTCACAATTTCAGCAAAAATCTGACGTTTTGCAATTCATTAAAAAATGGTGCCAATCTGTTGCAAACGATCCCCTCAAAGGTTTTTCGGTGGAAACAAATGGGTTTTTATCATTGAAACTGAATTAGCCGAAGACGTCTGAACAACTTTTTTTTTGAAAAAATCCCTAAGCCGCGCGGTCACAATTTCAGCAAAAATCTGACGTTCTGCAATTCATTCAAAAATGGTGCCAATCTGTTGCAAACGATCCCCTCAAAGGTTTTTCGGTGGAAACAGATGGGTTTTGATCATCGAAACAGAATTAGCCCTCAACGTCCGAACAACTTTTTTTGAAAAAATCCCTAAGCCGCGCGGTCACAATTTCTGCAAAAATCTGACTTTCTGCAATTCATTCAAAAATGGTGCCAATCTGTTGCAAACGATCCCCTCAAAGGTTTTTCGGTGAAAACAGATGGGTTTTTATCATTGAAACAGAATTAGCCGAAGACGTCCGAACAACTTTTTTTTTGAAAAAAATCCCTAAACCGCGCGGTCACAATTTCAGCAAAAATCTGACGTTTTGCAATTCATTCAAAAATGGTGCCAATCTGTTGCAAACGATCCCCTCAAAGGTTTTTCGGTGGAAACAAATGGGTTTTTATTATCGGAAAGAGAATTAGCCGAAGACGTCCGAACCACTTTTTTTTGAAAAAATCCCTAAGCCGCGCGGTCACAATTTCAGCAAAAATCTGACGTTCTGCAATTCATTCAAAAATGGTGCCAATCTGTTGCAAACGATCCCCTGAAAGGTTTTTCGGTGGAAACAGATGGGTTTTTATCATCGAAACAGAATTAGCCCTCAACGTCCGAACAACTTTTTTTGAAAAAATCCCTAAGCCGCGCGGTCACAATTTCTGCAAAAATCTGACTTTCTGCAATTCATTCAAAAATGGTGCCAATCTGTTGCAAACGATCCCCTGAAAGGTTTTTCGGTGAAAACAGATGGGTTTTTATCATTGAAACTGAATTAGCCGAAGACGTCCGAACAACTTTTTTTTTGAAAAAAATCCCTAAGCCGCGCGGTCACAATTTCAGCAAAAATCTGACGTTTTGCAATTCATTCAAAAATGGTGCCAATCTGTTGCAAACGATCCCCTCAAAGGTTTTTCGGTGGAAACAAATGGGTTTTTATTATCGGAAAGAGAATTAGCCGAAGACGTCTGAACCACTTTTTTTTGAAAAAATCCCTAAGCCGCGCGGTCACAATTTCAGCAAAAATCTGACGTTCTGCAATTCATTAAAAAATGGTGCCAATCTGTTGCAAACGATCCCCTGAAAGGTTTTTCGGTGGAAACAGATGGGTTTTTATCATCGAAACAGAATTAGCCCTCAACGTCCGAACAACTTTTTTTGAAAAAATCCCTAAGCCGCGCCGTCACAATTTCTGCAGAAATCTGACTTTCTGCAATTCATTCAAAAATGGTGCCAATCTGTTGCAAACGATCCCCTCAAAGGTTTTTCGGTGAAAACAAATGGGTTTTTATCATTGAAACTGAATTAGCCGAAGACGTCCGAACAACTTTTTTTTTGAAAAAAATCCCTAAGCCGCGCGGTCACAATTTCAGCAAAAATCTGACGTTCTGCAATTCATTCCAAAATGGTGCCAATCTGTTGCAAACGATCCCTCAAAGGTTTTTCGGTGGAAACAAATGGGTTTTTATTATCGGAAAGAGAATTAGCCGAAGACGTCTGAACCACTTTTTTTTGAAAAAATCCCTAAGCCGCGCGGTCACAATTTCAGCTAAAATCTGACGTTCTGCAATTCATTCAAAAATGGTGCCAATCTGTTGCAAACGATCCCCTGAAAGGTTTTTCGGTGGAAACAGATGGGTTTTTATCATTGAAACAGAATTAGCCGAAGACGTCCGAACAACTTTTTTTAAAAAAAAAAAATCCCTAAGCCGCGCGGTCACAATTTCAGCAAAAATCTGACGTTCTGCAATTCATTAAAAAATGGTGCCAATCTGTTGCAAACGATCCCTCAAAGTTTTTTCGGTGGAAACAAATGGATTTTTATTATCGGAAAGAGAATTAGCCGAAGACGTCTGAACCACTTTTTTAAAAAAAAATCCCTAAGCCGCGCGCTCACAATTTCAGCAAAAATCTGACGTTTTGCAATTCATTCAAAAATGGTGCCAATCTGTTGCAAACGATCCCCTCAAAGGTTTTTCGGTGGAAACAGATGGGTTTTTATCATCGAAACAGAATTAGCCCTCAACGTCCGAACAACTTTTTTTGAAAAAATCCCTAAGCCGCGCGGTCACAATTTCTGCAGAAATCTGACGTTTTGCAATTCATTCAAAAATGGTGCCAATCTGTTGCAAACGATCCCCTCAAAGGTTTTTCGGTGGAAACAAATGGGTTTTTATTATCGGAAAGAGAATTAGCCGAAGACCTCTGAACCACTTTTTTTTTGAAAAAATCCCTAAGCCGCGCGGTCACAATTTCAGCAAAAATCTGACTTTCTGCAATTCATTCAAAAATGGTGCCAATCTGTTGCAAACGATCCCTCAAAGTTTTTTCGGTGGAAACAAATGGGTTTTTATTATCGGAAAGAGAATTAGCCGAAGACGTCTGAACCACTTTTTTAAAAAAAAATCCCTAAGCCGCACCGTCACAATTTCAGCAAAAATCTGACGTTTTGCAATTCATTAAAAAATGGTGCCAATCTGTTGCAAACGATCCCCTCAAAGGTTTTTCGGTGGAAACAAATGGGTTTTTATCATTGAAACTGAATTAGCCGAAGACGTCTGAACAACTTTTTTTTTGAAATAAATCCCTAAGCCGCGCGGTCACAATTTCAGCAAAAATCTGACGTTTTGCAATTCATTCAAAAATGGTGCCAAACTGTTGCAAACGATCCCCTCAAAGGTTTTTCGGTGGAAACAAATGGGTTTTTATTATCGGAAAGAGAATTAGCCGAAGACGTCTGAACCACTTTTTTTTGAAAAATCCCTAAGCCGCGCGGTCACAATTTCTGCAAAAATGTGACGTTCTGCAATTCATTCAAAAATGGTGCCAATCTGTTGCAAACGATCCCCTCAAAGGTTTTTCGGTGGAACCAAATGGGTTTTTATCATTGAAACAGAATTAGCCGAAGACGTCCGAACAACTTTTTTTTTGAAAAAAATCACTAAGCCGCACGGTCACAATTTCAGCAAAAATCTGACGTTTTGCAATTCATTCAAAAATGGTGCCAATCTGTTGCAAACGATCCCCTCAAAGGTTTTTCGGTGGAAACAAATGGGTTTTTATTATCGGAAAGAGAATTAGCCGAAGACGTCCGAACCACTTTTTTTTGAAAAAATCCCTAAGCCGCGCGGTCACAATTTCAGCAAAAATCTGACGTTCTGCAATTCATTCAAAAATGGTGCCAATCTGTTGCAAACGATCCCCTCAAAGGTTTTTCGGTGGAAACAGATGGGTTTTGATCATCGAAACAGAATTAGCCCTCAACGTCCGAACAACTTTTTTGAAAAAATCCCTAAGCCGCGCGGTCACAATTTCTGCAAAAATCTGACTTTCTGCAATTCATTCAAAAATGGTGCCAATCTGTTGCAAACGATCCCCTCAAAGGTTTTTCGGTGAAAACAGATGGGTTTTTATCATTGAAACAGAATTAGCCGAAGACGTCCGAACAACTTTTTTTTTGAAAAAAATCCCTAAACCGCGCGGTCACAATTTCAGCAAAAATCTGACGTTTTGCAATTCATTCAAAAATGGTGCCAATCTGTTGCAAACGATCCCCTCAAAGGTTTTTCGGTGGAAACAAATGGGTTTTTATTATCGGAAAGAGAATTAGCCGAAGACGTCCGAACCACTTTTTTTTGAAAAAATCCCTAAGCCGCGCGGTCACAATTTCAGCAAAAATCTGACGTTCTGCAATTCATTAAAAAATGGTGCCAATCTGTTGCAAACGATCCCCTGAAAGGTTTTTCGGTGGAAACAGATGGGTTTTTATCATCGAAACAGAATTAGCCCTCAACGTCCGAACAACTTTTTTTGAAAAAATCCCTAAGCCGCGCGGTCACAATTTCTGCAAAAATCTGACTTTCTGCAATTCATTCAAAAATGGTGCCAATCTGTTGCAAACGATCCCCTGAAAGGTTTTTCGGTGAAAACAGATGGGTTTTTATCATTGAAACTGAATTAGCCGAAGACGTCCGAACAACTTTTTTTTTGAAAAAAATCCCTAAGCCGCGCGGTCACAATTTCAGCAAAAATCTGACGTTTTGCAATTCATTCAAAAATGGTGCCAATCTGTTGCAAACGATCCCCTCAAAGGTTTTTCGGTGGAAACAAATGGGTTTTTATTATCGGAAAGAGAATTAGCCGAAGACGTCTGAACCACTTTTTTTTGAAAAAATCCCTAAGCCGCGCGGTCACAATTTCAGCAAAAATCTGACGTTCTGCAATTCATTAAAAAATGGTGCCAATCTGTTGCAAACGATCCCCTGAAAGGTTTTTCGGTGGAAACAGATGGGTTTTTATCATCGAAACAGAATTAGCCCTCAACGTCCGAACAACTTTTTTTGAAAAAATCCCTAAGCCGCGCCGTCACAATTTCTGCAGAAATCTGACTTTCTGCAATTCATTCAAAAATGGTGCCAATCTGTTGCAAACGATCCCCTCAAAGGTTTTTCGGTGAAAACAAATGGGTTTTTATCATTGAAACTGAATTAGCCGAAGACGTCCGAACAACTTTTTTTTTGAAAAAAATCCCTAAGCCGCGCGGTCACAATTTCAGCAAAAATCTGACGTTCTGCAATTCATTCCAAAATGGTGCCAATCTGTTGCAAACGATCCCTCAAAGGTTTTTCGGTGGAAACAAATGGGTTTTTATTATCGGAAAGAGAATTAGCCGAAGACGTCTGAACCACTTTTTTTTGAAAAAATCCCTAAGCCGCGCGGTCACAATTTCAGCTAAAATCTGACGTTCTGCAATTCATTCAAAAATGGTGCCAATCTGTTGCAAACGATCCCCTGAAAGGTTTTTCGGTGGAAACAGATGGGTTTTTATCATTGAAACAGAATTAGCCGAAGACGTCCGAACAACTTTTTTTTAAAAAAAAAAATCCCTAAGCCGCGCGGTCACAATTTCAGCAAAAATCTGACGTTCTGCAATTCATTAAAAAATGGTGCCAATCTGTTGCAAACGATCCCTCAAAGTTTTTTCGGTGGAAACAAATGGATTTTTATTATCGGAAAGAGAATTAGCCGAAGACGTCTGAACCACTTTTTTTAAAAAAAATCCCTAAGCCGCGCGCTCACAATTTCAGCAAAAATCTGACGTTTTGCAATTCATTCAAAAATGGTGCCAATCTGTTGCAAACGATCCCCTCAAAGGTTTTTCGGTGGAAACAGATGGGTTTTTATCATCGAAACAGAATTAGCCCTCAACGTCCGAACAACTTTTTTTGAAAAAATCCCTAAGCCGCGCGGTCACAATTTCTGCAGAAATCTGACTTTCTGCAATTCATTCAAAAATGGTGCCAATCTGTTGCAAATGATCCCCTCAAAGGTTTTTCAGTGGAAACAGATGGGTTTTTATCATTGAAACAGAATTAGCCGAAGGCATCCGAACAACTTTTTTTTTGAAAAAAATCCCTAAGCCGCGCGGTCACAATTTCAGCAAAAATCTGACTTTCTGCAATTCATTCAAAAATGGTGCCAATCTGTTGCAAACGATCCCTCAAAGTTTTTTCGGTGGAAACAAATGGGTTTTTATTATCGGAAAGAGAATTAGCCGAAGACGTCTGAACCACTTTTTTTAAAAAAAATCCCTAAGCCGCACCGTCACAATTTCAGCAAAAATCTGACGTTTTGCAATTCATTAAAAAATGGTGCCAATCTGTTGCAAACGATCCCCTCAAAGGTTTTTCGGTGGAAACAAATGGGTTTTTATCATTGAAACTGAATTAGCCGAAGACGTCTGAACAACTTTTTTTTTGAAATAAATCCCTAAGCCGCGCGGTCACAATTTCAGCAAAAATCTGACGTTTTGCAATTCATTCAAAAATGGTGCCAAACTGTTGCAAACGATCCCCTCAAAGGTTTTTCGGTGGAAACAAATGGGTTTTTATTATCGGAAAGAGAATTAGCCGAAGACGTCTGAACCACTTTTTTTTGAAAAAATCCCTAAGCCGCGCGGTCACAATTTCTGCAAAAATGTGACGTTCTGCAATTCATTCAAAAATGGTGCCAATCTGTTGCAAACGATCCCCTGAAAGGTTTTTCGGTGGAAACAGATGGGTTTTTATCATCGAAACAGAATTAGCCCTCAACGTCCGAACAACTTTTTTTGAAAAAATCCCTAAGCCGCGCGGTCACAATTTCTGCAAAAATCTGACTTTCTGCAATTCATTCAAAAATGGTGCCAATCTGTTGCAAACGATCCCCTCAAAGGTTTTTCGGTGAAAACAGATGGGTTTTTATCATTGAAACAGAATTAGCCGAAGACGTCCGAACAACTTTTTTTTTGAGAAAAATCCCTAAGCCGCGCGGTCACAATTTCAGCAAAAATCTGACTTTCTGCAATTCATTCAAAAATGGTGCCAATCTGTTGCAAACGATCCCCTGAAAGGTTTTTCGGTGGAAACAAATGGGTTTTTATTATCGGAAAGAGAATTAGCCGAAGACGTCTGAACCACTTTTTTAAAAAAAAATCCCTAAGCCGCGCGGTCACAATTTCAGCAAAAATCTGACGTTCTGCAATTCATTCAAAAATGGTGCCAATCTGTTGCAAACGATCCCTCAAAGGTTTTTCGGTGGAAACAAATGGGTTTTTATTATCGGAAAGAGAATTAGCCGAAGACGTCTGAACCACTTTTTTTAAAAAAAATCCCTAAGCCGCGCGGTCACAATTTCAGCAAAAATCTGACGTTTTGCAATTCATTCAAAAATGGTGCCAATCTGTTGCAAACGATCCCCTCAAAGGTTTTTCGGTGGAAACAGATGGGTTTTTATCATCGAAACAGAATTAGCCCTCAACGTCCGAACAACTTTTTTTGAAAAAATCCCTAAGCCGCGCGGTCACAATTTCTGCAGAAATCTGACTTTCTGCAATTCATTCAAAAATGGTGCCAATCTGTTGCAAATGATCCCCTCAAAGGTTTTTCAGTGGAAACAGATGGGTTTTTATCATTGAAACAGAATTAGCCGAAGGCATCCGAACAACTTTTTTTTTGAAAAAAATCCCTAAGCCGCGCGGTCACAATTTCAGCAAAAATCTGACTTTCTGCAATTCATTCAAAAATGGTGCCAATCTGTTGCAAACGATCCCTCAAAGTTTTTTCGGTGGAAACAAATGGGTTTTTATTATCGGAAAGAGAATTAGCCGAAGACGTCTGAACCACTTTTTTAAAAAAAAATCCCTAAGCCGCACCGTCACAATTTCAGCAAAAATCTGACGTTTTGCAATTCATTAAAAAATGGTGCCAATCTGTTGCAAACGATCCCCTCAAAGGTTTTTCGGTGGAAACAAATGGGTTTTTATCATTGAAACTGAATTAGCCGAAGACGTCTGAACAACTTTTTTTTTGAAATAAATCCCTAAGCCGCGCGGTCACAATTTCAGCAAAAATCTGACGTTTTGCAATTCATTCAAAAATGGTGCCAAACTGTTGCAAACGATCCCCTCAAAGGTTTTTCGGTGGAAACAAATGGGTTTTTATTATCGGAAAGAGAATTAGCCGAAGACGTCTGAACCACTTTTTTTTGAAAAAATCCCTAAGCCGCGCGGTCACAATTTCTGCAAAAATGTGACGTTCTGCAATTCATTCAAAAATGGTGCCAATCTGTTGCAAACGATCCCCTCAAAGGTTTTTCGGTGGAACCAAATGGGTTTTTATCATTGAAACAGAATTAGCCGAAGACGTCCGAACAACTTTTTTTTTGAAAAAAATCACTAAGCCGCACGGTCACAATTTCAGCAAAAATCTGACGTTTTGCAATTCATTCAAAAATGGTGCCAATCTGTTGCAAACGATCCCCTCAAAGGTTTTTCGGTGGAAACAAATGGGTTTTTATTATCGGAAAGAGAATTAGCTGAAGACGTCTGAACCACTTTTTTTTGAAAAAATCCCTAAGCCGCGCGGTCACAATTTCAGCAAAAATCTGACGTTCTGCAATTCATTCAAAAATGGTGCCAATCTGTTGCAAACGATCCCCTCAAAGGTTTTTCGGTGGAAACAGATGGGTTTTGATCATCGAAACAGAATTAGCCCTCAACGTCCGAACAACTTTTTTTGAAAAAATCCCTAAGCCGCGCGGTCACAATTTCTGCAAAAATCTGACTTTCTGCAATTCATTCAAAAATGGTGCCAATCTGTTGCAAACGATCCCCTCAAAGGTTTTTCGGTGAAAACAGATGGGTTTTTATCATTGAAACAGAATTAGCCGAAGACGTCCGAACAACTTTTTTTTTGAAAAAAATCCCTAAACCGCGCGGTCACAATTTCAGCAAAAATCTGACGTTTTGCAATTCATTCAAAAATGGTGCCAATCTGTTGCAAACGATCCCCTCAAAGGTTTTTCGGTGGAAACAAATGGGTTTTTATTATCGGAAAGAGAATTAGCCGAAGACGTCCGAACCACTTTTTTTTGAAAAAATCCCTAAGCCGCGCGGTCACAATTTCAGCAAAAATCTGACGTTCTGCAATTCATTAAAAAATGGTGCCAATCTGTTGCAAACGATCCCCTGAAAGGTTTTTCGGTGGAAACAGATGGGTTTTTATCATCGAAACAGAATTAGCCCTCAACGTCCGAACAACTTTTTTTGAAAAAATCCCTAAGCCGCGCGGTCACAATTTCTGCAAAAATCTGACTTTCTGCAATTCATTCAAAAATGGTGCCAATCTGTTGCAAACGATCCCCTGAAAGGTTTTTCGGTGAAAACAGATGGGTTTTTATCATTGAAACTGAATTAGCCGAAGACGTCCGAACAACTTTTTTTTTGAAAAAAATCCCTAAGCCGCGCGGTCACAATTTCAGCAAAAATCTGACGTTTTGCAATTCATTCAAAAATGGTGCCAATCTGTTGCAAACGATCCCCTCAAAGGTTTTTCGGTGGAAACAAATGGGTTTTTATTATCGGAAAGAGAATTAGCCGAAGACGTCTGAACCACTTTTTTTTGAAAAAATCCCTAAGCCGCGCGGTCACAATTTCAGCAAAAATCTGACGTTCTGCAATTCATTAAAAAATGGTGCCAATCTGTTGCAAACGATCCCCTGAAAGGTTTTTCGGTGGAAACAGATGGGTTTTTATCATCGAAACAGAATTAGCCCTCAACGTCCGAACAACTTTTTTTGAAAAAATCCCTAAGCCGCGCCGTCACAATTTCTGCAGAAATCTGACTTTCTGCAATTCATTCAAAAATGGTGCCAATCTGTTGCAAACGATCCCCTCAAAGGTTTTTCGGTGAAAACAAATGGGTTTTTATCATTGAAACTGAATTAGCCGAAGACGTCCGAACAACTTTTTTTTTGAAAAAAATCCCTAAGCCGCGCGGTCACAATTTCAGCAAAAATCTGACGTTCTGCAATTCATTCCAAAATGGTGCCAATCTGTTGCAAACGATCCCTCAAAGGTTTTTCGGTGGAAACAAATGGGTTTTTATTATCGGAAAGAGAATTAGCCGAAGACGTCTGAACCACTTTTTTTTGAAAAAATCCCTAAGCCGCGCGGTCACAATTTCAGCTAAAATCTGACGTTCTGCAATTCATTCAAAAATGGTGCCAATCTGTTGCAAACGATCCCCTGAAAGGTTTTTCGGTGGAAACAGATGGGTTTTTATCATTGAAACAGAATTAGCCGAAGACGTCCGAACAACTTTTTTTAAAAAAAAAAAATCCCTAAGCCGCGCGGTCACAATTTCAGCAAAAATCTGACGTTCTGCAATTCATTAAAAAATGGTGCCAATCTGTTGCAAACGATCCCTCAAAGTTTTTTCGGTGGAAACAAATGGATTTTTATTATCGGAAAGAGAATTAGCCGAAGACGTCTGAACCACTTTTTTTAAAAAAAATCCCTAAGCCGCGCGCTCACAATTTCAGCAAAAATCTGACGTTTTGCAATTCATTCAAAAATGGTGCCAATCTGTTGCAAACGATCCCCTCAAAGGTTTTTCGGTGGAAACAGATGGGTTTTTATCATCGAAACAGAATTAGCCCTCAACGTCCGAACAACTTTTTTTGAAAAAATCCCTAAGCCGCGCGGTCACAATTTCTGCAGAAATCTGACTTTCTGCAATTCATTCAAAAATGGTGCCAATCTGTTGCAAATGATCCCCTCAAAGGTTTTTCAGTGGAAACAGATGGGTTTTTATCATTGAAACAGAATTAGCCGAAGGCATCCGAACAACTTTTTTTTTGAAAAAAATCCCTAAGCCGCGCGGTCACAATTTCAGCAAAAATCTGACTTTCTGCAATTCATTCAAAAATGGTGCCAATCTGTTGCAAACGATCCCTCAAAGTTTTTTCGGTGGAAACAAATGGGTTTTTATTATCGGAAAGAGAATTAGCCGAAGACGTCTGAACCACTTTTTTAAAAAAAAATCCCTAAGCCGCACCGTCACAATTTCAGCAAAAATCTGACGTTTTGCAATTCATTAAAAAATGGTGCCAATCTGTTGCAAACGATCCCCTCAAAGGTTTTTCGGTGGAAACAAATGGGTTTTTATCATTGAAACTGAATTAGCCGAAGACGTCTGAACAACTTTTTTTTTGAAATAAATCCCTAAGCCGCGCGGTCACAATTTCAGCAAAAATCTGACGTTTTGCAATTCATTCAAAAATGGTGCCAAACTGTTGCAAACGATCCCCTCAAAGGTTTTTCGGTGGAAACAAATGGGTTTTTATTATCGGAAAGAGAATTAGCCGAAGACGTCTGAACCACTTTTTTTTGAAAAAATCCCTAAGCCGCGCGGTCACAATTTCTGCAAAAATGTGACGTTCTGCAATTCATTCAAAAATGGTGCCAATCTGTTGCAAACGATCCCCTGAAAGGTTTTTCGGTGGAAACAGATGGGTTTTTATCATCGAAACAGAATTAGCCCTCAACGTCCGAACAACTTTTTTTGAAAAAATCCCTAAGCCGCGCGGTCACAATTTCTGCAAAAATCTGACTTTCTGCAATTCATTCAAAAATGGTGCCAATCTGTTGCAAACGATCCCCTCAAAGGTTTTTCGGTGAAAACAGATGGGTTTTTATCATTGAAACAGAATTAGCCGAAGACGTCCGAACAACTTTTTTTTTGAGAAAAATCCCTAAGCCGCGCGGTCACAATTTCAGCAAAAATCTGACTTTCTGCAATTCATTCAAAAATGGTGCCAATCTGTTGCAAACGATCCCCTGAAAGGTTTTTCGGTGGAAACAAATGGGTTTTTATTATCGGAAAGAGAATTAGCCGAAGACGTCTGAACCACTTTTTTAAAAAAAAATCCCTAAGCCGCGCGGTCACAATTTCAGCAAAAATCTGACGTTCTGCAATTCATTCAAAAATGGTGCCAATCTGTTGCAAACGATCCCTCAAAGGTTTTTCGGTGGAAACAAATGGGTTTTTATTATCGGAAAGAGAATTAGCCGAAGACGTCTGAACCACTTTTTTTTGAAAAAATCCCTAAGCCGCGCGCTCACAATTTCAGCAAAAATCTGACGTTCTGCAATTCATTCAAAAATGGTGCCAATCTGTTGCAAACGATCCCCTGAAAGGTTTTTCGGTGGAAACAGATGGGTTTTTATCATCGAAACAGAATTAGCCCTCAAAGTCCGAACAACTTTTTTTTAAAAAAATCCCTAAGCCGCGCGGTCACAATTTCTGCAAAAATCTGACTTTCTGCAATTCATTCAAAAATGGTGCCAATCTGTTGCAAATGATCCCCTCAAAGGTTTTTCAGTGGAAACAGATGGGTTTTCATCATTGAAACAGAATTAGCCGAAGACGTCCGAACAACTTTTTTTTAAAAAAAAAAATCCCTAAGCCGCGCGGTCACAATTTTAGCAAAAATCTGACGTTCTGCAATTCATTAAAAAATGGTGCCAACCTGTTGCAAACGATCCCTCAAAGTTTTTTCGGTGGAAACAAATGGGTTTTTATTATCGGAAAGAGAATTTGCCGAAGACGTCTGAACCACTTTTTTTTTAAAAAGTCCCTAAGCCGCGCGGTCACAATTTCAGCAAAAATCTGACGTTTTGCAATTCATTCAAAAATGGTGCCAATCTGTTGCAAACGATCCCCTGAAAGGTTTTTCGGTGAAAACAGATGGGTTTTTATCATTGAAACAGAATTAGCCGAAGGCATCCGAACAACTTTTTTTTTGAAAAAAATCCCTAAGCCGCGCGGTCACAATTTCAGCAAAAATCTGACTTTCTGCAATTCATTCAAAAATGGTGCCAATCTGTTGCAAACGATCCCTCAAAGTTTTTTCGGTGGAAACAAATGGGTTTTTATTATCGGAAAGAGAATTAGCCGAAGACGTCTGAACCACTTTTTTAAAAAAAAATCCCTAAGCCGCACCGTCACAATTTCAGCAAAAATCTGACGTTTTGCAATTCATTAAAAAATGGTGCCAATCTGTTGCAAACGATCCCCTCAAAGGTTTTTCGGTGGAAACAAATGGGTTTTTATCATTGAAACTGAATTAGCCGAAGACGTCTGAACAACTTTTTTTTTGAAATAAATCCCTAAGCCGCGCGGTCACAATTTCAGCAAAAATCTGACGTTTTGCAATTCATTCAAAAATGGTGCCAAACTGTTGCAAACGATCCCCTCAAAGGTTTTTCGGTGGAAACAAATGGGTTTTTATTATCGGAAAGAGAATTAGCCGAAGACGTCTGAACCACTTTTTTTTGAAAAAATCCCTAAGCCGCGCGGTCACAATTTCTGCAAAAATGTGACGTTCTGCAATTCATTCAAAAATGGTGCCAATCTGTTGCAAACGATCCCCTGAAAGGTTTTTCGGTGGAAACAGATGGGTTTTTATCATCGAAACAGAATTAGCCCTCAACGTCCGAACAACTTTTTTTGAAAAAATCCCTAAGCCGCGCGGTCACAATTTCTGCAAAAATCTGACTTTCTGCAATTCATTCAAAAATGGTGCCAATCTGTTGCAAACGATCCCCTCAAAGGTTTTTCGGTGAAAACAGATGGGTTTTTATCATTGAAACAGAATTAGCCGAAGACGTCCGAACAACTTTTTTTTTGAGAAAAATCCCTAAGCCGCGCGGTCACAATTTCAGCAAAAATCTGACTTTCTGCAATTCATTCAAAAATGGTGCCAATCTGTTGCAAACGATCCCCTGAAAGGTTTTTCGGTGGAAACAAATGGGTTTTTATTATCGGAAAGAGAATTAGCCGAAGACGTCTGAACCACTTTTTTAAAAAAAAATCCCTAAGCCGCGCGGTCACAATTTCAGCAAAAATCTGACGTTCTGCAATTCATTCAAAAATGGTGCCAATCTGTTGCAAACGATCCCTCAAAGGTTTTTCGGTGGAAACAAATGGGTTTTTATTATCGGAAAGAGAATTAGCCGAAGACGTCTGAACCACTTTTTTTTGAAAAAATCCCTAAGCCGCGCGCTCACAATTTCAGCAAAAATCTGACGTTCTGCAATTCATTCAAAAATGGTGCCAATCTGTTGCAAACGATCCCCTGAAAGGTTTTTCGGTGGAAACAGATGGGTTTTTATCATCGAAACAGAATTAGCCCTCAAAGTCCGAACAACTTTTTTTTAAAAAAATCCCTAAGCCGCGCGGTCACAATTTCTGCAAAAATCTGACTTTCTGCAATTCATTCAAAAATGGTGCCAATCTGTTGCAAATGATCCCCTCAAAGGTTTTTCAGTGGAAACAGATGGGTTTTCATCATTGAAACAGAATTAGCCGAAGACGTCCGAACAACTTTTTTTAAAAAAAAAAAATCCCTAAGCCGCGCGGTCACAATTTTAGCAAAAATCTGACGTTCTGCAATTCATTAAAAAATGGTGCCAACCTGTTGCAAACGATCCCTCAAAGTTTTTTCGGTGGAAACAAATGGGTTTTTATTATCGGAAAGAGAATTTGCCGAAGACGTCTGAACCACTTTTTTTTTAAAAAGTCCCTAAGCCGCGCGGTCACAATTTCAGCAAAAATCTGACGTTTTGCAATTCATTCAAAAATGGTGCCAATCTGTTGCAAACGATCCCCTGAAAGGTTTTTCGGTGAAAACAGATGGGTTTTTATCATTGAAACAGAATTAGCCCTCAACGTCCGAACAACTTTTTTTTTGAAAAAAATCCCTAAGCTGCGCGGTCACAATTTCAGCAAAAATCTGACGTTTTGCAATTCATTCAAAAATGGTGCCAATCTGTTGCAAACGATCCCCTCAAAGGTTTTTCGGTGGAAACAAATGGGTTTTTATTATCGGAAAGAGAATTAGCCGAAGACGTCTGAACAACTTTTTTTTGAAAAAATCCCTAAGCCGCGCGGTCACAATTTCTGCAAAAATGTGACGTTCTGCAATTCATTCAAAAATGGTGCCAATCTGTTGCAAACGATCCCCTCAAAGGTTTTTCAGTGGAAACAGATGGGTTTTCATCATTGAAACAGAATTAGCCGAAGACGTCCGAACAACTTTTTTTAAAAAAAAAAAATCCCTAAGCCGCGCGGTCACAATTTCAGCAAAAATCTGACGTTCTGCAATTCATTAAAAAATGGTGCCAATCTGTTGCAAACGATCCCTCAAAGTTTTTTCGGTGGAAACAAATGGGTTTTTATTATCGGAAAGAGAATTAGCCGAAGACGTCTGAACCACTTTTTTTAAAAAAAATCCCTAAGCCGCGCGGTCACAATTTCAGCAAAAATCTGACGTTTTGCAATTCATTCAAAAATGGTGCCAATCTGTTGTAAACGATCCCCTCAAAGGTTTTTCGGTGGAAACAAATGGGTTTTTATTATCGGAAAGAGAATTAGCCGAAGACGTCTGAACAACTTTTTTTTGAAAAAATCCCTAAGCCGCGCGGTCACAATTTCTGCAAAAATGTGACGTTCTGCAATTCATTCAAAAATGGTGCCAATCTGTTGCAAACGATCCCCTGAAAGGTTTTTCGGTGGAAACAGATGGGTTTTTATCATCGAAACAGAATTAGCCCTCAACGTCCGAACAACTTTTTTTGAAAAAATCCCTAAGCCGCGCGGTCACAATTTCTGCAAAAATCTGACTTTCTGCAATTCATTCAAAAATGGTGCCAATCTGTTGCAAATGATCCCCTCAAAGGTTTTTCAGTGGAAACAGATGGGTTTTTATCATTGAAACAGAATTAGCCGAAGGCATCCGAACAACTTTTTTTTTGAAAAAAATCCCTAAGCCGCGCGGTCACAATTTCAGCAAAAATCTGACTTTCTGCAATTCATTCAAAAATGGTGCCAATCTGTTGCAAACGATCCCTCAAAGTTTTTTCGGTGGAAACAAATGGGTTTTTATTATCGGAAAGAGAATTAGCCGAAGACGTCTGAACCACTTTTTTAAAAAAAAATCCCTAAGCCGCGCGGTCACAATTTCAGCAAAAATCTGACGTTTTGCAATTCATTCAAAAATGGTGCCAATCTGTTGCAAACGATCCCCTCAAAGGTTTTTCGGTGGAAACAGATGGGTTTTTATCATCGAAACAGAATTAGCCCTCAACGTCCGAACAACTTTTTTTGAAAAAATCCCTAAGCCGCGCGGTCACAATTTCTGCAAAAATCTGACTTTCTGCAATTCATTCAAAAATGGTGCCAATCTGTTGCAAATGATCCCCTCAAAGGTTTTTCAGTGGAAACAGATGGGTTTTCATCATAGAAACAGAATTAGCCGAAGACGTCCGAACAACTTTTTTTTTGAAAAAAATCCCTAAGCCGCGCGGTCACAATTTCAGCAAAAATCTGACGTTCTGCAATTCATTCAAAAATGGTGCCAATCTGTTGCAAACGATCCCTCAAAGTTTTTTCGGTGGAAACAAATGGGTTTTTATTATCGGAAAGAGAATTAGCCGAAGACGTCTGAACCACTTTTTTTTAAAAAAATCCCTAAGCCGCGCGGTCACAATTTCAGCAAAAATCTGACGTTTTGCAATTCATTCAAAAATGGTGCCAATCTGTTGCAAACGATCCCCTCAAAGGTTTTTCGGTGGAAACAAATGGGTTTTTATTATCGGAAAGAGAATTAGCCGAAGACGTCTGAACCCCTTTTTTTGGAAAAAATCCCTAAGCCGCGCGGTCACAATTTCAGCAAAAATCTGACTTTCTGCAGTTCATTCAAAAATGGTGCCAATCTGTTGCAAACGATCCCCTGAAAGGTTTTTCGGTGGAAACAAATGGGTTTTTATTATCGGAAAGAGAATTAGCCGAAGACGTCTGAACCACTTTTTTAAAAAAAAATCCCTAAGCCGCGCGGTCACAATTTCAGCAAAAATCTGACGTTCTGCAATTCATTCAAAAATGGTGCCAATCTGTTGCAAACGATCCCTCAAAGGTTTTTCGGTGGAAACAAATGGGTTTTTATTATCGGAAAGAGAATTAGCCGAAGACGTCTGAACCACTTTTTTTTGAAAAAATCCCTAAGCCGCGCGCTCACAATTTCAGCAAAAATCTGACGTTCTGCAATTCATTCAAAAATGGTGCCAATCTGTTGCAAACGATCCCCTGAAAGGTTTTTCGGTGGAAACAGATGGGTTTTTATCATCGAAACAGAATTAGCCCTCAAAGTCCGAACAACTTTTTTTTAAAAAAATCCCTAAGCCGCGCGGTCACAATTTCTGCAAAAATCTGACTTTCTGCAATTCATTCAAAAATGGTGCCAATCTGTTGCAAATGATCCCCTCAAAGGTTTTTCAGTGGAAACAGATGTGTTTTCATCATTGAAACAGAATTAGCCGAAGACGTCCGAACAACTTTTTAAAAAAAAAAAAAAATCCCTAAGCCGCGCGGTCACAATTTTAGCAAAAATCTGACGTTCTGCAATTCATTAAAAAATGGTGCCAACCTGTTGCAAACGATCCCTCAAAGTTTTTTCGGTGGAAACAAATGGGTTTTTATTATCGGAAAGAGAATTTGCCGAAGACGTCTGAACCACTTTTTTTTAAAAAGTCCCTAAGCCGCGCGGTCACAATTTCAGCAAAAATCTGACGTTTTGCAATTCATTCAAAAATGGTGCCAATCTGTTGCAAACGATCCCCTGAAAGGTTTTTCGGTGAAAACAGATGGGTTTTTATCATTGAAACAGAATTAGCCCTCAACGTCCGAACAATTTTTTTTTTGAAAAAAATCCCTAAGCTGCGCGGTCACAATTTCAGCAAAAATCTGACGTTTTGCAATTCATTCAAAAATGGTGCCAATCTGTTGCAAACGATCCCCTCAAAGGTTTTTCGGTGGAAACAAATGGGTTTTTATTATCGGAAAGAGAATTAGCCGAAGACGTCTGAACAACTTTTTTTTGAAAAAATCCCTAAGCCGCGCGGTCACAATTTCTGCAAAAATGTGACGTTCTGCAATTCATTCAAAAATGGTGCCAATCTGTTGCAAACGATCCCCTGAAAGGTTTTTCGGTGGAAACAGATGGGTTTTTATCATCGAAACAGAATTAGCCCTCAACGTCCGAACAACTTTTTTTGAAAAAATCCCTAAGCCGCGCGGTCACAATTTCTGCAAAAATCTGACTTTCTGCAATTCATTCAAAAATGGTGCCAATCTGTTGCAAATGATCCCCTCAAAGGTTTTTCAGTGGAAACAGATGGGTTTTTATCATTGAAACAGAATTAGCCGAAGGCATCCGAACAACTTTTTTTTTGAAAAAAATCCCTAAGCCGCGCGGTCACAATTTCAGCAAAAATCTGACTTTCTGCAATTCATTCAAAAATGGTGCCAATCTGTTGCAAACGATCCCCTCAAAGGTTTTTCAGTGGAAACAGATGGGTTTTCATCATTGAAACAGAATTAGCCGAAGACGTCCGAACAACTTTTTTTTAAAAAAAAAATCCCTAAGCCGCGCGGTCACAATTTCAGCAAAAATCTGACGTTCTGCAATTCATTAAAAAATGGTGCCAATCTGTTGCAAACGATCCCCTGAAAGGTTTTTCGGTGGAAACAAATGGGTTTTTATTATCGGAAAGAGAATTAGCCGAAGACGTCTGAACCACTTTTTTTAAAAAAAATCCCTAAGCCGCGCGGTCACAATTTCAGCAAAAATCTGACGTTTTGCAATTCATTCAAAAATGGTGCCAATCTGTTGTAAACGATCCCCTCAAAGGTTTTTCGGTGGAAACAAATGGGTTTTTATTATCGGAAAGAGAATTAGCCGAAGACGTCTGAACAACATTTTTTTGAAAAAATCCCTAAGCCGCGCGGTCACAATTTCTGCAAAAATGTGACGTTCTGCAATTCATTCAAAAATGGTGCCAATCTGTTGCAAACGATCCCCTGAAAGGTTTTTCGGTGGAAACAGATGGGTTTTTATCATCGAAACAGAATTAGCCCTCAACGTCCGAACAACTTTTTTTGAAAAAATCCCTAAGCCGCGCGGTCACAATTTCTGCAAAAATCTGACTTTCTGCAATTCATTCAAAAATGGTGCCAATCTGTTGCAAATGATCCCCTCAAAGGTTTTTCAGTGGAAACAGATGGGTTTTTATCATTGAAACAGAATTAGCCGAAGGCATCCGAACAACTTTTTTTTTGAAAAAAATCCCTAAGCCGCGCGGTCACAATTTCAGCAAAAATCTGACTTTCTGCAATTCATTCAAAAATGGTGCCAATCTGTTGCAAACGATCCCTCAAAGTTTTTTCGGTGGAAACAAATGGGTTTTTATTATCGGAAAGAGAATTAGCCGAAGACGTCTGAACCACTTTTTTAAAAAAAAATCCCTAAGCCGCGCGGTCACAATTTCAGCAAAAATCTGACGTTTTGCAATTCATTCAAAAATGGTGCCAATCTGTTGCAAACGATCCCCTCAAAGGTTTTTCGGTGGAAACAGATGGGTTTTTATCATCGAAACAGAATTAGCCCTCAACGTCCGAACAACTTTTTTTGAAAAAATCCCTAAGCCGCGCGGTCACAATTTCTGCAAAAATCTGACTTTCTGCAATTCATTCAAAAATGGTGCCAATCTGTTGCAAATGATCCCCTCAAAGGTTTTTCAGTGGAAACAGATGGGTTTTCATCATAGAAACAGAATTAGCCGAAGACGTCGGAACAACTTTTTTTTTGAAAAAAATCCCTAAGCCGCGCGGTCACAATTTCAGCAAAAATCTGACGTTCTGCAATTCATTAAAAAATGGTGCCAATCTGTTGCAAACGATCCCTCAAAGTTTTTTCGGTGGAAACAAATGGGTTTTTATTATCGGAAAGAGAATTAGCCGAAGACGTCTGAACCACTTTTTTTAAAAAAAATCCCTAAGCCGCGCGGTCACAATTTCAGCAAAAATCTGACGTTTTGCAATTCATTCAAAAATGGTGCCAATCTGTTGCAAACGATCCCCTCAAAGGTTTTTCGGTGGAAACAAATGGGTTTTTATTATCGGAAAGAGAATTAGCCGAAGACGTCTGAACCCCTTTTTTTGGAAAAAATCCCTAAGCCGCGCGGTCACAATTTCAGCAAAAATCTGACGTTTTGCAATTCATTCAAAAATGGTGCCAATCTGTTGCAAACGATCCCCTCAAAGGTTTTTCGGTGGAAACAAATGGGTTTTTATTATGGGAAAGAGAATTAGCCGAAGACGTCTGAACCACTTTTTTTTGAAAAAATCCCTAAGCCGCGCGGTCACAATTTCTGCAAAAATCTGACGTTCTGCAATTCATTCAAAAATGGTGCCAATCTGTTGCAAACGATCCCCTGAAAGGTTTTTCGGTGGAAACAGATGGGTTTTTATCATCGAAACAGAATTAGCCCTCAACGTCCGAACAACTTTTTTTGAAAAAATCCCAAAGCCGCGCGGTCACAATTTCTGCAAAAATCTGACGTTCTGCAATTCATTCAAAAATGGTGCCAATCTGTTGCAAACGATCCTCTCAAAGGTTTTTCGGTGGAAACAAATGGGTTTTTATTATCGGAAAGAGAATTAGCCGAAGACGTCCGAACAACTTTTTTTTGGAAAAAAATCCCTAAGCCGCGCGGTCACAATTTCAGCAAAAATCTGACGTTCTGCAATTCATTAAAAAATGGTGCCAATCTGTTGCAAACGATCCCCTCAAAGGTTTTTCGGTGGAAACAAATGGGTTTTTATTATCGGAAAGAGAATTAGCCGAAGACGTCTGAACCACTTTTTTTAAAAAAAATCCCTAAGCCGCGCGGTCACAATTTCAGCAAAAATCTGACGTTTTGCAATTCATTCAAAAATGGTGTCAATCTGTTGCAAACGATCCCCTCAAAGGTTTTTCGGTGGAAACAAATGGGTTTTTATTATCGGAAAGAGAATTAGCCGAAGACGTCTGAACCACTTTTTTTTGAAAAAATCCCTAAGCCGCGCGGTCACAATTTCAGCAAAAATCTGACGTTCTGCAATTCATTCAAAAATGGTGCCAATCTGTTGCAAACGATCCCCTGAAAGGTTTTTTGGTGGAAACAGTTGGGTTTTTATCATCTAAACAGAATTAGCCCTCAACGTCCGAACAACTTTTTTTGAAAAAATTCCTAAGCCGCGCGGTCACAATTTCTGCAAAAATCTGACTTTCTGCAATTCATTCAAAAATGGTGCCAATCTGTTGCAAACGATCCCCTCAAAGGTTTTTCGGTGAAAACAGATGGGTTTTTATCATTGAAACAGAATTAGCCGAAGACGTCCGAACAACTTTTTTTTTGAAAAAAATCCCTAAACCGCGCGGTCACAATTTCAGCAAAAATCTGACGTTTTGCAATTCATTCAAAAATGGTGCCAATCTATTGCAAACGATCCCCTCAAAGGTTTTTCGGTGGAAACAAATGGGTTTTTATTATCGGAAAGAGAATTAGCCGAAGACGTCTGAACCACTTTTTTTTGAAAAAATCCCTAAGCCGCGCGGTCACAATTTCAGCAAAAATCTGACGTTCTGCAATTCATTAAAAAATGGTGCCAATCTGTTGCAAACGATCCCCTGAAAGGTTTTTCGGTGGAAACAGATGGGTTTTTATCATCGAAACAGAATTAGCCCTCAACGTCCGAACAAGTTTTTTTGAAAAAATCCCTAAGCCGCGCGGTCACAATTTCTGCAAAAATCTGACTTTCTGCAATTCATTCAAAAATGGTGCCAATCTGTTGCAAACGATCCCCTCAAAGGTTTTTCGGTGAAAACAGATGGGTTTTTATCATTGAAACTGAATTAGCCGAAGACGTCCGAACAACTTTTTTTTTGAAAAAAATCCCTAAGCCGCGCGGTCACAATTTCAGCAAAAATCTGACGTTTTGCAATTCATTCAAAAATGGTGCCAATCTGTTGCAAACGATCCCCTCAAAGGTTTTTCGGTGGAAACAAATGGGTTTTTATTATCGGAAAGAGAATTAGCCGAAGACGTCTGAACCACTTTTTTTTGAAAAAATCCCTAAGCCGCGCGGTCACAATTTCAGCAAAAATCTGACGTTTTGCAATTCATTCAAAAATGGTGCCAATCTGTTGCAAACGATCCTCTCAAAGGTTTTTCGGTGGAAACAAATGGGTTTTTATTATCGGAAAGAGAATTAGCCGAAGACGTCTGAACTCCTTTTTTTTGAAAAAATCCCTTAGCCGCGCGGTCACAATTTCAGCAAAAATCTGACGTTCTGCAATTCATTCAAAAATGGTGCCAATCTGTTGCAAACGATCCCCTGAAAGGTTTTTCGGTGGAAACAGATGGGTTTTTATCATCGAAACAGAATTAGCCCTCAACGTCCGAACAACTTTTTTTGAAAAAATCCCTAAGCCGCGCGGTCACAATTTCAGCAAAAATCTGACTTTCTGCAATTCATTCAAAAATGGTGCCAATCTGTTGCAAATGATCCCCTCAAAGGTTTTTCAGTGGAAACAGATGGGTTTTTATCATTGAAACAGAATTAGCCGAAGGCATCCGAACAACTTTTTTTTTGAAAAAAATCCCTAAGCCGCGCGGTCACAATTTCAGCAAAAATCTGACTTTCTGCAATTCATTCAAAAATGGTGCCAATCTGTTGCAAACGATCCCTCAAAGTTTTTTCGGTGGAAACAAATGGGTTTTTATTATCGGAAAGAGAATTAGCCGAAGACGTCTGAACCACTTTTTTTAAAAAAAATCCCTAAGCCGCGCGGTCACAATTTCAGCAAAAATCTGACGTTTTGCAATTCATTCAAAAATGGTGCCAATCTGTTGCAAACGATCCCCTCAAAGGTTTTTCGGTGGAAACAAATGGGTTTTTATTATCGGAAAGAGAATTAGCCGAAGACGTCTGAACCACTTTTTTTTGAAAAAATCCCTAAGCCGCGCGGTCACAATTTCTGCAAAAATCTGACGTTCTGCAATTCATTCAAAAATGGTGCCAATCTGTTGCAAACGATCCTCTCAAAGGTTTTTCGGTGGAAACAAATGGGTTTTTATTATCGGAAAGAGAATTAGCCGAAGACGTCTGAACCACTTTTTTTTGAAAAAATCCCTAAGCTGCGTGGTCACAATTTCTGCAAAAATCTGACGTTCTGCAATTCATTCAGAAATGGTGCCAATCTGTTGCAAACGATCCCCTCAAAGGTTTTTCGGTGGAAACAGATGGGTTTTTATCATCGAAACAGAATTAGCCCTCAACGTCCGAACAACTTTTTTTGAAAAAATCCCTAAGCCGCGCGGTCACAATTTCTGCAAAAATCTGACTTTCTGCAATTCATTCAAAAATGGTGCCAATCTGTTGCAAATGATCCCCTCAAAGGTTTTTCAGTGGAAACAGATGGGTTTTCATCATAGAAACAGAATTAGCCGAAGACGTCCGAACAACTTTTTTTTTGAAAAAAATCCCTAAGCCGCGCGGTCACAATTTCAGCAAAAATCTGACGTTCTGCAATTCATTAAAAAATGGTGCCAATCTGTTGCAAACGATCCCTCAAAGTTTTTTCGGTGGAAACAAATGGGTTTTTATTATCGGAAGGAGAATTAGCCGAAGACGTCTGAACCACTTTTTTTAAAAAAAAATCCCTAAGCCGCGCGGTCACAATTTCAGCAAAAATCTGACGTTTTGCAATTGATTCAAAAATGGTGCCAATCTGTTGCAAACGATCCCCTCAAAGGTTTTTCGGTGGAAACAAATGGGTTTTTATTATCGGAAAGAGAATTAGCCGAAGACGTCTGAACCCCTTTTTTTGGAAAAAATCCCTAAGCCGCGCGGTCACAATTTCAGCAAAAATCTGACGTTTTGCAATTCATTCAAAAATGGTGCCAATCTGTTGCAAACGATCCCCTCAAAGGTTTTTCGGTGGAAACAAATGGGTTTTTATTATGGGAAAGAGAATTAGCCGAAGACGTCTGAACCACTTTTTTTTGAAAAAATCCCTAAGCCGCGCGGTCACAATTTCTGCAAAAATCTGACGTTCTGCAATTCATTCAAAAATGGTGCCAATCTGTTGCAAACGATCCCCTGAAAGGTTTTTCGGTGGAAACAGATGGGTTTTTATCATCGAAACAGAATTAGCCCTCAACGTCCGAACAACTTTTTTTGAAAAAATCCCAAAGCCGCGCGGTCACAATTTCTGCAAAAATCTGACGTTCTGCAATTCATTCAAAAATGGTGCCAATCTGTTGCAAACGATCCTCTCAAAGGTTTTTCGGTGGAAACAAATGGGTTTTTATTATCGGAAAGAGAATTAGCCGAAGACGTCCGAACAACTTTTTTTTGGAAAAAAATCCCTAAGCCGCGCGGTCACAATTTCAGCAAAAATCTGACGTTCTGCAATTCATTAAAAAATGGTGCCAATCTGTTGCAAACGATCCTCTCAAAGGTTTTTCGGTGGAAACAAATGGGTTTTTATTATCGGAAAGAGAATTAGCCGAAGACGTCTGAACCACTTTTTTTTAAAAAAATCCCTAAGCCGCGCGGTCACAATTTCAGCAAAAATCTGACGTTTTGCAATTCATTCAAAAATGGTGTCAATCTGTTGCAAACGATCCCCTCAAAGGTTTTTCGGTGGAAACAAATGGGTTTTTATTATCGGAAAGAGAATTAGCCGAAGACGTCTGAACCACTTTTTTTTGAAAAAATCCCTAAGCCGCGCGGTCACAATTTCAGCAAAAATCTGACGTTCTGCAATTCATTCAAAAATGGTGCCAATCTGTTGCAAACGATCCCCTGAAAGGTTTTTTGGTGGAAACAGTTGGGTTTTTATCATCTAAACAGAATTAGCCCTCAACGTCCGAACAACTTTTTTTGAAAAAATTCCTAAGCCGCGCGGTCACAATTTCTGCAAAAATCTGACTTTCTGCAATTCATTCAAAAATGGTGCCAATCTGTTGCAAACGATCCCCTCAAAGGTTTTTCGGTGAAAACAGATGGGTTTTTATCATTGAAACAGAATTAGCCGAAGACGTCCGAACAACTTTTTTTTTGAAAAAAATCCCTAAACCGCGCGGTCACAATTTCAGCAAAAATCTGACGTTTTGCAATTCATTCAAAAATGGTGCCAATCTATTGCAAACGATCCCCTCAAAGGTTTTTCGGTGGAAACAAATGGGTTTTTATTATCGGAAAGAGAATTAGCCGAAGACGTCTGAACCACTTTTTTTTGAAAAAATCCCTAAGCCGCGCGGTCACAATTTCAGCAAAAATCTGACGTTCTGCAATTCATTAAAAAATGGTGCCAATCTGTTGCAAACGATCCCCTGAAAGGTTTTTCGGTGGAAACAGATGGGTTTTTATCATCGAAACAGAATTAGCCCTCAACGTCCGAACAAGTTTTTTTGAAAAAATCCCTAAGCCGCGCGGTCACAATTTCTGCAAAAATCTGACTTTCTGCAATTCATTCAAAAATGGTGCCAATCTGTTGCAAACGATCCCCTCAAAGGTTTTTCGGTGAAAACAGATGGGTTTTTATCATTGAAACTGAATTAGCCGAAGACGTCCGAACAACTTTTTTTTTGAAAAAAATCCCTAAGCCGCGCGGTCACAATTTCAGCAAAAATCTGACGTTTTGCAATTCATTCAAAAATGGTGCCAATCTGTTGCAAACGATCCCCTCAAAGGTTTTTCGGTGGAAACAAATGGGTTTTTATTATCGGAAAGAGAATTAGCCGAAGACGTCTGAACCACTTTTTTTTGAAAAAATCCCTAAGCCGCGCGGTCACAATTTCAGCAAAAATCTGACGTTTTGCAATTCATTCAAAAATGGTGCCAATCTGTTGCAAACGATCCTCTCAAAGGTTTTTCGGTGGAAACAAATGGGTTTTTATTATCGGAAAGAGAATTAGCCGAAGACGTCTGAACTCCTTTTTTTTGAAAAAATCCCTTAGCCGCGCGGTCACAATTTCAGCAAAAATCTGACGTTCTGCAATTCATTCAAAAATGGTGCCAATCTGTTGCAAACGATCCCCTGAAAGGTTTTTCGGTGGAAACAGATGGGTTTTTATCATCGAAACAGAATTAGCCCTCAACGTCCGAACAACTTTTTTTGAAAAAATCCCTAAGCCGCGCGGTCACAATTTCAGCAAAAATCTGACTTTCTGCAATTCATTCAAAAATGGTGCCAATCTGTTGCAAATGATCCCCTCAAAGGTTTTTCAGTGGAAACAGATGGGTTTTTATCATTGAAACAGAATTAGCCGAAGGCATCCGAACAACTTTTTTTTTGAAAAAAATCCCTAAGCCGCGCGGTCACAATTTCAGCAAAAATCTGACTTTCTGCAATTCATTCAAAAATGGTGCCAATCTGTTGCAAACGATCCCTCAAAGTTTTTTCGGTGGAAACAAATGGGTTTTTATTATCGGAAAGAGAATTAGCCGAAGACGTCTGAACCACTTTTTTTTGAAAAAATCCCTAAGCCGCGCGGTCACAATTTCTGCAAAAATCTGACGTTCTGCAATTCATTCAAAAATGGTGCCAATCTGTTGCAAACGATCCTCTCAAAGGTTTTTCGGTGGAAACAAATGGGTTTTTATTATCGGAAAGAGAATTAGCCGAAGACGTCTGAACCACTTTTTTTTGAAAAAATCCCTAAGCTGCGTGGTCACAATTTCTGCAAAAATCTGACGTTCTGCAATTCATTCAGAAATGGTGCCAATCTGTTGCAAACGATCCCCTCAAAGGTTTTTCGGTGGAAACAGATGGGTTTTTATCATCGAAACAGAATTAGCCCTCAACGTCCGAACAACTTTTTTTGAAAAAATCCCTAAGCCGCGCGGTCACAATTTCTGCAAAAATCTGACTTTCTGCAATACATTCAAAAATGGTGCCAATCTGTTGCAAATGATCCCCTCAAAGGTTTTTCAGTGGAAACAGATGGGTTTTCATCATAGAAACAGAATTAGCCGAAGACGTCCGAACAACTTTTTTTTTGAAAAAAATCCCTAAGCCGCGCGGTCACAATTTCAGCAAAAATCTGACGTTCTGCAATTCATTAAAAAATGGTGCCAATCTGTTGCAAACGATCCCTCAAAGTTTTTTCGGTGGAAACAAATGGGTTTTTATTATCGGAAGGAGAATTAGCCGAAGACGTCTGAACCACTTTTTTAAAAAAAAATCCCTAAGCCGCGCGGTCACAATTTCAGCAAAAATCTGACGTTTTGCAATTCATTCAAAAATGGTGCCAATCTGTTGCAAACGATCCCCTCAAAGGTTTTTCGGTGGAAACAAATGGGTTTTTATTATCGGAAAGAGAATTAGCCGAAGACGTCTGAACCCCTTTTTTTGGGAAAAATCCCTAAGCCGCGCGGTCACAATTTCAGCAAAAATCTGACGTTTTGCAATTCATTCAAAAATGGTGCCAATCTGTTGCAAACGATCCCCTCAAAGGTTTTTCGGTGGAAACAAATGGGTTTTTATTATGGGAAAGAGAATTAGCCGAAGACGTCTGAACAACTTTTTTTTGAAAAAATCCCTAAGCCGCGCGGTCACAATTTCTGCAAAAATCTGACGTTCTGCAATTCATTCAAAAATGGTGCCAATCTGTTGCAAGCGATCCCCTGAAAGGTTTTTCGGTGGAAACAGATGGGTTTTTATCATCGAAACAGAATTAGCCCTCAACGTCCGAACAACTTTTTTTGAAAAAATCCCAAAGCCGCGCGGTCACAATTTCTGCAAAAATCTGACGTTCTGCAATTCATTCAAAAATGGTGCCAATCTGTTGCAAACGATCCTCTCAAAGGTTTTTCGGTGGAAACAAATGGGTTTTTATTATCGAAAAGAGAATTAGCCGAAGACGTCCGAACAACTTTTTTTTGGAAAAAAATCCCTAAGCCGCGCGGTCACAATTTCAGCAAAAATCTGACGTTCTGCAATTCATTAAAAAATGGTGCCAATCTGTTGCAAACGATCCTCTCAAAGGTTTTTCGGTGGAAACAAATGGGTTTTTATTATCGGAAAGAGAATTAGCCGAAGACGTCTGAACCACTTTTTTAAAAAAAAATCCCTAAGCCGCGCGGTCACAATTTCAGCAAAAATCTGACGTTTTGCAATTCATTCAAAAATGGTGTCAATCTGTTGCAAACGATCCCCTCAAAGGTTTTTCGGTGGAAACAAATGGGTTTTTATTATCGGAAAGAGAATTAGCCGACAACGTCTGAACCACTTTTTTTTGAAAAAATCCCTAAGCCGCGCGGTCACAATTTCAGCAAAAATCTGACGTTCTGCAATTCATTAAAAAATGGTGCCAATCTGTTGCAAACGATCCCCTGAAAGGTTTTTCGGTGGAAACAGATGGGTTTTTATCATCGAAACAGAATTAGCCCTCAACGTCCGAACAAGTTTTTTTGAAAAAATCCCTAAGCCGCGCGGTCACAATTTCTGCAAAAATCTGACGTTCTGCAATTCATTCAGAAATGGTGCCAATCTGTTGCAAACGATCCCCTCAAAGGTTTTTCGGTGAAAACAGATGGGTTTTTATCATTGAAACTGAATTAGCCGAAGACGTCCGAACAACTTTTTTTTTGAAAAAAATCCCTAAGCCGCGCGGTCACAATTTCAGCAAAAATCTGACGTTTTGCAATTCATTCAAAAATGGTGCCAATCTGTTGCAAACGATCCCCTCAAAGGTTTTTCGGTGGAAACAAATGGGTTTTTATTATCGGAAAGAGAATTAGCCGAAGACGTCTGAACCACTTTTTTTTGAAAAAATCCCTAAGCCGCGCTGTCACAATTTCAGCAAAAATCTGACGTTTTGCAATTCATTCAAAAATGGTGCCAATCTGTTGCAAACGATCCTCTCAAAGGTTTTTCGGTGGAAACAAATGGGTTTTTATTATCGGAAAGAGAATTATCCGAAGACGTCTGAACTCCTTTTTTTTGAAAAAATCCCTAAGCCGCGCGGTCACAATTTCAGCAAAAATCTGACGTTCTGCAATTCATTCAAAAATGGTGCCAATCTGTTGCAAACGATCCCCTGAAAGGTTTTTCGGTGGAAACAGATGGGTTTTTATCATCGAAACAGAATTAGCCCTCAATGTCCGAACAACTTTTTTTGAAAAAATCCCTAAGCCGCGCGGTCACAATTTCAGCAAAAATCTGACGTTCTGCAATTCATTAAAAAATGGTGCCAATCTGTTGCAAACGATCCCCTCAAAGGTTTTTCGGTGGAAACAAATGGGTTTTTATTATTGGAAAGAGAATTAGCCGAAGACGTCTGAACCACTTTTTTTAAAAAAAATCCCTAAGCCGCGCGGTCACAATTTCAGCAAAAATCTGACGTTTTGCAATTCATTCAAAAATGGTGCCAATCTGTTGCAAACGATCCCCTCAAAGGTTTTTCGGTGGAAACAGATGGGTTTTCATCATTGAAACAGAATTAGCCGAAGACGTCCGAACAACTTTTTTTAAAAAAAAAAATCCCTAAGCCGCGCGGTCACAATTTCAGCAAAAATCTGACGTTCTGCAATTCATTAAAAAATGGTACCAATCTGTTGCAAACGATCCCTCAAAGTTTTTTCGGTGGAAACAAATGGGTTTTTATTATCGGAAAGAGAATTAGCCGAAGACGTCTGAACCACTTTTTAAAAAAAAAATCCCTAAGCCGCGCGGTCACAATTTCAGCAAAAATCTGACGTTTTGCAATTCATTCAAAAATGGTGCCAATCTGTTGCAAACGATCCCCTCAAAGGTTTTTCGGTGGAAACAAATGGGTTTTTATTATCGGAAAGAGAATCAGCCGAAGACGTCTGAACCACTTTTTTTTAAAAAAATCCCAAAGCCGCGCGGTCACAATTTCAGCAAAAATCTGACGTTTTGCAATTCATTCAAAAATGGTGCCAATCTGTTGTAAACGATCCCCTCAAAGGTTTTTCGGTGGAAACAAATGGGTTTTTATTATCGGAAAGAGAATTAGCCGAAGACGTCTGAACAACTTTTTTTTGAAAAAATCCCTAAGCCGCGCGGTCACAATTTCTGCAAAAATCTGACGTTCTGCAATTCATTCAAAAATGGTGCCAATCTGTTGCAAACGATCCCCTCAAAGGTTTTTCGGTGGAAACAGATGGGTTTTTATCATCGAAACAGAATTAGCCCTCAACGTCCGAACAACTTTTTTTGAAAAAATCCCTAAGCCGCGCGGTCACAATTTCTGCAAAAATCTGACTTTCTGCAATTCATTCAAAAATGGTGCCAATCTGTTGCAAATGATCCCCTCAAAGGTTTTTCAGTGGAAACAGATGGGTTTTTATCATTGAAACAGAATTAGCCGAAGGCATCCGAACAACTTTTTTTTTGAAAAAAATCCCTAAGCCGCGCGGTCACAATTTCAGCAAAAATCTGACTTTCTGCAATTCATTCAAAAATGGTGCCAATCTGTTGCAAACGATCCCTCAAAGTTTTTTCGGTGGAAACAAATGGGTTTTTATTATCGAAAAGAGAATTAGCCGAAGACGTCTGAACTCCTTTTTTTTGAAAAAATCCCTAAGCCGCGCGGTCACAATTTCAGCAAAAATCTGACGTTCTGCAATTCATTCAAAAATGGTGCCAATCTGTTGCAAACGATCCCCTGAAAGGTTTTTCGGTGGAAACAGATGGGTTTTTATCATCGAAACAGAATTAGCCCTCAATGTCCGAACAACTTTTTTTGAAAAAATCCCTAAGCCGCGCGGTCACAATTTCAGCAAAAATCTGACGTTCTGCAATTCATTAAAAAATGGTGCCAATCTGTTGCAAACGATCCCCTCAAAGGTTTTTCGGTGGAAACAAATGGGTTTTTATTATCGGAAAGAGAATTAGCCGAAGACGTCTGAACCACTTTTTTAAAAAAAAATCCCTAAGCCGCGCGGTCACAATTTCAGCAAAAATCTGACGTTTTGCAATTCATTCAAAAATGGTGCCAATCTGTTGCAAACGATCCCCTCAAAGGTTTTTCGGTGGAAACAGATGGGTTTTCATCATTGAAACAGAATTAGCCGAAGACGTCCGAACAACTTTTTTTTAAAAAAAAAATCCCTAAGCCGCGCGGTCACAATTTCAGCAAAAATCTGACGTTCTGCAATTCATTAAAAAATGGTACCAATCTGTTGCAAACGATCCCTCAAAGTTTTTTCGGTGGAAACAAATGGGTTTTTATTATCGGAAAGAGAATTAGCCGAAGACGTCTGAACCACTTTTTAAAAAAAAAATCCCTAAGCCGCGCGGTCACAATTTCAGCAAAAATCTGACGTTTTGCAATTCATTCAAAAATGGTGCCAATCTGTTGCAAACGATCCCCTCAAAGGTTTTTCGGTGGAAACAAATGGGTTTTTATTATCGGAAAGAGAATCAGCCGAAGACGTCTGAACCACTTTTTTTTAAAAAAATCCCAAAGCCGCGCGGTCACAATTTCAGCAAAAATCTGACGTTTTGCAATTCATTCAAAAATGGTGCCAATCTGTTGTAAACGATCCCCTCAAAGGTTTTTCGGTGGAAACAAATGGGTTTTTATTATCGGAAAGAGAATTAGCCGAAGACGTCTGAACAACTTTTTTTTGAAAAAATCCCTAAGCCGCGCGGTCACAATTTCTGCAAAAATCTGACGTTCTGCAATTCATTCAAAAATGGTGCCAATCTGTTGCAAACGATCCCCTCAAAGGTTTTTCGGTGGAAACAGATGGGTTTTTATCATCGAAACAGAATTAGCCCTCAACGTCCGAACAACTTTTTTTGAAAAAATCCCTAAGCCGCGCGGTCACAATTTCTGCAAAAATCTGACTTTCTGCAATTCATTCAAAAATGGTGCCAATCTGTTGCAAATGATCCCCTCAAAGGTTTTTCAGTGGAAACAGATGGGTTTTTATCATTGAAACAGAATTAGCCGAAGGCATCCGAAAAACTTTTTTTTTGAAAAAAATCCCTAAGCCGCGCGGTCACAATTTCAGCAAAAATCTGACTTTCTGCAATTCATTCAAAAATGGTGCCAATCTGTTGCAAACGATCCCTCAAAGTTTTTTCGGTGGAAACAAATGGGTTTTTATTATCGGAAAGAGAATTAGCCGAAGACGTCTGAACCACTTTTTTTTAAAAAAATCCCTAAGCCGCGCGGTCCCAATTTCAGCAAAAATCTGACGTTTTGCAATTCATTCAAAAATGGTGCCAATCTGTTGCAAACGATCCCCTCAAAGGTTTTTCGGTGGAAACAAATGGGTTTTTATTATCGGAAAGAGAATTAGCCGAAGACGTCTGAACCACTTTTTTTTGAAAAAATCCCTAAGCCGCGCGGTCACAATTTCTGCAAAAATCTGACGTTCTGCAATTCATTCAAAAATGGTGCCAATCTGTTGCAAACGATCCTCTCAAAGGTTTTTCGGTGGAAACAAATGGGTTTTTATTATCGGAAAGAGAATTAGCCGAAGACGTCTGAACCAATTTTTTTTGAAAAAATCCCTAAGCCGCGTGGTCACAATTTCTGCAAAAATCTGACGTTCTGCAATTCATTCAGAAATGGTGCCAATCTGTTGCAAACGATCCCCTCAAAGGTTTTTCGGTGGAAACAGATGGGTTTTTATCATCGAAACAGAATTAGCCCTCAACGTCCGAACAACTTTTTTTGAAAAAATCCCTAAGCCGCGCGGTCACAATTTCTGCAAAAATCTGACTTTCTGAAATTCATTCAAAAATGGTGCCAATCTGTTGCAAATGATCCCCTCAAAGGTTTTTCAGTGGAAACAGATGGGTTTTCATCATAGAAACAGAATTAGCCGAAGACGTCCGAACAACTTTTTTTTTGAAAAAAATCCCTAAGCCGCGCGGTCACAATTTCAGCAAAAATCTGACGTTCTGCAATTCATTAAAAAATGGTGCCAATCTGTTGCAAACGATCCCTCAAAGTTTTTTCGGTGGAAACAAATGGGTTTTTATTATCGGAAAGAGAATTAGCCGAAGACGTCTGAACCACTTTTTTTTAAAAAAATCCCTAAGCCGCGCGGTCACAATTTCAGCAAAAATCTGACGTTTTGCAATTCATTCAAAAATGGTGCCAATCTGTTGCAAACGATCCCCTCAAAGGTTTTTCGGTGGAAACAAATGGGTTTTTATTATCGGAAAGAGAATTAGCCGAAGACGTCTGAACCCCTTTTTTTGGAAAAAATCCCTAAGCCGCGCGGTCACAATTTCAGCAAAAATCTGACGTTCTGCAATTCATTCAAAAATGGTGCCAATCTGTTGCAAACGATCCTCTCAAAGGTTTTTCGGTGGAAACAAATGGGTTTTTATTATCGGAAAGAGAATTAGCCGAAGACGTCTGAACTCCTTTTTTTTGAAAAAATCCCTAAGCCGCGCGGTCACAATTTCTGCAAAAATCTGACGTTCTGCAATTCATTCAAAAATGGTGCCAATCTGTTGCAAACGATCCCCTCAAAGGTTTTTCAGTGGAAACAGATGGGTTTTCATCATTGAAACAGAATTAGCCGAAGACGTCCGAACAACTTTTTTTAAAAAAAAAAATCCCTAAGCCGCGCGGTCACAATTTCAGCAAAAATCTGACGTTCTGCAATTCATTAAAAAATGGTGCCAATCTGTTGCAAACGATCCCTCAAAGTTTTTTCGGTGGAAACAAATGGGTTTTTATTATCGGAAAGAGAATTAGCCGAAGACGTCTGAACAACTTTTTTTTGAAAAAATCCCTAAGCCGCGCGGTCACAATTTCTGCAAAAATGTGACGTTTTGCAATTCATTCAAAAATGGTGCCAATCTGTTGTAAACGATCCCCTCAAAGGTTTTTCGGTGGAAACAAATGGGTTTTTATTATCGGAAAGAGAATTAGCCGAAGACGTCTGAACAACTTTTTTTTGAAAAAATCCCTAAGCCGCGCGGTCACAATTTCTGCAAAAATGTGACGTTCTGCAATTCATTCAAAAATGGTGCCAATCTGTTGCAAACGATCCCCTGAAAGGTTTTTCGGTGGAAACAGATGGGTTTTTATCATCGAAACAGAATTAGCCCTCAACGTCCGAACAACTTTTTTTGAAAAAATCCCTAAGCCGCGCGGTCACAATTTCTGCAAAAATCTGACTTTCTGCAATTCATTCAAAAATGGTGCCAATCTGTTGCAAATGATCCCCTCAAAGGTTTTTCAGTGGAAACAGATGGGTTTTTATCATTGAAACAGAATTAGCCGAAGGCATCCGAACAACTTTTTTTTTGAAAAAAATCCCTAAGCCGCGCGGTCACAATTTCAGCAAAAATCTGACTTTCTGCAATTCATTCAAAAATGGTGCCAATCTGTTGCAAACGATCCCTCAAAGTTTTTTCGGTGGAAACAAATGGGTTTTTATTATCGGAAAGAGAATTAGCCGAAGACGTCTGAACCACTTTTTTAAAAAAAAATCCCTAAGCCGCGCGGTCACAATTTCAGCAAAAATCTGACGTTTTGCAATTCATTCAAAAATGGTGCCAATCTGTTGCAAACGATCCCCTCAAAGGTTTTTCGGTGGAAACAGATGGGTTTTTATCATCGAAACAGAATTAGCCCTCAACGTCCGAACAACTTTTTTTGAAAAAATCCCTAAGCCGCGCGGTCACAATTTCTGCAAAAATCTGACTTTCTGCAATTCATTCAAAAATGGTGCCAATCTGTTGCAAATGATCCCCTCAAAGGTTTTTCAGTGGAAACAGATGGGTTTTCATCATAGAAACAGAATTAGCCGAAGACGTCCGAACAACTTTTTTTTTGAAAAAAATCCCTAAGCCGCGCGGTCACAATTTCAGCAAAAATCTGACGTTCTGCAATTCATTAAAAAATGGTGCCAATCTGTTGCAAACGATCCCTCAAAGTTTTTTCGGTGGAAACAAATGGGTTTTTATTATCGGAAAGAGAATTAGCCGAAGACGTCTGAACCACTTTTTTTTAAAAAAATCCCTAAGCCGCGCGGTCACAATTTCAGCAAAAATCTGACGTTTTGCAATTCATTCAAAAATGGTGCCAATCTGTTGCAAACGATCCCCTCAAAGGTTTTTCGGTGAAAACAGATGGGTTTTTATCATTGAAACTGAATTAGCCGAAGACGTCCGAACAACTTTTTTTTTGAAAAAAATCCCTAAGCCGCGCGGTCACAATTTCAGCAAAAATCTGACGTTTTGCAATTCATTCAAAAATGGTGCCAATCTGTTGCAAACGATCCCCTCAAAGGTTTTTCGGTGGAAACAAATGGGTTTTTATTATGGGAAAGAGAATTAGCCGAAGACGTCTGAACCACTTTTTTTTGAAAAAATCCCTAAGCCGCGCGGTCACAATTTCTGCAAAAATCTGACGTTCTGCAATTCATTCAAAAATGGTGCCAATCTGTTGCAAACGATCCCCTGAAAGGTTTTTCGGTGGAAACAGATGGGTTTTTATCATCGAAACAGAATTAGCCCTCAACGTCCGAACAACTTTTTTTGAAAAAATCCCAAAGCCGCGCGGTCACAATTTCTGCAAAAATCTGACGTTCTGCAATTCATTCAAAAATGGTGCCAATCTGTTGCAAACGATCCTCTCAAAGGTTTTTCGGTGGAAACAAATGGGTTTTTATTATCGGAAAGAGAATTAGCCGAAGACGTCCGAACAACTTTTTTTTTGAAAAAAATCCCTAAGCCGCGCGGTCACAATTTCAGCAAAAATCTGACGTTCTGCAATTCATTAAAAAATGGTGCCAATCTGTTGCAAACGATCCTCTCAAAGGTTTTTCGGTGGAAACAAATGGGTTTTTATTATCGGAAAGAGAATTAGCCGAAGACGTCTGAACCACTTTTTTAAAAAAAAATCCCTAAGCCGCGCGGTCACAATTTCAGCAAAAATCTGACGTTTTGCAATTCATTCAAAAATGGTGTCAATCTGTTGCAAACGATCCCCTCAAAGGTTTTTCGGTGGAAACAAATGGGTTTTTATTATCGGAAAGAGAATTAGCCGAAGACGTCTGAACCACTTTTTTTTGAAAAAATCCCTAAGCCGCGCGGTCACAATTTCAGCAAAAATCTGACGTTCTGCAATTCATTCAAAAATGGTGCCAATCTGTTGCAAACGATCCCCTGAAAGGTTTTTTGGTGGAAACAGTTGGGTTTTTATCATCTAAACAGAATTAGCCCTCAACGTCCGAACAACTTTTTTTGAAAAAATTCCTAAGCCGCGCGGTCACAATTTCTGCAAAAATCTGACTTTCTGCAATTCATTCAAAAATGGTGCCAATCTGTTGCAAACGATCCCCTCAAAGGTTTTTCGGTGAAAACAGATGGGTTTTTATCATTGAAACAGAATTAGCCGAAGACGTCCGAACAACTTTTTTTTTGAAAAAAATCCCTAAACCGCGCGGTCACAATTTCAGCAAAAATCTGACGTTTTGCAATTCATTCAAAAATGGTGTCAATCTGTTGCAAACGATCCCCTCAAAGGTTTTTCGGTGGAAACAAATGGGTTTTTATTATCGGAAAGAGAATTAGCCGAAGACGTCTGAACCACTTTTTTTTGAAAAAATCCCTAAGCCGCGCGGTCACAATTTCAGCAAAAATCTGACGTTCTGCAATTCATTAAAAAATGGTGCCAATCTGTTGCAAACGATCCCCTGAAAGGTTTTTCGGTGGAAACAGATGGGTTTTTATCATCGAAACAGAATTAGCCCTCAACGTCCGAACAAGTTTTTTTGAAAAAATCCCTAAGCCGCGCGGTCACAATTTCTGCAAAAATCTGACTTTCTGCAATTCATTCAAAAATGGTGCCAATCTGTTGCAAACGATCCCCTCAAAGGTTTTTCGGTGAAAACAGATGGGTTTTTATCATTGAAACTGAATTAGCCGAAGACGTCCGAACAACTTTTTTTTTGAAAAAAATCCCTAAGCCGCGCGGTCACAATTTCAGCAAAAATCTGACGTTTTGCAATTCATTCAAAAATGGTGCCAATCTGTTGCAAACGATCCCCTCAAAGGTTTTTCGGTGGAAACAAATGGGTTTTTATTATCGGAAAGAGAATTAGCCGAAGACGTCTGAACCACTTTTTTTTGAAAAAATCCCTAAGCCGCGGGGTCACAATTTCAGCAAAAATCTGACGTTTTGCAATTCATTCAAAAATGGTGCCAATCTGTTGCAAACGATCCTCTCAAAGGTTTTTCGGTGGAAACAAATGGGTTTTTATTATCGGAAAGAGAATTAGCCGAAGACGTCTGAACTCCTTTTTTTTGAAAAAATCCCTTAGCCGCGCGGTCACAATTTCAGCAAAAATCTGACGTTCTGCAATTCATTCAAAAATGGTGCCAATCTGTTGCAAACGATCCCCTGAAAGGTTTTTCGGTGGAAACAGATGGGTTTTTATCATCGAAACAGAATTAGCCCTCAACGTCCGAACAACTTTTTTTGAAAAAATCCCTAAGCCGCGCGGTCACAATTTCAGCAAAAATCTGACTTTCTGCAATTCATTCAAAAATGGTGCCAATCTGTTGCAAACGATCCCTCAAAGTTTTTTCGGTGGAAACAAATGGGTTTTTATTATCGGAAAGAGAATTAGCCGAAGACGTCTGAACCACTTTTTTTAAAAAAAATCCCTAAGCCGCGCGGTCACAATTTCAGCAAAAATCTGACGTTTTGCAATTCATTCAAAAATGGTGCCAATCTGTTGCAAACGATCCCCTCAAAGGTTTTTCGGTGGAAACAAATGGGTTTTTATTATCGGAAAGAGAATTAGCCGAAGACGTCTGAACCACTTTTTTTTGAAAAAATCCCTAAGCCGCGCGGTCACAATTTCTGCAAAAATCTGACGTTCTGCAATTCATTCAAAAATGGTGCCAATCTGTTGCAAACGATCCTCTCAAAGGTTTTTCGGTGGAAACAAATGGGTTTTTATTATCGGAAAGAGAATTAGCCGAAGACGTCTGAACCACTTTTTTTTGAAAAAATCCCTAAGCTGCGTGGTCACAATTTCTGCAAAAATCTGACGTTCTGCAATTCATTCAGAAATGGTGCCAATCTGTTGCAAACGATCCCCTCAAAGGTTTTTCGGTGGAAACAGATGGGTTTTTATCATCGAAACAGAATTAGCCCTCAACGTCCGAACAACTTTTTTTGAAAAAATCCCTAAGCCGCGCGGTCACAATTTCTGCAAAAATCTGACTTTCTGCAATTCATTCAAAAATGGTGCCAATCTGTTGCAAATGATCCCCTCAAAGGTTTTTCAGTGGAAACAGATGGGTTTTCATCATAGAAACAGAATTAGCCGAAGACGTCCGAACAACTTTTTTTTTGAAAAAAATCCCTAAGCCGCGCGGTCACAATTTCAGCAAAAATCTGACGTTCTGCAATTCATTAAAAAATGGTGCCAATCTGTTGCAAACGATCCCTCAAAGTTTTTTCGGTGGAAACAAATGGGTTTTTATTATCGGAAGGAGAATTAGCCGAAGACGTCTGAACCACTTTTTTAAAAAAAAAATCCCTAAGCCGCGCGGTCACAATTGCAGCAAAAATCTGACGTTTTGCAATTCATTCAAAAATGGTGCCAATCTGTTGCAAACGATCCCCTCAAAGGTTTTTCGGTGGAAACAAATGGGTTTTTATTATCGGAAAGAGAATTAGCCGAAGACGTCTGAACCCCTTTTTTTGGAAAAAATCCCTAAGCCGCGCGGTCACAATTTCAGCAAAAATCTGACGTTTTGCAATTCATTCAAAAATGGTGCCAATCTGTTGCAAACGATCCCCTCAAAGGTTTTTCGGTGGAAACAAATAGGTTTTTATTATGGGAAAGAGAATTAGCCGAAGACGTCTGAACCACTTTTTTTTTAAAAAATCCCTAAGCCGCGCGGTCACAATTTCTGCAAAAATCTGACGTTCTGCAATTCATTCAAAAATGGTGCCAATCTGTTGCAAACGATCCCCTGAAAGGTTTTTCGGTGGAAACAGATGGGTTTTTATCATCGAAACAGAATTAGCCCTCAACGTCCGAACAACTTTTTTTGAAAAAATCCCAAAGCCGCGCGGTCACAATTTCTGCAAAAATCTGACGTTCTGCAATTCATTCAAAAATGGTGCCAATCTGTTGCAAACGATCCTCTCAAAGGTTTTTCGGTGGAAACAAATGGGTTTTTATTATCGGAAAGAGAATTAGCCGAAGACGTCCGAACAACTTTTTTTTGGAAAAAAATCCCTAAGCCGCGCGGTCACAATTTCAGCAAAAATCTGACGTTCTGCAATTCATTCAAAAATGGTGCCAATCTGTTGCAAACGATCCTCTCAAAGGTTTTTCGGTGGAAACAAATGGGTTTTTATTATCGGAAAGAGAATTAGCCGAAGACGTCTGAACCACTTTTTTAAAAAAAAATCCCTAAGCCGCGCGGTCACAATTTCAGCAAAAATCTGACGTTTTGCAATTCATTCAAAAATGGTGTCAATCTGTTGCAAACGATCCCCTCAAAGGTTTTTCGGTGGAAACAAATGGGTTTTTATTATCGGAAAGAGAATTAGCCGAAGACGTCTGAACCACTTTTTTTTGAAAAAATCCCTAAGCCGCGCGGTCACAATTTCAGCAAAAATCTGACGTTCTGCAATTCATTCAAAAATGGTGCCAATCTGTTGCAAACGATCCCCTGAAAGGTTTTTTGGTGGAAACAGTTGGGTTTTTATCATCTAAACAGAATTAGCCCTCAACGTCCGAACAACTTTTTTTGAAAAAATTCCTAAGCCGCGCGGTCACAATTTCTGCAAAAATCTGACTTTCTGCAATTCATTCAAAAATGGTGCCAATCTGTTGCAAACGATCCCCTCAAAGGTTTTTCGGTGAAAACAGATGGGTTTTTATCATTGAAACAGAATTAGCCGAAGACGTCCGAACAACTTTTTTTTTGAAAAAAATCCCTAAACCGCGCGGTCACAATTTCAGCAAAAATCTGACGTTTTGCAATTCATTCAAAAATGGTGCCAATCTATTGCAAACGATCCCCTCAAAGGTTTTTCGGTGGAAACAAATGGGTTTTTATTATCGGAAAGAGAATTAGCCGAAGACGTCTGAACCACTTTTTTTTGAAAAAATCCCTAAGCCGCGCGGTCACAATTTCAGCAAAAATCTGACGTTCTGCAATTCATTAAAAAATGGTGCCAATCTGTTGCAAACGATCCCCTGAAAGGTTTTTCGGTGGAAACAGATGGGTTTTTATCATCGAAACAGAATTAGCCCTCAACGTCCGAACAAGTTTTTTTGAAAAAATCCCTAAGCCGCGCGGTCACAATTTCTGCAAAAATCTGACTTTCTGCAATTCATTCAAAAATGGTGCCAATCTGTTGCAAACGATCCCCTCAAAGGTTTTTCGGTGAAAACAGATGGGTTTTTATCATTGAAACTGAATTAGCCGAAGACGTCCGAACAACTTTTTTTTTGAAAAAAATCCCTAAGCCGCGCGGTCACAATTTCAGCAAAAATCTGACGTTTTGCAATTCATTCAAAAATGGTGCCAATCTGTTGCAAACGATCCCCTCAAAGGTTTTTCGGTGGAAACAAATGGGTTTTTATTATCGGAAAGAGAATTAGCCGAAGACGTCTGAACCACTTTTTTTTGAAAAAATCCCTAAGCCGCGCGGTCACAATTTCAGCAAAAATCTGACGTTTTGCAATTCATTCAAAAATGGTGCCAATCTGTTGCAAACGATCCTCTCAAAGGTTTTTCGGTGGAAACAAATGGGTTTTTATTATCGGAAAGAGAATTAGCCGAAGACGTCTGAACTCCTTTTTTTTGAAAAAATCCCTTAGCCGCGCGGTCACAATTTCAGCAAAAATCTGACGTTCTGCAATTCATTCAAAAATGGTGCCAATCTGTTGCAAACGATCCCCTGAAAGGTTTTTCGGTGGAAACAGATGGGTTTTTATCATCGAAACAGAATTAGCCCTCAACGTCCGAACAACTTTTTTTGAAAAAATCCCTAAGCCGCGCGGTCACAATTTCAGCAAAAATCTGACTTTCTGCAATTCATTCAAAAATGGTGCCAATCTGTTGCAAATGATCCCCTCAAAGGTTTTTCAGTGGAAACAGATGGGTTTTTATCATTGAAACAGAATTAGCCGAAGGCATCCGAACAACTTTTTTTTTGAAAAAAATCCCTAAGCCGCGCGGTCACAATTTCAGCAAAAATCTGACTTTCTGCAATTCATTCAAAAATGGTGCCAATCTGTTGCAAACGATCCCTCAAAGTTTTTTCGGTGGAAACAAATGGGTTTTTATTATCGGAAAGAGAATTAGCCGAAGACGTCTGAACCACTTTTTTTAAAAAAAAATCCCTAAGCCGCGCGGTCACAATTTCAGCAAAAATCTGACGTTTTGCAATTCATTCAAAAATGGTGCCAATCTGTTGCAAACGATCCCCTCAAAGGTTTTTCGGTGGAAACAAATGGGTTTTTATTATCGGAAAGAGAATTAGCCGAAGACGTCTGAACCACTTTTTTTTGAAAAAATCCCTAAGCCGCGCGGTCACAATTTCTGCAAAAATCTGACGTTCTGCAATTCATTCAAAAATGGTGCCAATCTGTTGCAAACGATCCTCTCAAAGGTTTTTCGGTGGAAACAAATGGGTTTTTATTATCGGAAAGAGAATTAGCCGAAGACGTCTGAACCACTTTTTTTTGAAAAAATCCCTAAGCTGCGTGGTCACAATTTCTGCAAAAATCTGACGTTCTGCAATTCATTCAGAAATGGTGCCAATCTGTTGCAAACGATCCCCTCAAAGGTTTTTCGGTGGAAACAGATGGGTTTTTATCATCGAAACAGAATTAGCCCTCAACGTCCGAACAACTTTTTTTGAAAAAATCCCTAAGCCGCGCGGTCACAATTTCTGCAAAAATCTGACTTTCTGCAATTCATTCAAAAATGGTGCCAATCTGTTGCAAATGATCCCCTCAAAGGTTTTTCAGTGGAAACAGATGGGTTTTCATCATAGAAACAGAATTAGCCGAAGACGTCCGAACAACTTTTTTTTTGAAAAAAATCCCTAAGCCGCGCGGTCACAATTTCAGCAAAAATCTGACGTTCTGCAATTCATTAAAAAATGGTGCCAATCTGTTGCAAACGATCCCTCAAAGTTTTTTCGGTGGAAACAAATGGGTTTTTATTATCGGAAAGAGAATTAGCCGAAGACGTCTGAACCACTTTTTTTTAAAAAAATCCCTAAGCCGCGCGGTCACAATTTCAGCAAAAATCTGACGTTTTGCAATTCATTCAAAAATGGTGCCAATCTGTTGCAAACGATCCCCTCAAAGGTTTTTCGGTGGAAACAAATGGGTTTTTATTATCGGAAAGAGAATTAGCCGAAGACGTCTGAACCCCTTTTTTTGGAAAAAATCCCTAAGCCGCGCGGTCACAATTTCAGCAAAAATCTGACGTTTTGCAATTCATTCAAAAATGGTGCCAATCTGTTGCAAACGATCCCCTCAAAGGTTTTTCGGTGGAAACAAATGGGTTTTTATTATGGGAAAGAGAATTAGCCGAAGACGTCTGAACCACTTTTTTTTGAAAAAATCCCTAAGCCGCGCGGTCACAATTTCTGCAAAAATCTGACGTTCTGCAATTCATTCAAAAATGGTGCCAATCTGTTGCAAACGATCCCCTGAAAGGTTTTTCGGTGGAAACAGATGGGTTTTTATCATCGAAACAGAATTAGCCCTCAACGTCCGAACAACTTTTTTTGAAAAAATCCCAAAGCCGCGCGGTCACAATTTCTGCAAAAATCTGACGTTCTGCAATTCATTCAAAAATGGTGCCAATCTGTTGCAAACGATCCTCTCAAAGGTTTTTCGGTGGAAACAAATGGGTTTTTATTATCGGAAAGAGAATTAGCCGAAGACGTCCGAACAACTTTTTTTTTGAAAAAAATCCCTAAGCCGCGCGGTCACAATTTCAGCAAAAATCTGACGTTCTGCAATTCATTAAAAAATGGTGCCAATCTGTTGCAAACGATCCTCTCAAAGGTTTTTCGGTGGAAACAAATGGGTTTTTATTATCGGAAAGAGAATTAGCCGAAGACGTCTGAACCACTTTTTTAAAAAAAAATCCCTAAGCCGCGCGGTCACAATTTCAGCAAAAATCTGACGTTTTGCAATTCATTCAAAAATGGTGTCAATCTGTTGCAAACGATCCCCTCAAAGGTTTTTCGGTGGAAACAAATGGGTTTTTATTATCGGAAAGAGAATTAGCCGAAGACGTCTGAACCACTTTTTTTTGAAAAAATCCCTAAGCCGCGCGGTCACAATTTCAGCAAAAATCTGACGTTCTGCAATTCATTCAAAAATGGTGCCAATCTGTTGCAAACGATCCCCTGAAAGGTTTTTTGGTGGAAACAGTTGGGTTTTTATCATCTAAACAGAATTAGCCCTCAACGTCCGAACAACTTTTTTTGAAAAAATTCCTAAGCCGCGCGGTCACAATTTCTGCAAAAATCTGACTTTCTGCAATTCATTCAAAAATGGTGCCAATCTGTTGCAAACAATCCCCTCAAAGGTTTTTCGGTGAAAACAGATGGGTTTTTATCATTGAAACAGAATTAGCCGAAGACGTCCGAACAACTTTTTTTTTGAAAAAAATCCCTAAACCGCGCGGTCACAATTTCAGCAAAAATCTGACGTTTTGCAATTCATTCAAAAATGGTGCCAATCTATTGCAAACGATCCCCTCAAAGGTTTTTCGGTGGAAACAAATGGGTTTTTATTATCGGAAAGAGAATTAGCCGAAGACGTCTGAACCACTTTTTTTTGAAAAAATCCCTAAGCCGCGCGGTCACAATTTCAGCAAAAATCTGACGTTCTGCAATTCATTAAAAAATGGTGCCAATCTGTTGCAAACGATCCCCTGAAAGGTTTTTCGGTGGAAACAGATGGGTTTTTATCATCGAAACAGAATTAGCCCTCAACGTCCGAACAAGTTTTTTTGAAAAAATCCCTAAGCCGCGCGGTCACAATTTCTGCAAAAATCTGACTTTCTGCAATTCATTCAAAAATGGTGCCAATCTGTTGCAAACGATCCCCTCAAAGGTTTTTCGGTGAAAACAGATGGGTTTTTATCATTGAAACAGAATTAGCCGAAGACGTCCGAACAACTTTTTTTTTGAAAAAAATCCCTAAACCGCGCGGTCACAATTTCAGCAAAAATCTGACGTTTTGCAATTCATTCAAAAATGGTGCCAATCTGTTGCAAACGATCCCCTCAAAGGTTTTTCGGTGGAAACAAATGGGTTTTTATTATCGGAAAGAGAATTAGCCGAAGACGTCTGAACCACTTTTTTTTGAAAAAATCCCTAAGCCGCGCGGTCACAATTTCAGCAAAAATCTGACGTTTTGCAATTCATTCAAAAATGGTGCCAATCTGTTGCAAACGATCCTCTCAAAGGTTTTTCGGTGGAAACAAATGGGTTTTTATTATCGGAAAGAGAATTAGCCGAAGACGTCTGAACTCCTTTTTTTTGAAAAAATCCCTTAGCCGCGCGGTCACAATTTCAGCAAAAATCTGACGTTCTGCAATTCATTCAAAAATGGTGCCAATCTGTTGCAAACGATCCCCTGAAAGGTTTTTCGGTGGAAACAGATGGGTTTTTATCATCGAAACAGAATTAGCCCTCAACGTCCGAACAACTTTTTTTGAAAAAATCCCTAAGCCGCGCGGTCACAATTTCAGCAAAAATCTGACTTTCTGCAATTCATTCAAAAATGGTGCCAATCTGTTGCAAACGATCCCTCAAAGTTTTTTCGGTGGAAACAAATGGGTTTTTATTATCGGAAAGAGAATTAGCCGAAGACGTCTGAACCACTTTTTTTAAAAAAAATCCCTAAGCCGCGCGGTCACAATTTCAGCAAAAATCTGACGTTTTGCAATTCATTCAAAAATGGTGCCAATCTGTTGCAAACGATCCCCTCAAAGGTTTTTCGGTGGAAACAAATGGGTTTTTATTATCGGAAAGAGAATTAGCCGAAGACGTCTGAACCACTTTTTTTTGAAAAAATCCCTAAGCCGCGCGGTCACAATTTCTGCAAAAATCTGACGTTCTGCAATTCATTCAAAAATGGTGCCAATCTGTTGCAAACGATCCTCTCAAAGGTTTTTCGGTGGAAACAAATGGGTTTTTATTATCGGAAAGAGAATTAGCCGAAGACGTCTGAACCACTTTTTTTTGAAAAAATCCCTAAGCTGCGTGGTCACAATTTCTGCAAAAATCTGACGTTCTGCAATTCATTCAGAAATGGTGCCAATCTGTTGCAAACGATCCCCTCAAAGGTTTTTCGGTGGAAACAGATGGGTTTTTATCATCGAAACAGAATTAGCCCTCAACGTCCGAACAACTTTTTTTGAAAAAATCCCTAAGCCGCGCGGTCACAATTTCTGCAAAAATCTGACTTTCTGCAATTCATTCAAAAATGGTGCCAATCTGTTGCAAATGATCCCCTCAAAGGTTTTTCAGTGGAAACAGATGGGTTTTCATCATAGAAACAGAATTAGCCGAAGACGTCCGAACAACTTTTTTTTTGAAAAAAATCCCTAAGCCGCGCGGTCACAATTTCAGCAAAAATCTGACGTTCTGCAATTCATTAAAAAATGGTGCCAATCTGTTGCAAACGATCCCTCAAAGTTTTTTCGGTGGAAACAAATGGGTTTTTATTATCGGAAGGAGAATTAGCCGAAGACGTCTGAACCACTTTTTTTAAAAAAAAATCCCTAAGCCGCGCGGTCACAATTGCAGCAAAAATCTGACGTTTTGCAATTCATTCAAAAATGGTGCCAATCTGTTGCAAACGATCCCCTCAAAGGTTTTTCGGTGGAAACAAATGGGTTTTTATTATCGGAAAGAGAATTAGCCGAAGACGTCTGAACCCCTTTTTTTGAAAAAAAATCCCTAAGCCGCGCGGTCACAATTTCAGCAAAAATCTGACGTTTTGCAATTCATTCAAAAATGGTGCCAATCTGTTGCAAACGATCCCCTCAAAGGTTTTTCGGTGGAAACAAATGGGTTTTTATTATGGGAAAGAGAATTAGCCGAAGACGTCTGAACCACTTTTTTTTAAAAAAATCCCTAAGCCGCGCGGTCACAATTTCTGCAAAAATCTGACGTTCTGCAATTCATTCAAAAATGGTGCCAATCTGTTGCAAACGATCCCCTGAAAGGTTTTTCGGTGGAAACAGATGGGTTTTTATCATCGAAACAGAATTAGCCCTCAACGTCCGAACAACTTTTTTTGAAAAAATCCCAAAGCCGCGCGGTCACAATTTCTGCAAAAATCTGACTTTCTGCAATTCATTCAGAAATGGTGCCAATCTGTTGCAAACCATCCCCTCAAAGGTTTTTCGGTGGAAACAGATGGGTTTTTATCATTGAAACAGAATTAGCCCTCAACGTCCGAACAACTTTTTTTGAAAAAATCCCTAAGCCGCGCGGTCACAATTTCTGCAAAAATCTGACGTTTTGCAATTCATTCAAAAATGGTGCCAATCTGTTGCAAACGATCCCCTCAAAGGTTTTTCGGTGGAAACAAATGGGTTTTTATTATCGGAAAGAGAATTAGCCGAAGACGTCTGAACCACTTTTTTTTGAAAAAATCCCTAAGCCGCGCGGTCACAATTTCAGCAAAAATTTGACGTTCTGCAATTCATTCAAAAATGGTGCCAATCTGTTGCAAACGATCCCCTGAAAGGTTTTTCAGTGGAAACAGATGGGTTTTTATCATTGAAACAGAATTAGCCGAAGACGTCCAAACAACTTTTTTTTTTGAAAAAATTCCTAAGCCGCGCGGTCACAATTTCAGCAAAAATCTGACGTTCTGCAATTCATTAAAAAATGGTGCGAATCTGTTGCAAACGATGCCTCAAAGGTTTTTCGGTGGACACAAATGGGTTTTTATTATAAGAAAGAGAATTAGCCGAAGACGTCTGAACCACTTTTTTTTGAAAAAATCCCTAAGCCGCGCGGTCACAATTTCTGCAAAAAATCTGACGTTTTGCAATTCTTTCAAAAATGGTGCCAATCTGTTGCAAACGATCCTCTCAAAGGTTTTTCGGTGGAAACAAATGGGTTTTTATTATCGGAAAGAGAATTAGCCGAAGACGTCTGAACCACTTTTTTAAAAAAAAATCCCTAAGCCGCGCGGTCACAATTTCAGCAAAAATCTGACGTTTTGCAATTCATTCAAAAATGGTGTCAATCTGTTGCAAACGATCCCCTCAAAGGTTTTTCGGTGGAAACAAATGGGTTTTTATTATCGGAAAGAGAATTAGCCGAAGACGTCTGAACCACTTTTTTTTGAAAAAATCCCTAAGCCGCGCGGTCACAATTTCAGCAAAAATCTGACGTTCTGCAATTCATTCAAAAATGGTGCCAATCTGTTGCAAACGATCCCCTGAAAGGTTTTTTGGTGGAAACAGTTGGGTTTTTATCATCTAAACAGAATTAGCCCTCAACGTCCGAACAACTTTTTTTGAAAAAATTCCTAAGCCGCGCGGTCACAATTTCTGCAAAAATCTGACTTTCTGCAATTCATTCAAAAATGGTGCCAATCTGTTGCAAACGATCCCCTCAAAGGTTTTTCGGTGAAAACAGATGGGTTTTTATCATTGAAACAGAATTAGCCGAAGACGTCCGAACAACTTTTTTTTTGAAAAAAATCCCTAAACCGCGCGGTCACAATTTCAGCAAAAATCTGACGTTTTGCAATTCATTCAAAAATGGTGCCAATCTATTGCAAACGATCCCCTCAAAGGTTTTTCGGTGGAAACAAATGGGTTTTTATTATCGGAAAGAGAATTAGCCGAAGACGTCTGAACCACTTTTTTTTGAAAAAATCCCTAAGCCGCGCGGTCACAATTTCAGCAAAAATCTGACGTTCTGCAATTCATTAAAAAATGGTGCCAATCTGTTGCAAACGATCCCCTGAAAGGTTTTTCGGTGGAAACAGATGGGTTTTTATCATCGAAACAGAATTAGCCCTCAACGTCCGAACAAGTTTTTTTGAAAAAATCCCTAAGCCGCGCGGTCACAATTTCTGCAAAAATCTGACTTTCTGCAATTCATTCAAAAATGGTGCCAATCTGTTGCAAACGATCCCCTCAAAGGTTTTTCGGTGAAAACAGATGGGTTTTTATCATTGAACCTGAATTAGCCGAAGACGTCCGAACAACTTTTTTTTTGAAAAAAATCCCTAAGCCGCGCGGTCACAATTTCAGCAAAAATCTGACGTTTTGCAATTCATTCAAAAATGGTGCCAATCTGTTGCAAACGATCCCCTCAAAGGTTTTTCGGTGGAAACAAATGGGTTTTTATTATCGGAAAGAGAATTAGCCGAAGACGTCTGAACCACTTTTTTTTGAAAAAATCCCTAAGCCGCGCGGTCACAATTTCAGCAAAAATCTGACGTTTTGCAATTCATTCAAAAATGGTGCCAATCTGTTGCAAACGATCCTCTCAAAGGTTTTTCGGTGGAAACAAATGGGTTTTTATTATCGGAAAGAGAATTAGCCGAAGACGTCTGAACTCCTTTTTTTTGAAAAAATCCCTTAGCCGCGCGGTCACAATTTCAGCAAAAATCTGACGTTCTGCAATTCATTCAAAAATGGTGCCAATCTGTTGCAAACGATCCCCTGAAAGGTTTTTCGGTGGAAACAGATGCGTTTTTATCATCGAAACAGAATTAGCCCTCAACGTCCGAACAACTTTTTTTGAAAAAATCCCTAAGCCGCGCGGTCACAATTTCAGCAAAAATCTGACTTTCTGCAATTCATTCAAAAATGGTGCCAATCTGTTGCAAATGATCCCCTCAAAGGTTTTTCAGTGGAAACAGATGGGTTTTTATCATTGAAACAGAATTAGCCGAAGGCATCCGAACAACTTTTTTTTTGAAAAAAATCCCTAAGCCGCGCGGTCACAATTTCAGCAAAAATCTGACTTTCTGCAATTCATTCAAAAATGGTGCCAATCTGTTGCAAACGATCCCTCAAAGTTTTTTCGGTGGAAACAAATGGGTTTTTATTATCGGAAAGAGAATTAGCCGAAGACGTCTGAACCACTTTTTTTAAAAAAAAATCCCTAAGCCGCGCGGTCACAATTTCAGCAAAAATCTGACGTTTTGCAATTCATTCAAAAATGGTGCCAATCTGTTGCAAACGATCCCCTCAAAGGTTTTTCGGTGGAAACAAATGGGTTTTTATTATCGGAAAGAGAATTAGCCGAAGACGTCTGAACCACTTTTTTTTGAAAAAATCCCTAAGCCGCGCGGTCACAATTTCTGCAAAAATCTGACGTTCTGCAATTCATTCAAAAATGGTGCCAATCTGTTGCAAACGATCCTCTCAAAGGTTTTTCGGTGGAAACAAATGGGTTTTTATTATCGGAAAGAGAATTAGCCGAAGACGTCTGAACCACTTTTTTTTGAAAAAATCCCTAAGCTGCGTGGTCACAATTTCTGCAAAAATCTGACGTTCTGCAATTCATTCAGAAATGGTGCCAATCTGTTGCAAACGATCCCCTCAAAGGTTTTTCGGTGGAAACAGATGGGTTTTTATCATCGAAACAGAATTAGCCCTCAACGTCCGAACAACTTTTTTTGAAAAAATCCCTAAGCCGCGCGGTCACAATTTCAGCAAAAATCTGACGTTCTGCAATTCATTAAAAAATGGTGCCAATCTGTTGCAAACGATCCCCTCAAAGGTTTTTCGGTGGAAACAAATGGGTTTTTATTATCGGAAAGAGAATTAGCCGAAGACGTCTGAACCACTTTTTTTAAAAAAAATCCCTAAGCCGCGCGGTCACAATTTCAGCAAAAATCTGACGTTTTGCAATTCATTCAAAAATGGTGCCAATCTGTTGCAAACGATCCCCTCAAAGGTTTTTCGGTGGAAACAGATGGGTTTTCATCATTGAAACAGAATTAGCCGAAGACGTCCGAACAACTTTTTTTAAAAAAAAAAATCCCTAAGCCGCGCGGTCACAATTTCAGCAAAAATCTGACGTTCTGCAATTCATTAAAAAATGGTACCAATCTGTTGCAAACGATCCCTCAAAGTTTTTTCGGTGGAAACAAATGGGTTTTTATTATCGGAAAGAGAATTAGCCGAAGACGTCTGAACCACTTTTTTTAAAAAAAATCCCTAAGCCGCGCGGTCACAATTTCAGCAAAAATCTGACGTTTTGCAATTCATTCAAAAATGGTGCCAATCTGTTGCAAACGATCCCCTCAAAGGTTTTTCGGTGGAAACAAATGGGTTTTTATTATCGGAAAGAGAATCAGCCGAAGACGTCTGAACCACTTTTTTTTAAAAAAATCCCAAAGCCGCGCGGTCACAATTTCAGCAAAAATCTGACGTTTTGCAATTCATTCAAAAATGGTGCCAATCTGTTGTAAACGATCCCCTCAAAGGTTTTTCGGTGGAAACAAATGGGTTTTTATTATCGGAAAGAGAATTAGCCGAAGACGTCTGAACAACTTTTTTTTGAAAAAATCCCTAAGCCGCGCGGTCACAATTTCTGCAAAAATCTGACGTTCTGCAATTCATTCAAAAATGGTGCCAATCTGTTGCAAACGATCCTCTCAAAGGTTTTTCGGTGGAAACAAATGGGTTTTTATTATCGGAAAGAGAATTAGCCGAAGACGTCTGAACCACTTTTTTTTGAAAAAATCCCTAAGCTGCGTGGTCACAATTTCTGCAAAAATCTGACGTTCTGCAATTCATTCAGAAATGGTGCCAATCTGTTGCAAACGATCCCCTCAAAGGTTTTTCGGTGGAAACAGATGGGTTTTTATCATCGAAACAGAATTAGCCCTCAACGTCCGAACAACTTTTTTTGAAAAAATCCCTAAGCCGCGCGGTCACAATTTCAGCAAAAATCTGACGTTCTGCAATTCATTAAAAAATGGTGCCAATCTGTTGCAAACGATCCCCTCAAAGGTTTTTCGGTGGAAACAAATGGGTTTTTATTATCGGAAAGAGAATTAGCCGAAGACGTCTGAACCACTTTTTTAAAAAAAATCCCTAAGCCGCGCGGGTCACAATTTCAGCAAAAATCTGACGTTTTGCAATTCATTCAAAAATGGTGCCAATCTGTTGCAAACGATCCCCTCAAAGGTTTTTCGGTGGAAACAGATGGGTTTTCATCATTGAAACAGAATTAGCCGAAGACGTCCGAACAACTTTTTTTAAAAAAAAAAATCCCTAAGCCGCGCGGTCACAATTTCAGCAAAAATCTGACGTTCTGCAATTCATTAAAAAATGGTACCAATCTGTTGCAAACGATCCCTCAAAGTTTTTTCGGTGGAAACAAATGGGTTTTTATTATCGGAAAGAGAATTAGCCGAAGACGTCTGAACCACTTTTTTTAAAAAAATCCCTAAGCCGCGCGGTCACAATTTCAGCAAAAATCTGACGTTTTGCAATTCATTCAAAAATGGTGCCAATCTGTTGCAAACGATCCCCTCAAAGGTTTTTCGGTGGAAACAAATGGGTTTTTATTATCGGAAAGAGAATCAGCCGAAGACGTCTGAACCACTTTTTTTTAAAAAAATCCCAAAGCCGCGCGGTCCCAATTTCAGCAAAAATCTGACGTTTTGCAATTCATTCAAAAATGGTGTCAATCTGTTGCAAACGATCCCCTCAAAGGTTTTTCGGTGGAAACAAATGGGTTTTTATTATCGGAAAGAGAATTAGCCGACAACGTCTGAACCACTTTTTTTTGAAAAAATCCCTAAGCCGCGCGGTCACAATTTCAGCAAAAATCTGACGTTCTGCAATTCATTCAAAAATGGTGCCAATCTGTTGCAAACGATCCCCTGAAAGGTTTTTCGGTGGAAACAGATGGGTTTTTATCATCGAAACAGAATTAGCCCTCAACGTCCGAACAAGTTTTTTTGAAAAAATCCCTAAGCCGCGCGGTCACAATTTCTGCAAAAATCTGACTTTCTGCAATTCATTCAAAAATGGTGCCAATCTGTTGCAAACGATCCCCTCAAAGGTTTTTCGGTGAAAACAGATGGGTTTTTATCATTGAAACTGAATTAGCCGAAGACGTCCGAACAACTTTTTTTTTGAAAAAAATCCCTAAGCCGCGCGGTCACAATTTCAGCAAAAATCTGACGTTTTGCAATTCATTCAAAAATGGTGCCAATCTGTTGCAAACGATCCCCTCAAAGGTTTTTCGGTGGAAACAAATGGGTTTTTATTATCGGAAAGAGAATTAGCCGAAGACGTCTGAACCACTTTTTTTTGAAAAAATCCCTAAGCCGCGCTGTCACAATTTCAGCAAAAATCTGACGTTTTGCAATTCATTCAAAAATGGTGCCAATCTGTTGCAAACGATCCTCTCAAAGGTTTTTCGGTGGAAACAAATGGGTTTTTATTATCGGAAAGAGAATTAGCCGAAGACGTCTGAACCACTTTTTTTTGAAAAAATCCCTAAGCCGCGCGGTCACAATTTCAGCAAAAATCTGACGTTCTGCAATTCATTCAAAAATGGTGCCAATCTGTTGCAAACGATCCCCTGAAAGGTTTTTCGGTGGAAACAGATGGGTTTTTATCATCGAAACAGAATTAGCCCTCAATGTCCGAACAACTTTTTTTGAAAAAATCCCTAAGCCGCGCGGTCACAATTTCAGCAAAAATCTGACGTTCTGCAATTCATTAAAAAATGGTGCCAATCTGTTGCAAACGATCCCCTCAAAGGTTTTTCGGTGGAAACAAATGGGTTTTTATTATCGGAAAGAGAATTAGCCGAAGACGTCTGAACCACTTTTTTTAAAAAAAATCCCTAAGCCGCGCGGTCACAATTTCAGCAAAAATCTGACGTTTTGCAATTCATTCAAAAATGGTGCCAATCTGTTGCAAACGATCCCCTCAAAGGTTTTTCGGTGGAAACAGATGGGTTTTCATCATTGAAACAGAATTAGCCGAAGACGTCCGAACAACTTTTTTTAAAAAAAAAAATCCCTAAGCCGCGCGGTCACAATTTCAGCAAAAATCTGACGTTCTGCAATTCATTAAAAAATGGTACCAATCTGTTGCAAACGATCCCTCAAAGTTTTTTCGGTGGAAACAAATGGGTTTTTATTATCGGAAAGAGAATTAGCCGAAGACGTCTGAACCACTTTTTTTAAAAAAAATCCCTAAGCCGCGCGGTCACAATTTCAGCAAAAATCTGACGTTTTGCAATTCATTCAAAAATGGTGCCAATCTGTTGCAAACGATCCCCTCAAAGGTTTTTCGGTGGAAACAAATGGGTTTTTATTATCGGAAAGAGAATCAGCCGAAGACGTCTGAACCACTTTTTTTAAAAAAATCCCAAAGCCGCGCGGTCACAATTTCAGCAAAAATCTGACGTTTTGCAATTCATTCAAAAATGGTGCCAATCTGTTGTAAACGATCCCCTCAAAGGTTTTTCGGTGGAAACAAATGGGTTTTTATTATCGGAAAGAGAATTAGCCGAAGACGTCTGAACAACTTTTTTTTGAAAAAATCCCTAAGCCGCGCGGTCACAATTTCTGCAAAAATCTGACGTTCTGCAATTCATTCAAAAATGGTGCCAATCTGTTGCAAACGATCCCCTCAAAGGTTTTTCGGTGGAAACAGATGGGTTTTTATCATCGAAACAGAATTAGCCCTCAACGTCCGAACAACTTTTTTTGAAAAAATCCCTAAGCCGCGCGGTCACAATTTCTGCAAAAATCTGACTTTCTGCAATTCATTCAAAAATGGTGCCAATCTGTTGCAAATGATCCCCTCAAAGGTTTTTCAGTGGAAACAGATGGGTTTTTATCATTGAAACAGAATTAGCCGAAGGCATCCGAACAACTTTTTTTTTGAAAAAAATCCCTAAGCCGCGCGGTCACAATTTCAGCAAAAATCTGACTTTCTGCAATTCATTCAAAAATGGTGCCAATCTGTTGCAAACGATCCCTCAAAGTTTTTTCGGTGGAAACAAATGGGTTTTTATTATCGGAAAGAGAATTAGCCGAAGACGTCTGAACCACTTTTTTTAAAAAAAATCCCTAAGCCGCGCGGTCCCAATTTCAGCAAAAATCTGACGTTTTGCAATTCATTCAAAAATGGTGTCAATCTGTTGCAAACGATCCCCTCAAAGGTTTTTCGGTGGAAACAAATGGGTTTTTATTATCGGAAAGAGAATTAGCCGACAACGTCTGAACCACTTTTTTTGAAAAAATCCCTAAGCCGCGCGGTCACAATTTCAGCAAAAATCTGACGTTCTGCAATTCATTAAAAAATGGTGCCAATCTGTTGCAAACGATCCCCTGAAAGGTTTTTCGGTGGAAACAGATGGGTTTTTATCATCGAAACAGAATTAGCCCTCAACGTCCGAACAAGTTTTTTTGAAAAAATCCCTAAGCCGCGCGGTCACAATTTCTGCAAAAATCTGACTTTCTGCAATTCATTCAAAAATGGTGCCAATCTGTTGCAAACGATCCCCTCAAAGGTTTTTCGGTGAAAACAGATGGGTTTTTATCATTGAAACTGAATTAGCCGAAGACGTCCGAACAACTTTTTTTTTGAAAAAAATCCCTAAGCCGCGCGGTCACAATTTCAGCAAAAATCTGACGTTTTGCAATTCATTCAAAAATGGTGCCAATCTGTTGCAAACGATCCCCTCAAAGGTTTTTCGGTGGAAACAAATGGGTTTTTATTATCGGAAAGAGAATTAGCCGAAGACGTCTGAACCACTTTTTTTTGAAAAAATCCCTAAGCCGCGCTGTCACAATTTCAGCAAAAATCTGACGTTTTGCAATTCATTCAAAAATGGTGCCAATCTGTTGCAAACGATCCTCTCAAAGGTTTTTCGGTGGAAACAAATGGGTTTTTATTATCGGAAAGAGAATTAGCCGAAGACGTCTGAACCACTTTTTTTTGAAAAAATCCCTAAGCCGCGCGGTCACAATTTCAGCAAAAATCTGACGTTCTGCAATTCATTCAAAAATGGTGCCAATCTGTTGCAAACGATCCCCTGAAAGGTTTTTCGGTGGAAACAGATGGGTTTTTATCATCGAAACAGAATTAGCCCTCAATGTCCGAACAACTTTTTTTAAAAAAAATCCCTAAGCCGCGCGGTCACAATTTCAGCAAAAATCTGACGTTTTGCAATTCATTCAAAAATGGTGCCAATCTGTTGCAAACGATCCCCTCAAAGGTTTTTCGGTGGAAACAAATGGGTTTTTATTATCGGAAAGAGAATCAGCCGAAGACGTCTGAACCACTTTTTTTTAAAAAAATCCCAAAGCCGCGCGGTCACAATTTCAGCAAAAATCTGACGTTTTGCAATTCATTCAAAAATGGTGCCAATCTGTTGTAAACGATCCCCTCAAAGGTTTTTCGGTGGAAACAAATGGGTTTTTATTATCGGAAAGAGAATTAGCCGAAGACGTCTGAACAACTTTTTTTTGAAAAAATCCCTAAGCCGCGCGGTCACAATTTCTGCAAAAATCTGACGTTCTGCAATTCATTCAAAAATGGTGCCAATCTGTTGCAAACGATCCCCTCAAAGGTTTTTCGGTGGAAACAGATGGGTTTTTATCATCGAAACAGAATTAGCCCTCAACGTCCGAACAACTTTTTTTGAAAAAATCCCTAAGCCGCGCGGTCACAATTTCTGCAAAAATCTGACTTTCTGCAATTCATTCAAAAATGGTGCCAATCTGTTGCAAATGATCCCCTCAAAGGTTTTTCAGTGGAAACAGATGGGTTTTTATCATTGAAACAGAATTAGCCGAAGGCATCCGAACAACTTTTTTTTTGAAAAAAATCCCTAAGCCGCGCGGTCACAATTTCAGCAAAAATCTGACTTTCTGCAATTCATTCAAAAATGGTGCCAATCTGTTGCAAACGATCCCTCAAAGTTTTTTCGGTGGAAACAAATGGGTTTTTATTATCGGAAAGAGAATTAGCCGAAGACGTCTGAACCACTTTTTTTAAAAAAAATCCCTAAGCCGCGCGGTCCCAATTTCAGCAAAAATCTGACGTTTTGCAATTCATTCAAAAATGGTGTCAATCTGTTGCAAACGATCCCCTCAAAGGTTTTTCGGTGGAAACAAATGGGTTTTTATTATCGGAAAGAGAATTAGCCGACAACGTCTGAACCACTTTTTTTTGAAAAAATCCCTAAGCCGCGCGGTCACAATTTCAGCAAAAATCTGACGTTCTGCAATTCATTAAAAAATGGTGCCAATCTGTTGCAAACGATCCCCTGAAAGGTTTTTCGGTGGAAACAGATGGGTTTTTATCATCGAAACAGAATTAGCCCTCAACGTCCGAACAAGTTTTTTTGAAAAAATCCCTAAGCCGCGCGGTCACAATTTCTGCAAAAATCTGACTTTCTGCAATTCATTCAAAAATGGTGCCAATCTGTTGCAAACGATCCCCTCAAAGGTTTTTCGGTGAAAACAGATGGGTTTTTATCATTGAAACTGAATTAGCCGAAGACGTCCGAACAACTTTTTTTTTGAAAAAAATCCCTAAGCCGCGCGGTCACAATTTCAGCAAAAATCTGACGTTTTGCAATTCATTCAAAAATGGTGCCAATCTGTTGCAAACGATCCCCTCAAAGGTTTTTCGGTGGAAACAAATGGGTTTTTATTATCGGAAAGAGAATTAGCCGAAGACGTCTGAACCACTTTTTTTTGAAAAAATCCCTAAGCCGCGCTGTCACAATTTCAGCAAAAATCTGACGTTTTGCAATTCATTCAAAAATGGTGCCAATCTGTTGCAAACGATCCTCTCAAAGGTTTTTCGGTGGAAACAAATGGGTTTTTATTATCGGAAAGAGAATTAGCCGAAGACGTCTGAACTCCTTTTTTTTGAAAAAATCCCTAAGCCGCGCGGTCACAATTTCAGCAAAAATCTGACGTTCTGCAATTCATTCAAAAATGGTGCCAATCTGTTGCAAACGATCCCCTGAAAGGTTTTTCGGTGGAAACAGATGGGTTTTTATCATCGAAACAGAATTAGCCCTCAATGTCCGAACAACTTTTTTTGAAAAAATCCCTAAGCCGCGCGGTCACAATTTCAGCAAAAATCTGACGTTCTGCAATTCATTAAAAAATGGTGCCAATCTGTTGCAAACGATCCCCTCAAAGGTTTTTCGGTGGAAACAAATGGGTTTTTATTATCGGAAAGAGAATTAGCCGAAGACGTCTGAACCACTTTTTTTAAAAAAAATCCCTAAGCCGCGCGGTCACAATTTCAGCAAAAATCTGACGTTTTGCAATTCATTCAAAAATGGTGCCAATCTGTTGTAAACGATCCCCTCAAAGGTTTTTCGGTGGAAACAAATGGGTTTTTATTATCGGAAAGAGAATTAGCCGAAGACGTCTGAACAACTTTTTTTTGAAAAAATCCCTAAGCCGCGCGGTCACAATTTCTGCAAAAATCTGACGTTCTGCAATTCATTCAAAAATGGTGCCAATCTGTTGCAAATGATCCCCTCAAAGGTTTTTCGGTGGAAACAGATGGGTTTTTATCATCGAAACAGAATTAGCCCTCAACGTCCGAACAACTTTTTTTGAAAAAATCCCTAAGCCGCGCGGTCACAATTTCTGCAAAAATCTGACTTTCTGCAATTCATTCAAAAATGGTGCCAATCTGTTGCAAATGATCCCCTCAAAGGTTTTTCAGTGGAAACAGATGGGTTTTTATCATTGAAACAGAATTAGCCGAAGGCATCCGAACAACTTTTTTTGAAAAAAATCCCTAAGCCGCGCGGTCACAATTTCAGCAAAAATCTGACTTTCTGCAATTCATTCAAAAATGGTGCCAATCTGTTGCAAACGATCCCTCAAAGTTTTTTCGGTGGAAACAAATGGGTTTTTATTATCGGAAAGAGAATTAGCCGAAGACGTCTGAACCACTTTTTTTAAAAAAAATCCCTAAGCCGCGCGGTCCCAATTTCAGCAAAAATCTGACGTTTTGCAATTCATTCAAAAATGGTGTCAATCTGTTGCAAACGATCCCCTCAAAGGTTTTTCGGTGGAAACAAATGGGTTTTTATTATCGGAAAGAGAATTAGCCGACAACGTCTGAACCACTTTTTTTTGAAAAAATCCCTAAGCCGCGCGGTCACAATTTCAGCAAAAATCTGACGTTCTGCAATTCATTAAAAAATGGTGCCAATCTGTTGCAAACGATCCCCTGAAAGGTTTTTCGGTGGAAACAGATGGGTTTTTATCATCGAAACAGAATTAGCCCTCAACGTCCGAACAAGTTTTTTTGAAAAAATCCCTAAGCCGCGCGGTCACAATTTCTGCAAAAATCTGACTTTCTGCAATTCATTCAAAAATGGTGCCAATCTGTTGCAAACGATCCCCTCAAAGGTTTTTCGGTGAAAACAGATGGGTTTTTATCATTGAAACTGAATTAGCCGAAGACGTCCGAACAACTTTTTTTTTGAAAAAAATCCCTAAGCCGCGCGGTCACAATTTCAGCAAAAATCTGACGTTTTGCAATTCATTCAAAAATGGTGCCAATCTGTTGCAAACGATCCCCTCAAAGGTTTTTCGGTGGAAACAAATGGGTTTTTATTATCGGAAAGAGAATTAGCCGAAGACGTCTGAACCACTTTTTTTTGAAAAAATCCCTAAGCCGCGCTGTCACAATTTCAGCAAAAATCTGACGTTTTGCAATTCATTCAAAAATGGTGCCAATCTGTTGCAAACGATCCTCTCAAAGGTTTTTCGGTGGAAACAAATGGGTTTTTATTATCGGAAAGAGAATTAGCCGAAGACGTCTGAACTCCTTTTTTTTGAAAAAATCCCTAAGCCGCGCGGTCACAATTTCAGCAAAAATCTGACGTTCTGCAATTCATTCAAAAATGGTGCCAATCTGTTGCAAACGATCCCCTGAAAGGTTTTTCGGTGGAAACAGATGGGTTTTTATCATCGAAACAGAATTAGCCCTCAATGTCCGAACAACTTTTTTTAAAAAAAATCCCTAAGCCGCGCGGTCACAATTTCAGCAAAAATCTGACGTTTTGCAATTCATTCAAAAATGGTGCCAATCTGTTGCAAACGATCCCCTCAAAGGTTTTTCGGTGGAAACAAATGGGTTTTTATTATCGGAAAGAGAATCAGCCGAAGACGTCTGAACCACTTTTTTTTAAAAAAATCCCAAAGCCGCGCGGTCACAATTTCAGCAAAAATCTGACGTTTTGCAATTCATTCAAAAATGGTGCCAATCTGTTGTAAACGATCCCCTCAAAGGTTTTTCGGTGGAAACAAATGGGTTTTTATTATCGGAAAGAGAATTAGCCGAAGACGTCTGAACAACTTTTTTTTGAAAAAATCCCTAAGCCGCGCGGTCACAATTTCAGCAAAAATCTGACGTTCTGCAATTCATTCAAAAATGGTGCCAATCTGTTGCAAACGATCCCCTCAAAGGTTTTTCGGTGGAAACAGATGGGTTTTTATCATCGAAACAGAATTAGCCCTCAATGTCCGAACAACTTTTTTTGAAAAAATCCCTAAGCCGCGCGGTCACAATTTCAGCAAAAATCTGACGTTCTGCAATTCATTAAAAAATGGTGCCAATCTGTTGCAAACGATCCCCTCAAAGGTTTTTCGGTGGAAACAAATGGGTTTTTATTATCGGAAAGAGAATTAGCCGAAGACGTCTGAACCACTTTTTTTAAAAAAAATCCCTAAGCCGCGCGGTCACAATTTCAGCAAAAATCTGACGTTTTGCAATTCATTCAAAAATGGTGCCAATCTGTTGCAAACGATCCCCTCAAAGGTTTTTCGGTGGAAACAGATGGGTTTTCATCATTGAAACAGAATTAGCCGAAGACGTCCGAACCACTTTTTTTAAAAAAAAAAATCCCTAAGCCGCGCGGTCACAATTTCAGCAAAAATCTGACGTTCTGCAATTCATTAAAAAATGGTACCAATCTGTTGCAAACGATCCCTCAAAGTTTTTTCGGTGGAAACAAATGGGTTTTTATTATCGGAAAGAGAATCAGCCGAAGACGTCTGAACCACTTTTTTTTGAAAAAAATCCCTAAGCCGCGCGGTCACAATTTCAGCAAAAATCTGACGTTCTGCAATTCATTCAAAAATGGTGCCAATCTGTTGCAAACGATCCTCTCAAAGGTTTTTCGGTGGAAACAAATGGGTTTTTATTATCGGAAAGAGAATTAGCCGAAGACGTCTGAACCACTTTTTTTTGAAAAAATCCCTAAGCCGCGTGGTCACAATTTCAGCAAAAATCTGACGTTTTGCAATTCATTCAAAAATGGTGCCAATCTGTTGCAAACGATCCCCTCAAAGGTTTTTCGGTGGAAACAAATGGGTTTTTATTATCGGAAAGAGAATTAGCCGAAGACGTCTGAACCACTTTTTTTTGAAAAAATCCCTAAGCCGCGCTGTCACAATTTCAGCAAAAATCTGACGTTTTGCAATTCATTCAAAAATGGTGCCAATCTGTTGCAAACGATCCTCTCAAAGGTTTTTCGGTGGAAACAAATGGGTTTTTATTATCGGAAAGAGAATTAGCCGAAGACGTCTGAACCACTTTTTTTTAAAAAAATCCCTAAGCCGCGCGGTCACAATTTCAGCAAAAATCTGACGTTTTGCAATTCATTCAAAAATGGTGCCAATCTGTTGCAAACGATCCCCTCAAAGGTTTTTCGGTGGAAACAAATGGGTTTTTATCATTGAAACAGAATTAGCCGAAGGCATCCGAACAACTTTTTTTTTGAAAAAAATCCCTAAGCCGCGCGGTCACAATTTCAGCAAAAATCTGACTTTCTGCAATTCATTCAAAAATGGTGCCAATCTGTTGCAAACGATCCCTCAAAGTTTTTTCGGTGGAAACAAATGGGTTTTTATTATCGGAAAGAGAATTAGCCGAAGACGTCTGAACCACTTTTTTTAAAAAAAATCCCTAAGCCGCGCGGTCCCAATTTCAGCAAAAATCTGACGTTTTGCAATTCATTCAAAAATGGTGCCAATCTGTTGCAAACGATCCCCTCAAAGGTTTTTCGGTGGAAACAAATGGGTTTTTATTATCGGAAAGAGAATTAGCCGAAGACGTCTGAACCACTTTTTTTTGAAAAAATCCCTAAGCCGCGCGATCACAATTTCTGCAAAAATCTGACGTTCTGCAATTCATTCAAAAATGGTGCCAATCTGTTGCAAACGATCCTCTCAAAGGTTTTTCGGTGGAAACAGATGGGTTTTTATCATCGAAACAGAATTAGCCCTCAATGTCCGAACAACTTTTTTTGAAAAAATCCCTAAGCCGCGCGGTCACAATTTCAGCAAAAATCTGACGTTCTGCAATTCATTAAAAAATGGTGCCAATCTGTTGCAAACGATCCCCTCAAAGGTTTTTCGGTGGAAACAAATGGGTTTTTATCATTGAAACAGAATTAGCCGAAGACGTCCGAACAACTTTTTTTTTGAAAAAAATCACTAAGCCGCACGGTCACAATTTCAGCAAAAATCTGACGTTTTGCAATTCATTCAAAAATGGTGCCGATCTGTTGCAAACGATCCCCTCAAAGGTTTTTCGGTGGAAACAAATGGGTTTTTATTATCGGAAAGAGAATTAGCCGAAGACGTCTGAACCACTTTTTTTACAAAAAATCCCTAAGCCGCGCGGTCACAATTTCAGCAAAAATCTGACGTTTTGCAATTGATTCAAAAATGGTGCCAATCTGTTGCAAACGATCCCCTCAAAGGTTTTTCGGTGGAAACAAATGGGTTTTTATTATCGGAAAGAGAATTAGCCGAAGACGTCTGAACCACTTTTTTTTGAAAAAATCCCTAAGCCGCGCGGTCACAATTTCAGCAAAAATCTGACGTTCTGCAATTCATTCAAAAATGGTGCCAATCTGTTGCAAACGATCCCCTGAAAGGTTTTTTGGTGGAAACAGTTGGGTTTTTATCATCTAAACAGAATTAGCCCTCAACGTCCGAACAACTTTTTTTGAAAAAATTCCTAAGCCGCGCGGTCACAATTTCTGCAAAAATCTGACTTTCTGCAATTCATTCAAAAATGGTGCCAATCTGTTGCAAACGATCCCCTCAAAGGTTTTTCGGTGAAAACAGATGGGTTTTTATCATTGAAACAGAATTAGCCGAAGACGTCCGAACAACTTTTTTTTTGAAAAAAATCCCTAAACCGCGCGGTCACAATTTCAGCAAAAATCTGACGTTTTGCAATTCATTCAAAAATGGTGCCAATCTATTGCAAACGATCCCCTCAAAGGTTTTTCGGTGGAAACAAATGGGTTTTTATTATCGGAAAGAGAATTAGCCGAAGACGTCTGAACCACTTTTTTTTGAAAAAATCCCTAAGCCGCGCGGTCACAATTTCAGCAAAAATCTGACGTTCTGCAATTCATTAAAAAATGGTGCCAATCTGTTGCAAACGATCCCCTGAAAGGTTTTTCGGTGGAAACAGATGGGTTTTTATCATCGAAACAGAATTAGCCCTCAACGTCCGAACAAGTTTTTTTGAAAAAATCCCTAAGCCGCGCGGTCACAATTTCTGCAAAAATCTGACTTTCTGCAATTCATTCAAAAATGGTGCCAATCTGTTGCAAACGATCCCCTCAAAGGTTTTTCGGTGAAAACAGATGGGTTTTTATCATTGAAACTGAATTAGCCGAAGATGTCCGAACAACTTTTTTTTTGAAAAAAATCCCTAAGCCGCGCGGTCACAATTTCAGCAAAAATCTGACGTTTTGCAATTCATTCAAAAATGGTGCCAATCTGTTGCAAACGATCCCCTCAAAGGTTTTTCGGTGGAAACAAATGGGTTTTTATTATCGGAAAGAGAATTAGCCGAAGACGTCTGAACCACTTTTTTTTGAAAAAATCCCTAAGCCGCGCGGTCACAATTTCAGCAAAAATCTGACGTTTTGCAATTCATTCAAAAATGGTGCCAATCTGTTGCAAACGATCCTCTCAAAGGTTTTTCGGTGGAAACAAATGGGTTTTTATTATCGGAAAGAGAATTAGCCGAAGACGTCTGAACTCCTTTTTTTTGAAAAAATCCCTAAGCCGCGCGGTCACAATTTCAGCAAAAATCTGACGTTCTGCAATTCATTCAAAAATGGTGCCAATCTGTTGCAAACGATCCCCTGAAAGGTTTTTCGGTGGAAACAGATGGGTTTTTATCATCGAAACAGAATTAGCCCTCAACGTCCGAACAAGTTTTTTTGAAAAAATCCCTAAGCCGCGCGGTCACAATTTCTGCAAAAATCTGACTTTCTGCAATTCATTCAAAAATGGTGCCAATCTGTTGCAAACGATCCCCTCAAAGGTTTTTCGGTGAAAACAGATGGGTTTTTATCATTGAAACTGAATTAGCCGAAGACGTCCGAACAACTTTTTTTTTGAAAAAAATCCCTAAGCCGCGCGGTCACAATTTCAGCAAAAATCTGACGTTTTGCAATTCATTCAAAAATGGTGCCAATCTGTTGCAAACGATCCCCTCAAAGGTTTTTCGGTGGAAACAAATGGGTTTTTATTATCGGAAAGAGAATTAGCCGAAGACGTCTGAACCACTTTTTTTTGAAAAAATCCCTAAGCCGCGCGGTCACAATTTCAGCAAAAATCTGACGTTTTGCAATTCATTCAAAAATGGTGCCAATCTGTTGCAAACGATCCTCTCAAAGGTTTTTCGGTGGAAACAAATGGGTTTTTATTATCGGAAAGAGAATTAGCCGAAGACGTCTGAACTCCTTTTTTTTGAAAAAATCCCTAAGCCGCGCGGTCACAATTTCAGCAAAAATCTGACGTTCTGCAATTCATTCAAAAATGGTGCCAATCTGTTGCAAACGATCCCCTGAAAGGTTTTTCGGTGGAAACAGATGGGTTTTTATCATCGAAACAGAATTAGCCCTCAATGTCCGAACAACTTTTTTTGAAAAAATCCCTAAGCCGCGCGGTCACAATTTCAGCAAAAATCTGACGTTCTGCAATTCATTAAAAAATGGTGCCAATCTGTTGCAAACGATCCCCTCAAAGGTTTTTCGGTGGAAACAAATGGGTTTTTATTATCGGAAAGAGAATTAGCCGAAGACGTCTGAACCACTTTTTTTTGAAAAAATCCCTAAGCCGCGCGATCACAATTTCTGCAAAAATCTGACGTTCTGCAATTCATTCAAAAATGGTGCCAATCTGTTGCAAACGATCCTCTCAAAGGTTTTTCGGTGGAAACAGATGGGTTTTTATCATCGAAACAGAATTAGCCCTCAATGTCCGAACAACTTTTTTTGAAAAAATCCCTAAGCCGCGCGGTCACAATTTCAGCAAAAATCTGACGTTCTGCAATTCATTAAAAAATGGTGCCAATCTGTTGCAAACGATCCCCTCAAAGGTTTTTCGGTGGAAACAAATGGGTTTTTATCATTGAAACAGAATTAGCCGAAGACGTCCGAACAACTTTTTTTTTGAAAAAAATCACTAAGCCGCACGGTCACAATTTCAGCAAAAATCTGACGTTTTGCAATTCATTCAAAAATGGTGCCGATCTGTTGCAAACGATCCCCTCAAAGGTTTTTCGGTGGAAACAAATGGGTTTTTATTATCGGAAAGAGAATTAGCCGAAGACGTCTGAACCACTTTTTTTACAAAAAATCCCTAAGCCGCGCGGTCACAATTTCAGCAAAAATCTGACGTTTTGCAATTGATTCAAAAATGGTGCCAATCTGTTGCAAACGATCCCCTCAAAGGTTTTTCGGTGGAAACAAATGGGTTTTTATTATCGGAAAGAGAATTAGCCGAAGACGTCTGAACCACTTTTTTTTGAAAAAATCCCTAAGCCGCGCGGTCACAATTTCAGCAAAAATCTGACGTTCTGCAATTCATTCAAAAATGGTGCCAATCTGTTGCAAACGATCCCCTGAAAGGTTTTTTGGTGGAAACAGTTGGGTTTTTATCATCTAAACAGAATTAGCCCTCAACGTCCGAACAACTTTTTTTGAAAAAATTCCTAAGCCGCGCGGTCACAATTTCTGCAAAAATCTGACTTTCTGCAATTCATTCAAAAATGGTGCCAATCTGTTGCAAACGATCCCCTCAAAGGTTTTTCGGTGAAAACAGATGGGTTTTTATCATTGAAACAGAATTAGCCGAAGACGTCCGAACAACTTTTTTTTTGAAAAAAATCCCTAAACCGCGCGGTCACAATTTCAGCAAAAATCTGACGTTTTGCAATTCATTCAAAAATGGTGCCAATCTATTGCAAACGATCCCCTCAAAGGTTTTTCGGTGGAAACAAATGGGTTTTTATTATCGGAAAGAGAATTAGCCGAAGACGTCTGAACCACTTTTTTTTGAAAAAATCCCTAAGCCGCGCGGTCACAATTTCAGCAAAAATCTGACGTTCTGCAATTCATTAAAAAATGGTGCCAATCTGTTGCAAACGATCCCCTGAAAGGTTTTTCGGTGGAAACAGATGGGTTTTTATCATCGAAACAGAATTAGCCCTCAACGTCCGAACAAGTTTTTTTGAAAAAATCCCTAAGCCGCGCGGTCACAATTTCTGCAAAAATCTGACTTTCTGCAATTCATTCAAAAATGGTGCCAATCTGTTGCAAACGATCCCCTCAAAGGTTTTTCGGTGAAAACAGATGGGTTTTTATCATTGAAACTGAATTAGCCGAAGATGTCCGAACAACTTTTTTTTTGAAAAAAATCCCTAAGCCGCGCGGTCACAATTTCAGCAAAAATCTGACGTTTTGCAATTCATTCAAAAATGGTGCCAATCTGTTGCAAACGATCCCCTCAAAGGTTTTTCGGTGGAAACAAATGGGTTTTTATTATCGGAAAGAGAATTAGCCGAAGACGTCTGAACCACTTTTTTTTGAAAAAATCCCTAAGCCGCGCGGTCACAATTTCAGCAAAAATCTGACGTTTTGCAATTCATTCAAAAATGGTGCCAATCTGTTGCAAACGATCCTCTCAAAGGTTTTTCGGTGGAAACAAATGGGTTTTTATTATCGGAAAGAGAATTAGCCGAAGACGTCTGAACTCCTTTTTTTTGAAAAAATCCCTAAGCCGCGCGGTCACAATTTCAGCAAAAATCTGACGTTCTGCAATTCATTCAAAAATGGTGCCAATCTGTTGCAAACGATCCCCTGAAAGGTTTTTCGGTGGAAACAGATGGGTTTTTATCATCGAAACAGAATTAGCCCTCAACGTCCGAACAAGTTTTTTTGAAAAAATCCCTAAGCCGCGCGGTCACAATTTCTGCAAAAATCTGACTTTCTGCAATTCATTCAAAAATGGTGCCAATCTGTTGCAAACGATCCCCTCAAAGGTTTTTCGGTGAAAACAGATGGGTTTTTATCATTGAAACTGAATTAGCCGAAGACGTCCGAACAACTTTTTTTTTGAAAAAAATCCCTAAGCCGCGCGGTCACAATTTCAGCAAAAATCTGACGTTTTGCAATTCATTCAAAAATGGTGCCAATCTGTTGCAAACGATCCCCTCAAAGGTTTTTCGGTGGAAACAAATGGGTTTTTATTATCGGAAAGAGAATTAGCCGAAGACGTCTGAACCACTTTTTTTTGAAAAAATCCCTAAGCCGCGCGGTCACAATTTCAGCAAAAATCTGACGTTTTGCAATTCATTCAAAAATGGTGCCAATCTGTTGCAAACGATCCTCTCAAAGGTTTTTCGGTGGAAACAAATGGGTTTTTATTATCGGAAAGAGAATTAGCCGAAGACGTCTGAACTCCTTTTTTTTGAAAAAATCCCTAAGCCGCGCGGTCACAATTTCAGCAAAAATCTGACGTTCTGCAATTCATTCAAAAATGGTGCCAATCTGTTGCAAACGATCCCCTGAAAGGTTTTTCGGTGGAAACAGATGGGTTTTTATCATCGAAACAGAATTAGCCCTCAATGTCCGAACAACTTTTTTTGAAAAAATCCCTAAGCCGCGCGGTCACAATTTCAGCAAAAATCTGACGTTCTGCAATTCATTAAAAAATGGTGCCAATCTGTTGCAAACGATCCCCTCAAAGGTTTTTCGGTGGAAACAAATGGGTTTTTATTATCGGAAAGAGAATTAGCCGAAGACGACTGAACCACTTTTTTTAAAAAAAATCCCTAAGCCGCGCGGTCACAATTTCAGCAAAAAATCTGACGTTTTGCAATTCATTCAAAAATGGTGCCAATCTGTTGCAAACGATCCCCTCAAAGGTTTTTCGGTGGAAACAGATGGGTTTTCATCATTGAAACAGAATTAGCCGAAGACGTCCGAACAACTTTTTTAAAAAAAAAAATCCCTAAGCCGCGCGGTCACAATTTCAGCAAAGAATCTGACGTTCTGCAATTCATTAAAAAATGGTGCCAATCTGTTGCAAACGATCCCTCAAAGTTTTTTCGGTGGAAACAAATGGGTTTTTATTATCGGAAAGAGAATTAGCCGAAGACGTCTGAACCACTTTTTTTAAAAAAAAATCCCTAAGCCGCGCGGTCACAATTTCAGCAAAAATCTGAACGTTTTGCAATTCATTCAAAAATGGTGCCAATCTGTTGCAAACGATCCCCTCAAAGGTTTCTCGGTGGAAACAAATGGGTTTTTATTATCGGAAAGAGAATCAGCCGAAGACGTCTGAACCACTTTTTTAAAAAAAATCCCAAAGCCGCGCGGTCACAATTTCAGCAAAAATCTGACGTTTTGCAATTCATTCAAAAATGGTGCCAATCTGTTGCAAACGATCCCCTCAAAGGTTTTTCGGTGGAAACAAATGGGTTTTTATTATCGGAAAGAGAATTAGCCGAAGACGTCTGAACAACTTTTTTTTGAAAAAATCCCTAAGCCGCGCGGTCACAATTTCTGCAAAAATCTGACGTTCTGCAATTCATTCAAAAATGGTGCCAATCTGTTGCAAACGATCCCCTCAAAGGTTTTTCGGTGGAAACAGATGGGTTTTTTATCATCGAAACAGAATTAGCCCTCAACGTCCGAACAACTTTTTTTGAAAAAATCCTAAGCCGCGCGGTCACAATTTCTGCAAAAATCTGACTTTCTGCAATTCATTCAAAAATGGTGCCAATCTGTTGCAAATGATCCCCTCAAAGGTTTTTCAGTGGAAACAGATGGGTTTTTATCATTGAAACAGAATTAGCCGAGGCATCCGAACAACTTTTTTTTGAAAAAAATCCCTAAGCCGCGCGGTCACAATTTCAGCAAAAATCTGACTTTCTGCAATTCATTCAAAAATGGTGCCAATCTGTTGCAAACGATCCCTCAAAGTTTTTTCGCTGGAAACAAATGGGTTTTTATTATCGGAAAGAGAATTAGCCGAAGACGTCTGAACCACTTTTTTTTAAAAAAAATCCCTAAGCCGCGCGGGTCCCAATTTCAGCAAAAATCTGACGTTCTGCAATTCATTCAAAAATGGTGCCAATCTGTTGCAAACGATCCCCTCAAAGGTTTTTCGGTGGAAACAGATGGGTTTTTATCATCGAAACAGAATTAGCCCTCAATGTCCGAACAACTTTTTTGAAAAAATCCCTAAGCCGCGCGGTCACAATTTCAGCAAAAATCTGACGTTCTGCAATTCATTAAAAAATGGTGCCAATCTGTTGCAAACGATCCCCTCAAAGGTTTTTTGGTGGAAACAAATGGGTTTTTATTATCGGAAAGAGAATTAGCCGAAGACGACTGAACCACTTTTTTTAAAAAAATCCCTAAGCCGCGCGGTCACAATTTCAGCAAAAATCTGACGTTTTGCAATTCATTCAAAAATGGTGCCAATCTGTTGCAAACGATCCCCTCAAAGGTTTTTCGGTGGAAACAGATGGGTTTTCATCATTGAAACAGAATTAGCCGAAGACGTCCGAACAACTTTTTTTAAAAAAAAAATCCCTAAGCCGCGCGGTCACAATTTCAGCAAAAATCTGACGTTCTGCAATTCATTAAAAAATGGTGCCAATCTGTTGCAAACGATCCCTCAAAGTTTTTTCGGTGGAAACAAATGGGTTTTTATTATCGGAAAGAGAATTAGCCGAAGACGTCTGAACCACTTTTTTTTAAAAAAATCCCTAAGCCGCGCGGTCACAATTTCAGCAAAAATCTGACGTTTTGCAATTCATTCAAAAATGGTGCCAATCTGTTGCAAACGATCCCTCAAAGGTTTCTCGGTGGAAACAAATGGGTTTTTATTATCGGAAAGAGAATCAGCCGAAGACGTCTGAACCACTTTTTTTAAAAAAAATCCCAAAGCCGCGCGGTCACAATTTCAGCAAAAATCTGACGTTTTGCAATTCATTCAAAAATGTGCCAATCTGTTGCAAACGATCCCCTCAAAGGTTTTTCGGTGGAAACAAATGGGTTTTTATTATCGGAAAGAGAATTAGCCGAAGACGTCTGAACAACTTTTTTTTGAAAAAATCCCTAAGCCGCGCGGTCACAATTTCTGCAAAAATCTGACGTTCTGCAATTCATTCAAAATGGTGCCAATCTGTTGCAAACGATCCCCTCAAAGGTTTTCGGTGGAAACAGATGGGTTTTTATCATCGAAACAGAATTAGCCCTCAACGTCCGAAACAACTTTTTTTGAAAAAATCCCTAAGCCGCGCGGTCACAATTCTGCAAAAATCTGACTTTCTGCAATTCATTCAAAATGGTGCCAATCTGTTGCAAATGATCCCCTCAAAGGTTTTTCAGTGGAAACAGATGGGTTTTTATCATTGAAACAGAATTAGCCGAAGGCATCCGAACAACTTTTTTTTTGAAAAAAATCCCTAAGCCGCGCGGTCACAATTTCAGCAAAAATCTGACTTCTGCAATTCATTCAAAAATGGTGCCAATCTGTTGCAAACGATCCCTCAAAGTTTTTTCGCTGGAAACAAATGGGTTTTTATTATCGAAAGAGAATTAGCCGAAGACCGTCTGAACCACTTTTTTTAAAAAAAATCCCTAAGCCGCGCGGTCCCCAATTTCAGCAAAAATCTGACGTTTTGCAATTCATTCAAAAATGGTGCCAATCTGTTGCAAACGATCCCCTCAAAGGTTTTTCGGTGGAAACAAATGGGTTTTATTATCGGAAAGAGAATTAGCCGAAGACGTCTGAACTCCTTTTTTTTGAAAAAATCCCTAAGCCGCGCGGTCACAATTTCAGCAAAAACTGACGTTCTGCAATTCATTCAAAAATGGTGCCAATCTGTTGCAAACGATCCCCTGAAAGGTTTTTCGTGGAAACAGATGGGTTTTTATCATCGAAACAGAATTAGCCCTCAATGTCCGAACAACGTTTTTGAAAAAATCCCTAAGCCGCGCGGTCACAATTTCAGCAAAAATCTGACGTTCTGCAATTCATTAAAAAATGGTGCCAAATCTGTTGCAAACGATCCCCTCAAAGGTTTTTCGGTGGAAACAAATGGGTTTTTATCATTGAAACAGAATTAGCCGAAGACGTCCGAAACAACTTTTTTTTGAAAAAAATCACTAAGCCGCGCGGTCACAATTTCAGCAAAAATCTGACGTTTTGCAATTCATTCAAAAATGTGCCGATCTGTTGCAAACGATCCCCTCAAAGGTTTTTCGGTGGAAACAAATGGGTTTTTATTATCGGAAAGAGAATTAGCCGAAGACCGTCTGAACCACTTTTTTTGAAAAAATCCCTAAGCCGCGCGGTCACAATTTCCTGCAAAAATCTGACGTTCTGCAATTCATTCAGAATGGTGCCAATCTGTTGCAAACGATCCCCTCAAAGGTTTTTCGGTGGAAACAGATGGGTTTTTATCATCGAAACAGAATTAGCCCTCAACGTCCGAACAACTTTTTTTGAAAAAATCCCTAAGCCGCGCGGTCACAATTTCTGCAAAAATCTGACTTTCTGCAATTCATTCAAAAATGGTGCCAATCTGTTGCAAACGATCCCCTCAAAGGTTTTTCGGTGAAAACAGATGGGTTTTTATCATTGAAACAGAATTAGCCGAAGACGTCCGAACAACTTTTTTTTTGAAAAAAATCCCTAAACCGCGCGGTCACAATTTCAGCAAAAATCTGACGTTCTGCAATTCATTAAAAAATGGTGCCAATCTGTTGCAAACGATCCCTCAAAGTTTTTTCGGTGGAAACAAATGGGTTTTTATTATCGGAAAGAGAATTAGCCGAAGACGTCTGAACCACTTTTTTTTAAAAAAATCCCTAAGCCGCGCGGTCACAATTTCAGCAAAAATCTGACGTTCTGCAATTCATTCAAAAATGGTGCCAATCTGTTGCAAACGATCCCCTCAAAGGTTTTTCGGTGGAAACAGATGGGTTTTTATTATCGGAAAGAGAATTAGCCGAAGACGTCTGAACCCCTTTTTTTGGAAAAAATCCCTAAGCCGCGCGGTCACAATTTCTGCAAAAATCTGACGTTCTGCAATTCATTAAAAAATGGTGCCAATCTGTTGCAAACGATCCCCTAAAGGTTTTTTGGTGGAAACAGTTGGGTTTTTATCATCTAAACAGAATTAGCCCTCAACGTCCGAACAACTTTTTTTGAAAAAATTCCTAAGCCGCGCGGTCACAATTTCTGCAAAAATCTGACTTTCTGCAATTCATTCAAAAATGGTGCCAATCTGTTGCAAATGATCCCCTCAAAGGTTTTTCAGTGGAAACAGATGGGTTTTCATCATAGAAACAGAATTTGCCGAAGACGTCCGAACAACTTTTTTTTTGAAAAAAATCCCTAAGCCGTGCGGTCACAATTTCAGCAAAAATCTGACGTTTTGCAATTCATTAAAAAATGGTGCCAATCTGTTGCAAACGATCCCTCAAAGTTTTTTCGGTGGAAACAAATGGGTTTTTATTATCGGAAAGAGAATTAGCCGAAGACGTCTGAACCACTTTTTTTTAAAAAAATCCCTAAGCCGCGCGGTCACAATTTCAGCAAAAATCTGACGTTCTGCAATTCATTCAAAAATGGTGCCAATCTGTTGCAAACGATCCTCTCAAAGGTTTTTCGGTGGAAACAAATGGGTTTTTATTATCGGAAAGAGAATTAGCCGAAGACGTCCGAACAACTTTTTTTTGGAAAAAAATCCCTAAGCCGCGCGGTCACAATTTCAGCAAAAATCTGACTTTCTGCAATTCATTCAAAAATGGTGCCAATCTGTTGCAAACGATCCCCTCAAAGGTTTTTCGGTGAAAACAGATGGGTTTTTATCATTGAAACTGAATTAGCCGAAGACGTCCGAACAACTTTTTTTTTGAAAAAAATCCCTAAGCCGCGCGGTCACAATTTCAGCAAAAATCTGACATTTTGCAATTCATTCAAAAATGGTGCCAATCTGTTGCAAACGATCCCCTCAAAGGTTTTTCGGTGGAAACAAATGGGTTTTTATTATCGGAAAGAGAATTAGCCGAAGACGTCTGAACCACTTTTTTTTGAAAAAATCCCTAAGCCGCGCGGTCACAATTTCAGCAAAAATCTGACGTTTTGCAATTCATTCAAAAATGGTGCCAATCTGTTGCAAACGATCCTCTCAAAGGTTTTTCGGTGGAAACAAATGGGTTTTTATTATCGGAAAGAGAATTAGCCGAAGACGTCTGAACTCCTTTTTTTTGAAAAAATCCCTAAGCCGCGCGGTCACAATTTCAGCAAAAATCTGACGTTCTGCAATTCATTCAAAAATGGTGCCAATCTGTTGCAAACGATCCCCTGAAAGGTTTTTCGGTGGAAACAGATGGGTTTTTATCATCGAAACAGAATTAGCCCTCAATGTCCGAACAACTTTTTTTGAAAAAATCCCTAAGCCGCGCGGTCACAATTTCAGCAAAAATCTGACGTTCTGCAATTCATTAAAAAATGGTGCCAATCTGTTGCAAACGATCCCCTCAAAGGTTTTTCGGTGGAAACAAATGGGTTTTTATTATCGGAAAGAGAATTAGCCGAAGACGTCTGAACCACTTTTTTTAAAAAAAAATCCCTAAGCCGCGCGGTCACAATTTCAGCAAAAATCTGACGTTTTGCAATTCATTCAAAAATGGTGCCAATCTGTTGCAAACGATCCCCTCAAAGGTTTTTCGGTGGAAACAAATGGGTTTTTATTATCGGAAAGAGAATTAGCCGAAGACGTCTGAACCACTTTTTTTTGAAAAAATCCCTAAGCCGCGCGGTCACAATTTCAGCAAAAATCTGACGTTCTGCAATTCATTAAAAAATGGTGCCAATCTGTTGCAAACGATCCTCTCAAAGGTTTTTTGGTGGAAACAAATGGGTTTTTATTATCGGAAAGAGAATTAGCCGAAGACGTCTGAACTCCTTTTTTTTGAAAAAATCCCTAAGCCGCGCGGTCACAATTTCAGCAAAAATCTGACGTTCTGCAATTCATTCAAAAATGGTGCCAATCTGTTGCAAACGATCCCCTGAAAGGTTTTTCGGTGGAAACAGATGGGTTTTTATCATCGAAACAGAATTAGCCCTCAATGTCCGAACAACTTTTTTTGAAAAAATCCCTAAGCCGCGCGGTCACAATTTCAGCAAAAATCTGACGTTCTGCAATTCATTAAAAAATGGTGCCAATCTGTTGCAAACGATCCCCTCAAAGGTTTTTCGGTGGAAACAAATGGGTTTTTATCATTCAAACAGAATTAGCCGAAGACGTCCGAACAACTTTTTTTTTGAAAAAAATCACTAAGCCGCACGGTCACAATTTCAGCAAAAATCTGACGTTTTGCAATTCATTCAAAAATGGTGCCAATCTGTTGCAAACGATCCCCTCAAAGGTTTTTCGGTGGAAACAAATGGGTTTTTATTATCGGAAAGAGAATTAGCCGAAGACGTCTGAACCACTTTTTTTAAAAAAAACCCCTAAGCCGCGCGGTCACAATTTCAGCAAAAATCTGACGTTTTGCAATTCATTCAAAAATGGTGCCAATCTGTTGCAAACGATCCCCTCAAAGGTTTTTCGGTGGAAACAAATGGGTTTTTATTATCGGAAAGAGAATTAGCCGAAGACGTCTGAACCACTTTTTTTTTAAAAAAATCCCTAAGCCGCGCGGTCACAATTTCAGCAAAAATCTGACGTTCTGCAATTCATTCAAAAATGGTGCCAATCTGTTGCAAACGATCCCCTGAAAGGTTTTTTGGTGGAAACAGTTGGGTTTTTATCATCTAAACAGAATTAGCCCTCAACGTCCGAACAACTTTTTTTGAAAAAATTCCTAAGCCGCGCGGTCACAATTTCTGCAAAAATCTGACCTTTTGTAATTCATTCAAAAATGGTGCCAATCTGTTGCAAACGATCCCCTCAAAGGTTTTTCGGTGGAAACAGATGGGTTTTTATCATCGAAACAGAATTAGCCCTCAACGTCCGAACAACTTTTTTTGAAAAAATCCCTAAGCCGCGCGGTCACAATTTCAGCAAAAATCTGACGTTTTGCAATTCATTCAAAAATGGTGCCAATCTGTTGCAAACGATCCCCTCAAAGGTTTTTCGGTGGAAACAAATGGGTTTTTATTATCGGAAAGAGAATTAGCCGAAGACGTCTGAACCACTTTTTTTTGAAAAAATCCCTAAGCCGCGCGGTCACAATTTCAGCAAAAATCTGACGTTCTGCAATTCATTAAAAAATGGTGCCAATCTGTTGCAAACGATCCCCTGAAAGGTTTTTCGGTGGAAACAGATGGGTTTTTATCATCGAAACAGAATTAGCCCTCAACGTCCGAACAAGTTTTTTTGAAAAAATCCCTAAGCCGCGCGGTCACAATTTCTGCAAAAATCTGTCTTTCTGCAATTCATTCAAAAATGGTGCCAATCTGTTGCAAACGATCCCCTCAAAGGTTTTTCGGTGAAAACAGATGGGTTTTTATCATTGAAACTGAATTAGCCGAAGACGTCCGAACAACTTTTTTTTTGAAAAAAATCCCTAAGCCGCGCGGTCACAATTTCAGCAAAAATCTGACGTTTTGCAATTCATTCAAAAATGGTGCCAATCTGTTGCAAACGATCCCCTCAAAGGTTTTTCGGTGGAAACAAATGGGTTTTTATTATCGGAAAGAGAATTAGCCGAAGACGTCTGAACCCCTTTTTTTTAAAAAAATCCCTAAGCCGCGCGGTCACAATTTCAGCAAAAATCTGACGTTCTGCAATTCATTAAGAAATGGTGCCAATCTGTTGCAAACGATCCCCTGAAAGGTTTTTCGGTGGAAACAGATGGGTTTTTATCATCGAAACAGAATTAGCCCTCAACGTCCGAACAACTTTTTTTGAAAAAATCCCTAAGCCGCGCGGTCACAATTTCTGCAGAAATCTGACTTTCTGCAATTCATTCAAAAATGGTGCCAATCTGTTGCAAATGATCCCCTCAAAGGTTTTTCGGTGAAAACAGATGGGTTTTTATCATTGAAACAGAATTAGCCGAAGACGTCCGAACAACTTTTTTTTTGAAAAAAATCCCTAAGCCGCGCGGTCACAATTTCAGCAAAAATCTGACGTTTTGCAATTCATTCAAAAATGGTGCCAATCTGTTGCAAACGATCCCCTCAAAGGTTTTTCGGTGGAAACAAATGGGTTTTTATTATCGGAAAGAGAATTAGCCGAAGACGTCTGAACCCCTTTTTTTAAAAAAAATCCCTAAGCCGCGCGGTCACAATTTCAGCAAAAATCTGACGTTCTGCAATTTATTAAGAAATGGTGCCAATCTGTTGCAAACGATCCCCTGAAAGGTTTTTCGGTGGAAACAGATGGGTTTTTATCATCGAAACAGAATTAGCCCTCAACGTCCGAACAACTTTTTTTGAAAAAATCCCTAAGCCGCGCGGTCACAATTTCTGCAGAAATCTGACTTTCTGCAATTCATTCAAAAATGGTGCCAATCTGTTGCAAATGATCCCCTCAAAGGTTTTTCGGTGAAAACAGATGGGTTTTTATCATTGAAACAGAATTAGCCGAAGACGTCCGAACAACTTTTTTTTTTGAAAAAAATCCCTAAGCCGCGCGGTCACAATTTCAGCAAAAATCTGACGTTCTGCAATTCATTAAAAAATGGTGCCAATCTGTTGCAAACGATCCCCTCAAAGGTTTTTCGGTGAAAACAGATGGGTTTTGATCATTGAAACTGAATTAGCCGAAGACGTCCGAACAACTTTTTTTTGAAAAAAATCCCTAAGCCGCGCGGTCACAATTTCAGCAAAAATCTGACGTTTTGCAATTCATTCAAAAATGGTGCCAATCTGTTGCAAACGATCCCCTCAAAGGTTTTTCGGTGGAAACAAATGGGTTTTTATTATCGGAAAGAGAATTAGCCGAAGACGTCTGAACCACTTTTTTTAAAAAAAATCCCTAAGTCGCGCGGTCACAATTTCAGCAAAAATCTGACGTTCTGCAATTCATTCAAAAATGGTGCCAATCTGTTGCAAACAATCCTCTCAAAGGTTTTTCGGTGGAAACAAATGGGTTTTTATTATCGGAAAGAGAATTAGCCGAAGACGTCTGAACCCCTTTTTTTTGAAAAAAATCCCTAAGCCGCGCGGTCACAATTTCAGCAAAAATCCGACGTTCTGCAATTCATTCAAAAATGGTGCCAATCTGTTGCAAACGATCCCCTGAAAGGTTTTTCGGTGGAAACAGATGGGTTTTTATCATCGAAACAGAATTAGCCCTCAATGTCCGAACAACTTTTTTTGAAAAAATTCCTAAGCCACGCGGTCACAATTTCTGCAAAAATCTGACTTTCTGCAATTCATTCAAAAATAGTGCCAATCTGTTGCAAACGATCCCCTCAAAGGTTTTTCGGTGAAAACAGATGGGTTTTTATCATTGAAACAGAATTAGCCGAAGACGTCCGAACAACTTTTTTTTTGAGAAAAATCCCTAAGCCGCGCGGTCACAATTTCAGCAAAAATCTGACTTTCTGCAATTCATTCAAAAATGGTGCCAATCTGTTGCAAACGATCCCCTCAAAGGTTTTTCGGTGGAAACAAATGGGTTTTTATTATCGGAAAGAGAATTAGCCGAAGACTTCTGAACCACTTTTTTTAAAAAAAAATCCCTAAGCCGCGCGGTCACAATTTCAGCAAAAATCTGACGTTCTGCAATTCATTAAAAAATGGTGCCAATCTGTTGCAAACGATCCCCTCAAAGGTTTTTCGGTGGAAACAAATGGGTTTTTATTATCGGAAAGAGAATTAGCCGAAGACGTCTGAACTCCTTTTTTTTGAAAAAATCCCTAAGCCGCGCAGTCACAATTTCAGCAAAAATCTGACGTTCTGCAATTCATTCAAAAATGGTGCCAATCTGTTGCAAACGATCCCCTGAAAGGTTTTTCGGTGAAAACAGATGGGTTTTTATCATTGAAACAGAATTAGCCCTCAACGTCCGAACAACTTTTTTTTTGAAAAAAATCCCTAAGCCGCGCGGTCACAATTTCAGCAAAAATCTGACGTTTTGCAATTCATTCAAAAATGGTGCCAATCTGTTGCAAACGATCCCCTCAAAGGTTTTTCGGTGGAAACAAATGGGTTTTTATTATCGGAAAGAGAATTAGCCGAAGACGTCTGAACTCCTTTTTTTTGAAAAAATCCCTAAGCCGCGCGGTCACAATTTCAGCAAAAATCTGACGTTCTGCAATTCATTCAAAAATGGTGCCAATCTGTTGCAAACGATCCCCTGAAAGGTTTTTCGGTGGAAACAGATGGGTTTTTATCATTGAAACAGAATTAGCCGAAGGCATCCGAACAACTTTTTTTGAAAAAATCCCTAAGCCGCGCGGTCACAATTTCAGCAAAAATCTGACGTTCTGCAATTCATTAAAAAATGGTGCCAATCTGTTGCAAACGATCCCCTCAAAGGTTTTTCGGTGGAAACAAATGGGTTTTTATTATCGGAAAGAGAATTAGCCGAAGACGTCTGAACCACTTTTTTTAAAAAAAATCCCTAAGCCGCGCGGTCACAATTTCAGCAAAAATCTGACGTTTTGCAATTCATTCAAAAATGGTGCCAATCTGTTGCAAACGATCCCCTCAAAGGTTTTTCGGTGGAAACAAATGGGTTTTTATTATCGGAAAGAGAATTAGCCGAAGACGTCTGAACCACTTTTTTTAAAAAAAAATCCCTAAGCCGCGCGGTCACAATTTCAGCAAAAATCTGACGTTCTGCAATTCATTCAAAAATGGTGCCAATCTGTTGCAAACGATCCCCTGAAAGGTTTTTTGGTGGAAACAGTTGGGTTTTTATCATCTAAACAGAATTAGCCCTCAACGTCCGAACAACTTTTTTTGAAAAAATCCCTAAGCCGCGCGGTCACAATTTCTGCAAAAATCTGACCTTTTGTAATTCATTCAAAAATGGTGCCAATCTGTTGCAAACGATCCCCTCAAAGGTTTTTCGGTGGAAACAGATGGGTTTTTATCATCGAAACAGAATTAGCCCTCAACGTCCGAACAACTTTTTTTGAAAAAATCCCTAAGCCGCGCGGTCACAATTTCAGCAAAAATCTGACGTTTTGCAATTCATTCAAAAATGGTGCCAATCTGTTGCAAACGATCCCCTCAAAGGTTTTTCGGTGGAAACAAATGGGTTTTTATTATCGGAAAGAGAATTAGCCGAAGACGTCTGAACCACTTTTTTTTGAAAAAATCCCTAAGCCGCGCGGTCACAATTTCAGCAAAAATCTGACGTTCTGCAATTCATTAAGAAATGGTGCCAATCTGTTGCAAACGATCCCCTGAAAGGTTTTTCGGTGGAAACAGATGGGTTTTTATCATCGAAACAGAATTAGCCCTCAACGTCCGAACAACTTTTTTTGAAAAAATCCCTAAGCCGCGCGGTCACAATTTCTGCAGAAATCTGACTTTCTGCAATTCATTCAAAAATGGTGCCAATCTGTTGCAAATGATCCCCTCAAAGGTTTTTCGGTGAAAACAGATGGGTTTTTATCATTGAAACAGAATTAGCCGAAGACGTCCGAACAACTTTTTTTTTTGAAAAAAATCCCTAAGCCGCGCGGTCACAATTTCAGCAAAAATCTGACGTTCTGCAATTCATTAAAAAATGGTGCCAATCTGTTGCAAACGATCCCCTCAAAGGTTTTTCGGTGAAAACAGATGGGTTTTGATCATTGAAACTGAATTAGCCGAAGACGTCCGAACAACTTTTTTTTTGAAAAAAATCCCTAAGCCGTGCGGTCACAATTTCAGCAAAAATCTGACGTTTTGCAATTCATTCAAAAATGGTGCCAATCTGTTGCAAACGATCCCCTCAAAGGTTTTTCGGTGGAAACAAATGGGTTTTTATTATCGGAAAGAGAATTAGCCGAAGACGTCTGAACCACTTTTTTTAAAAAAAATCCCTAAGTCGCGCGGTCACAATTTCAGCAAAAATCCGACGTTCTGCAATTCATTCAAAAATGGTGCCAATCTGTTGCAAACGATCCCCTGAAAGGTTTTTCGGTGGAAACAGATGGGTTTTTATCATCGAAACAGAATTAGCCCTCAATGTCCGAACAACTTTTTTTGAAAAAATTCCTAAGCCGCGCGGTCACAATTTCTGCAAAAATCTGACTTTCTGCAATTCATTCAAAAATAGTGCCAATCTCTTGCAAACGATCCCCTCAAAGGTTTTTCGGTGAAAACAGATGGGTTTTTATCATTGAAACAGAATTAGCCGAAGACGTCCGAACAACTTTTTTTTTGAGAAAAATCCCTAAGCCGCGCGGTCACAATTTCAGCAAAAATCTGACTTTCTGCAATTCATTCAAAAATTGTGCCAATCTGTTGCAAACGATCCCCTCAAAGGTTTTTCGGTGGAAACAAATGGGTTTTTATTATCGGAAAGAGAATTAGCCGAAGACGTCTGAACTCCTTTTTTTTGAAAAAATCCCTAAGCCGCGCGGTCACAATTTCAGCAAAAATCTGACGTTCTGCAATTCATTCAAAAATGGTGCCAATCTGTTGCAAACGATCCCCTGAAAGGTTTTTCGGTGAAAACAGATGGGTTTTTATCATTGAAACAGAATTAGCCCTCAACGTCCGAACAACTTTTTTTTTGAAAAAAATCCCTAAGCCGCGCGGTCACAATTTCAGCAAAAATCTGACGTTTTGCAATTCATTCAAAAATGGTGCCAATCTGTTGCAAACGATCCCCTCAAAGGTTTTTCGGTGGAAACAAATGGGTTTTTATTATCGGAAAGAGAATTAGCCGAAGACGTCTGAACCACTTTTTTTAAAAAAAATCCCTAAGTCGCGCGGTCACAATTTCTGCAAAAATCTGACGTTCTGCAATTCATTCAAAAATGGTGCCAATCTGTTGCAAACGATCCCCTCAAAGGTTTTTCGGTGGAAACAGATGGGTTTTTATCATCGAAACAGAATTAGCCCTCAATGTCCGAACAACTTTTTTTGAAAAAATCCCTAAGCCGCGCGGTCACAATTTCTGCAAAAATCTGACTTTCTGCAATTCATTCAAAAATGGTGCCAATCTGTTGCAAATGATCCCCTCAAAGGTTTTTCAGTGGAAACAGATGGGTTTTTATCATTGAAACAGAATTAGCCGAAGGCATCCGAACAACTTTTTTTTTGAAAAAAATCCCTAAGCCGCGCGGTCACAATTTCAGCAAAAATCTGACTTTCTGCAATTCATTCAAAAATGGTGCCAATCTGTTGCAAACGATCCCCTCAAAGGTTTTTCAGTGGAAACAGATGGGTTTTCATCATTGAAACAGAATTAGCCGAAGACGTCCGAACAACTTTTTTTAAAAAAAAAAATCCCTAAGCCGCGCGGTCACAATTTCAGCAAAAATCTGACGTTCTGCAATTCATTCAAAAATGGTGCCAATCTGTTGCAAACGATCCCCTCAAAGGTTTTTCGGTGGAAACAAATGGGTTTTTATTATCGGAAAGAGAATTAGCCGAAGACGTCCGAACAACTTTTTTTTGGAAAAAAATATCTAAGCCGCGCGGTCACAATTTCAGCAAAAATCTGACGTTCTGCAATTCATTAAAAAATGGTGCCAATCTGTTGCAAACGATCCCCTCAAAGGTTTTTCGGTGGAAACAAATGGGTTTTTATTATCGGAAAGAGAATTAGCCGAAGACGTCCGAACAACTTTTTTTTGGAAAAAAATCCCTAAGCCGCGCGGTCACAATTTCAGCAAAAATCTGACGTTCTGCAATTCATTAAAAAATGGTGCCAATCTGTTGCAAACGATCCTCTCAAAGGTTTTTCGGTGGAAACAAATGGGTTTTTATTATCGGAAAGAGAATTAGCCGAAGACGTCTGAACCACTTTTTTTTGAAAAAATCCCTAAGCCGCGCGGTCACAATTTCAGCAAAAATCTGACGTTCTGCAATTCATTCAAAAATGGTGCCAATCTGTTGCAAACGATCCCCTGAAAGGTTTTTTGGTGGAAACAGTTGGGTTTTTATCATCTAAACAGAATTAGCCCTCAACGTCCAAACAACTTTTTTTGAAAAAATCCCTAAGCCGCGCGGTCACAATTTCAGCAAAAATCTGACGTTCTGCAATTCATTAAAAAATGGTGCCAATCTGTTGCAAACGATCCCTCAAAGGTTTTTCGGTGGAAACAAATGGGTTTTTATTATCGGAAAGAGAATTAGCCGAAGACGTCTGAACCACTTTTTTTTGAAAAAATCGCTAAGCCGCGCGGTCACAATTTCAGCAAAAATCTGACGTTTTGCAATTCATTCAAAAATGGTGCCAATCTGTTGCAAACGATCCCCTCAAAGGTTTTTCGGTGGAAACAAATGGGTTTTTATTATCGGAAAGAGAATTAGCCGAAGACGTCTGAACCACTTTTTTTTGAAAAAATTCCTAAGCCGCGCGGTCACAATTTCTGCAAAAATCTGACGTTCTGCAATTCATTCAAAAATAGTGCCAATCTGTTGCAAACGATCCCCTCAAAGGTTTTTCGGTGAAAACAGATGGGTTTTTATCATTGAAACAGAATTAGCCGAAGACGTCCGAACAACTTTTTTTTTGAGAAAAATCCCTAAGCCGCGCGGTCACAATTTCAGCAAAAATCTGACTTTCTGCAATTCATTCAAAAATGGTGCCAATCTGTTGCAAATGATCCCCTCAAAGGTTTTTCGGTGGAAACAAATGGGTTTTTATTATCGGAAAGAGAATTAGCCGAAGACTTCTGAACCACTTTTTTTTAAAAAAAATCCCTAAGCCGCGCGGTCACAATTTCAGCAAAAATCTGACGTTCTGCAATTCATTCAAAAATGGTGCCAATCTGTTGCAAACGATCCCTCAAAGGTTTTTCGGTGGAAACAAATGGGTTTTTATTATCGGAAAGAGAATTAGCCGAAGACGTCTGGACCACTTTTTTTGGAAAAAATCCCTAAGCCGCGCGGTCACAATTTCAGCAAAAATCTGACGTTCTGCAATTCATTAAAAAATGGTGCCAATCTGTTGCAAACGATCCCCTCAAAGGTTTTTCGATGGAAACAAATGGGTTTTTATTATCGGAAAGAGAATTAGCCGAAGACGTCTGAACTCCTTTTTTTTGAAAAAATCCCTAAGCCGCGCGGTCACAATTTCTGCAAAAATCTGACGTTCTGCAATTCATTCAAAAATGGTGCCAATCTGTTGCAAACGATCCCCTGAAAGGTTTTTCGGTGAAAACAAATGGGTTTTTATCATTGAAACAGAATTAGCCCTCAACGTCCGAACAACTTTTTTTTTGAAAAAAATCCCTAAGCCGCGCGGTCACAATTTCAGCAAAAATCTGACGTTTTGCAATTCATTCAAAAATGGTGCCAATCTGTTGCAAACGATCCCCTCAAAGGTTTTTCGGTGGAAACAAATGGGTTTTTATTATCGGAAAGAGAATTAGCCGAAGACGTCTGAACCACTTTTTTAAAAAAAAATCCCTAAGTCGCGCGGTCACAATTTCTGCAAAAATCTGACGTTCTGCAATTCATTCAAAAATGGTGCCAATCTGTTGCAAACGATCCCCTGAAAGGTTTTTCGGTGGAAACAGATGGGTTTTTATCATCGAAACAGAATTAGCCCTCAACGTCCGAACAACTTTTTTTGAAAAAATTCCTAAGCCGCGCGGTCACAATTTCTGCAAAAATCTGACTTTCTGCAATTCATTCAAAAATGGTGCCAATCTGTTGCAAATGATCCCCTCAAAGGTTTTTCAGTGGAAACAGATGGGTTTTTATCATTGAAACAGAATTAGCCGAAGGCATCCGAACAACTTTTTTTTTGAAAAAAATCCCTAAGCCGCGCGGTCACAATTTCAGCAAAAATCTGACTTTCTGCAATTCATTCAAAAATGGTGCCAATCTGTTGCAAACGATCCCCTCAAAGGTTTTTCAGTGGAAACAGATGGGTTTTTATCATTGAAACAGAATTAGCCGAAGGCATCCGAACAACTTTTTTTTTGAAAAAAATCCCTAAGCCGCGCGGTCACAATTTCAGCAAAAATCTGACGTTCTGCAATTCATTAAAAAATGGTGCCAATCTGTTGCAAACGATCCCCTCAAAGGTTTTTCGGTGGAAACAAATGGGTTTTTATTATCGGAAAGAGAATTAGCCGAAGACGTCTGAACCACTTTTTTTGGAAAAAAATCCCTAAGCCGCGCGGTCACAATTTCAGCAAAAATCTGACGTTCTGCAATTCATTCAAAAATGGTGCCAATCTGTTGCAAACGATCCCCTCAAAGGTTTTTCGGTGGAAACAAATGGGTTTTTATTATCGGAAAGAGAATTAGCCGAAGACGTCCGAACAACTTTTTTTTGGAAAAAAATCCCTAAGCCGCGCGGTCACAATTTCAGCAAAAATCTGACGTTTTGCAATTCATTCAAAAATGGTGCCAATCTGTTGCAAACGATCCCCTCAAAGGTTTTTCGGTGGAAACAAATGGGTTTTTATTATCGGAAAGAGAATTAGCCGAAGACGTCTGAACCACTTTTTTTTGAAAAAATCCCTAAGCCGCGCGGTCACAATTTCAGCAAAAATCTGACGTTCTGCAATTCATTCAAAAATGGTGCCAATCTGTTGCAAACGATCCCCTGAAAGGTTTTTTGGTGGAAACAGTTGGGTTTTTATCATCTAAACAGTATTAGCCCTCAACGTCCAAACAACTTTTTTTGAAAAAATCCCTAAGCCGCGCGGTCACAATTTCAGCAAAAATCTGACCTTTTGTAATTCATTCAAAAATGGTGCCAATCTGTTGCAAACGATCCCTCAAAGGTTTTTCGGTGGAAACAAATGGGTTTTTATTATCGGAAAGAGAATTAGCCGAAGACGTCTGAACCACTTTTTTTTGAAAAAATCGCTAAGCCGCGCGGTCACAATTTCAGCAAAAATCTGACGTTTTGCAATTCATTCAAAAATGGTGCCAATCTGTTGCAAACGATCCCCTCAAAGGTTTTTCGGTGGAAACAAATGGGTTTTTATTATCGGAAAGAGAATTAGCCGAAGACGTCTGAACCACTTTTTTTTGAAAAAATTCCTAAGCCGCGCGGTCACAATTTCTGCAAAAATCTGACGTTCTGCAATTCATTCAAAAATGGTGCCAATCTGTTACAAACGATCCCCTCAAAGGTTTTTCGGTGGAAACAAATGGGTTTTTATTATCGGAAAGAGAATTAGCCGAAGACGTCTGAACCACTTTTTTTTGAAAAAATCCCCAAGCCGCGTGGTCACAATTTCTGCAAAAATTTGACGTTCTGCAATTCATTCAGAAATGGTGCCAATCTGTTGCAAACGATCCCCTCAAAGGTTTTTCGGTGGAAACAGATGGGTTTTTATCATCGAAACAGAATTAGCCCTCAACGTCCGAACAACTTTTTTTGAAAAAATCCCTAAGCCGCGCGGTCACAATTTCTGCATAAATCTGACTTTCTGCAATTCATTCAAAAATGGTGCCAATCTGTTGCAAATGATCCCCTCAAAGGTTTTTCAGTGGAAACAGATGGGTTTTTATCATTGAAACAGAATTAACCGAAGACGTCCGAACAACTTTTTTTTTGAAAAAAATCCCTAAACCGCGCGGTCACAATTTCAGCAAAAATCTGACGTTCTGCAATTCATTCAAAAATGGTGCCAATCTGTTGCAAACGATCCCTCAAAGGTTTTTCGGTGGAAACAAATGGGTTTTTATTATCAGAAAGAGAATTGGCCGAAAACGTCTGAACCACTTTTTTAAAAAAAAAATCCCTAAGCCGCACGGTCACAATTTCAGCAAAAATCTGACGTTTCGCAATTCATTCAAAAATGGTGCCAATCTGTTGCAAACGATCCCCTCAAAGGTTTTTCGGTGGAAACAAATGGGTTTTTATTATCGGAAAGAGAATTAGCCGAAGACGTCTTAACCACTTTTTTTAAAAAAAATCCCTAAGCCGCGCGGTCACAATTTCAGCAAAAATCTGACGTTCTGCAATTCATTCAAAAATGGTGCCAATCTGTTGCAAACGATCCCCTGAAAGGTTTTTCGGTGGAAACAGATGGGTTTTTATCATCGAAACAGAATTAGCCCTCAATGTCCGAACAACTTTTTTTGAAAAAATTCCTAAGCCGCGCGGTCACAATTTCTGCAAAAATCTGACTTTCTGCAATTCATTCAAAAATGGTGCCAATCTGTTGCAAACGATCCCCTCAAAGGTTTTTCGGTGAAAACAGATGGTTTTTTATCATTGAAACAGAATTAGCCGAAGACGTCCGAACAACTTTTTTTTTTGAAAAAAATCCCTAAACCGCGCGGTCACAATTTCTGCAAAAATCTGACGTTCTGCAATTCATTAAAAAATGGTGCCAATCTGTTGCAAACGATCCCCTGAAAGGTTTTTCGGTGGAAACAGATGGGTTTTTATCATCGAAACAGAATTAGCCCTCAATGTCCGAACAACTTTTTTTGAAAAAATCCCTAAGCCGCGCGTTCACAATTTCAGCAAAAATCTGACGTTCTGCAATTCATTAAAAAATGGTGCCAATCTGTTGCAAACGATCCCCTCAAAGGTTTTTCGGTGGAAACAAATGGGTTTTTATTATCGGAAAGAGAATTAGCCGAAGACGTCTGAACCACTTTTTTTTGAAAAAATTCCTAAGCCGCGCGGTCACAATTTCTGCAAAAATCTGACGTTCTGCAATTCATTCAAAAATAGTGCCAATCTGTTGCAAACGATCCCCTCAAAGGTTTTTCGGTGAAAACAGATGGGTTTTTATCATTGAAACAGAATTAGCCGAAGACGTCCGAACAACTTTTTTTTTGAGAAAAATCCCTAAGCCGCGCGGTCACAATTTCAGCAAAAATCTGACTTTCTGCAATTCATTCAAAAATGGTGCCAATCTGTTGCAAATGATCCCCTCAAAGGTTTTTCGGTGGAAACAAATGGGTTTTTATTATCGGAAAGAGAATTAGCCGAAGACTTCTGAACCACTTTTTTTTAAAAAAAATCCCTAAGCCGCGCGGTCACAATTTCAGCAAAAATCTGACGTTCTGCAATTCATTCAAAAATGGTGCCAATCTGTTGCAAACGATCCCTCAAAGGTTTTTCGGTGGAAACAAATGGGTTTTTATTATCGGAAAGAGAATTAGCCGAAGACGTCTGAACCACTTTTTTTGGAAAAAATCCCTAAGCCGCGCGGTCACAATTTCAGCAAAAATCTGACGTTCTGCAATTCATTAAAAAATGGTGCCAATCTGTTGCAAACGATCCCCTCAAAGGTTTTTCGATGGAAACAAATGGGTTTTTATTATCGGAAAGAGAATTAGCCGAAGACGTCTGAACTCCTTTTTTTTGAAAAAATCCCTAAGCCGCGCGGTCACAATTTCTGCAAAAATCTGACGTTCTGCAATTCATTCAAAAATGGTGCCAATCTGTTGCAAACGATCCCCTGAAAGGTTTTTCGGTGAAAACAAATGGGTTTTTATCATTGAAACAGAATTAGCCCTCAACGTCCGAACAACTTTTTTTTTGAAAAAAATCCCTAAGCCGCGCGGTCACAATTTCAGCAAAAATCTGACTTTCTGCAATTCATTCAAAAATGGTGCCAATCTGTTGCAAACGATCCCCTCAAAGGTTTTTCGGTGGAAACAAATGGGTTTTTATTATCGGAAAGAGAATTAGCCGAAGACGTCTGAACCACTTTTTTTTGAAAAAATTCCTAAGCCGCGCGGTCACAATTTCTGCAAAAATCTGACGTTCTGCAATTCATTCAAAAATGGTGCCAATCTGTTGCAAACGATCCCCTGAAAGGTTTTTCGGTGAAAACAAATGGGTTTTTATCATCTAAACAGTATTAGCCCTCAACGTCCAAACAACTTTTTTTGAAAAAATCCCTAAGCCGCGCGGTCACAATTTCAGCAAAAATCTGACCTTTTGTAATTCATTCAAAAATGGTGCCAATCTGTTGCAAACGATCCCTCAAAGGTTTTTCGGTGGAAACAAATGGGTTTTTATTATCGGAAAGAGAATTAGCCGAAGACGTCTGAACCACTTTTTTTTGAAAAAATCGCTAAGCCGCGCGGTCACAATTTCAGCAAAAATCTGACGTTTTGCAATTCATTCAAAAATGGTGCCAATCTGTTGCAAACGATCCCCTCAAAGGTTTTTCGGTGGAAACAAATGGGTTTTTATTATCGGAAAGAGAATTAGCCGAAGACGTCTGAACCACTTTTTTTTGAAAAAATTCCTAAGCCGCGCGGTCACAATTTCTGCAAAAATCTGACGTTCTGCAATTCATTCAAAAATGGTGCCAATCTGTTACAAACGATCCCCTCAAAGGTTTTTCGGTGGAAACAAATGGGTTTTTATTATCGGAAAGAGAATTAGCCGAAGACGTCTGAACCACTTTTTTTTGAAAAAATCCCCAAGCCGCGTGGTCACAATTTCTGCAAAAATTTGACGTTCTGCAATTCATTCAGAAATGGTGCCAATCTGTTGCAAACGATCCCCTCAAAGGTTTTTCGGTGGAAACAGATGGGTTTTTATCATCGAAACAGAATTAGCCCTCAACGTCCGAACAACTTTTTTTGAAAAAATCCCTAAGCCGCGCGGTCACAATTTCTGCATAAATCTGACTTTCTGCAATTCATTCAAAAATGGTGCCAATCTGTTGCAAATGATCCCCTCAAAGGTTTTTCAGTGGAAACAGATGGGTTTTTATCATTGAAACAGAATTAACCGAAGACGTCCGAACAACTTTTTTTTTGAAAAAAATCCCTAAACCGCGCGGTCACAATTTCAGCAAAAATCTGACGTTCTGCAATTCATTCAAAAATGGTGCCAATCTGTTGCAAACGATCCCTCAAAGGTTTTTCGGTGGAAACAAATGGGTTTTTATTATCAGAAAGAGAATTGGCCGAAAACGTCTGAACCACTTTTTTAAAAAAAAAATCCCTAAGCCGCACGGTCACAATTTCAGCAAAAATCTGACGTTTCGCAATTCATTCAAAAATGGTGCCAATCTGTTGCAAACGATCCCCTCAAAGGTTTTTCGGTGGAAACAAATGGGTTTTTATTATCGGAAAGAGAATTAGCCGAAGACGTCTTAACCACTTTTTTTAAAAAAAATCCCTAAGCCGCGCGGTCACAATTTCAGCAAAAATCTGACGTTCTGCAATTCATTCAAAAATGGTGCCAATCTGTTGCAAACGATCCCCTGAAAGGTTTTTCGGTGGAAACAGATGGGTTTTTATCATCGAAACAGAATTAGCCCTCAATGTCCGAACAACTTTTTTTGAAAAAATTCCTAAGCCGCGCGGTCACAATTTCTGCAAAAATCTGACTTTCTGCAATTCATTCAAAAATGGTGCCAATCTGTTGCAAACGATCCCCTCAAAGGTTTTTCGGTGAAAACAGATGGTTTTTTATCATTGAAACAGAATTAGCCGAAGACGTCCGAACAACTTTTTTTTTTGAAAAAAATCCCTAAACCGCGCGGTCACAATTTCTGCAAAAATCTGACGTTCTGCAATTCATTAAAAAATGGTGCCAATCTGTTGCAAACGATCCCCTGAAAGGTTTTTCGGTGGAAACAGATGGGTTTTTATCATCGAAACAGAATTAGCCCTCAATGTCCGAACAACTTTTTTTGAAAAAATCCCTAAGCCGCGCGTTCACAATTTCAGCAAAAATCTGACGTTCTGCAATTCATTAAAAAATGGTGCCAATCTGTTGCAAACGATCCCCTCAAAGGTTTTTCGGTGGAAACAAATGGGTTTTTATTATCGGAAAGAGAATTAGCCGAAGACGTCTGAACCACTTTTTTTTGAAAAAATTCCTAAGCCGCGCGGTCACAATTTCTGCAAAAATCTGACGTTCTGCAATTCATTCAAAAATAGTGCCAATCTGTTGCAAACGATCCCCTCAAAGGTTTTTCGGTGAAAACAGATGGGTTTTTATCATTGAAACAGAATTAGCCGAAGACGTCCGAACAACTTTTTTTTTGAGAAAAATCCCTAAGCCGCGCGGTCACAATTTCAGCAAAAATCTGACTTTCTGCAATTCATTCAAAAATGGTGCCAATCTGTTGCAAATGATCCCCTCAAAGGTTTTTCGGTGGAAACAAATGGGTTTTTATTATCGGAAAGAGAATTAGCCGAAGACTTCTGAACCACTTTTTTTTAAAAAAAATCCCTAAGCCGCGCGGTCACAATTTCAGCAAAAATCTGACGTTCTGCAATTCATTCAAAAATGGTGCCAATCTGTTGCAAACGATCCCTCAAAGGTTTTTCGGTGGAAACAAATGGGTTTTTATTATCGGAAAGAGAATTAGCCGAAGACGTCTGAACCACTTTTTTTGGAAAAAATCCCTAAGCCGCGCGGTCACAATTTCAGCAAAAATCTGACGTTCTGCAATTCATTAAAAAATGGTGCCAATCTGTTGCAAACGATCCCCTCAAAGGTTTTTCGATGGAAACAAATGGGTTTTTATTATCGGAAAGAGAATTAGCCGAAGACGTCTGAACTCCTTTTTTTTGAAAAAATCCCTAAGCCGCGCGGTCACAATTTCTGCAAAAATCTGACGTTCTGCAATTCATTCAAAAATGGTGCCAATCTGTTGCAAACGATCCCCTGAAAGGTTTTTCGGTGAAAACAAATGGGTTTTTATCATTGAAACAGAATTAGCCCTCAACGTCCGAACAACTTTTTTTTTGAAAAAAATCCCTAAGCCGCGCGGTCACAATTTCAGCAAAAATCTGACTTTCTGCAATTCATTCAAAAATGGTGCCAATCTGTTGCAAACGATCCCCTCAAAGGTTTTTCGGTGGAAACAAATGGGTTTTTATTATCGGAAAGAGAATTAGCCGAAGACGTCTGAACCACTTTTTTTTGAAAAAATTCCTAAGCCGCGCGGTCACAATTTCTGCAAAAATCTGACGTTCTGCAATTCATTCAAAAATAGTGCCAATCTGTTGCAAACGATCCCCTCAAAGGTTTTTCGGTGAAAACAGATGGGTTTTTATCATTGAAACAAAATTAGCCGAAGACGTCCGAACAACTTTTTTTTTGAGAAAAATCCCTAAGCCGCGCGGTCACAATTTCAGCAAAAATCTGACTTTCTGCAATTCATTCAAAAATGGTGCCAATCTGTTGCAAATGATCCCCTCAAAGGTTTTTCGGTGGAAACAAATGGGTTTTTATTATCGGAAAGAGAATTAGCCGAAGACTTCTGAACCACTTTTTTTTAAAAAAAATCCCTAAGCCGCGCGGTCACAATTTCAGCAAAAATCTGACGTTCTGCAATTCATTCAAAAATGGTGCCAATCTGTTGCAAACGATCCCTCAAAGGTTTTTCGGTGGAAACAAATGGGTTTTTATTATCGGAAAGAGAATTAGCCGAAGACGTCTGAACCACTTTTTTTGGAAAAAATCCCTAAGCCGCGCGGTCACAATTTCAGCAAAAATCTGACGTTCTGCAATTCATTAAAAAATGGTGCCAATCTGTTGCAAACGATCCCCTCAAAGGTTTTTCGATGGAAACAAATGGGTTTTTATTATCGGAAAGAGAATTAGCCGAAGACGTCTGAACTCCTTTTTTTTGAAAAAATCCCTAAGCCGCGCGGTCACAATTTCTGCAAAAATCTGACGTTCTGCAATTCATTCAAAAATGGTGCCAATCTGTTGCAAACGATCCCCTGAAAGGTTTTTCGGTGAAAACAAATGGGTTTTTATCATTGAAACAGAATTAGCCCTCAACGTCCGAACAACTTTTTTTTTGAAAAAAATCCCTAAGCCGCGCGGTCACAATTTCAGCAAAAATCTGACGTTTTGCAATTCATTCAAAAATGGTGCCAATCTGTTGCAAACGATCCCCTCAAAGGTTTTTCGGTGGAAACAAATGGGTTTTTATTATCGGAAAGAGAATTAGCCGAAGACGTCTGAACCACTTTTTTTAAAAAAAATCCCTAAGTCGCGCGGTCACAATTTCAGCAAAAATCCGACGTTCTGCAATTCATTCAAAAATGGTGCCAATCTGTTGCAAACGATCCCCTGAAAGGTTTTTCGGTGGAAACAGATGGGTTTTTATCATCGAAACAGAATTAGCCCTCAATGTCCGAACAACTTTTTTTGAAAAAATTCCTAAGCCGCGCGGTCACAATTTCTGCAAAAATCTGACTTTCTGCAATTCATTCAAAAATAGTGCCAATCTGTTGCAAACGATCCCCTCAAAGGTTTTTCGGTGAAAACAGATGGGTTTTTATCATTGAAACAGAATTAGCCGAAGACGTCCGAACAACTTTTTTTTTGAGAAAAATCCCTAAGCCGCGCGGTCACAATTTCAGCAAAAATCTGACTTTCTGCAATTCATTCAAAAATGGTGCCAATCTGTTGCAAACGATCCCCTCAAAGGTTTTTCGGTGGAAACAAATGGGTTTTTATTATCGGAAAGAGAATTAGCCGAAGACTTCTGAACCACTTTTTTTTAAAAAAAATCCCTAAGCCGCGCGGTCACAATTTCAGCAAAAATCTGACGTTTCGCAATTCATTCAAAAATGGTGCCAATCTGTTGCAAACGATCCCCTCAAAGGTTTTTCGGTGGAAACAAATGGGTTTTTATTATCGGAAAGAGAATTAGCCGAAGACGTCTTAACCACTTTTTTAAAAAAAAATCCCTAAGCCGCGCGGTCACAATTTCAGCAAAAATCTGACGTTCTGCAATTCATTCAAAAATGGTGCCAATCTGTTGCAAACGATCCCCTGAAAGGTTTTTCGGTGGAAACAGATGGGTTTTTATCATCGAAACAGAATTAGCCCTCAATGTCCGAACAACTTTTTTTGAAAAAATTCCTAAGCCGCGCGGTCACAATTTCTGCAAAAATCTGACTTTCTGCAATTCATTCAAAAATGGTGCCAATCTGTTGCAAACGATCCCCTCAAAGGTTTTTCGGTGAAAACAGATGGTTTTTTATCATTGAAACAGAATTAGCCGAAGACGTCCGAACAACTTTTTTTTTTGAAAAAAATCCCTAAACCGCGCGGTCACAATTTCTGCAAAAATCTGACGTTCTGCAATTCATTAAAAAATGGTGCCAATCTGTTGCAAACGATCCCCTGAAAGGTTTTTCGGTGGAAACAGATGGGTTTTTATCATCGAAACAGAATTAGCCCTCAATGTCCGAACAACTTTTTTTGAAAAAATCCCTAAGCCGCGCGTTCACAATTTCAGCAAAAATCTGACGTTCTGCAATTCATTAAAAAATGGTGCCAATCTGTTGCAAACGATCCCCTCAAAGGTTTTTCGGTGGAAACAAATGGGTTTTTATTATCGGAAAGAGAATTAGCCGAAGACGTCTGAACCACTTTTTTTGGAAAAAATTCCTAAGCCGCGCGGTCACAATTTCTGCAAAAATCTGACGTTCTGCAATTCATTCAAAAATAGTGCCAATCTGTTGCAAACGATCCCCTCAAAGGTTTTTCGGTGAAAACAGATGGGTTTTTATCATTGAAACAGAATTAGCCGAAGACGTCCGAACAACTTTTTTTTTGAGAAAAATCCCTTAGCCGCGCGGTCACAATTTCAGCAAAAATCTGACTTTCTGCAATTCATTCAAAAATGGTGCCAATCTGTTGCAAATGATCCCCTCAAAGGTTTTTCGGTGGAAACAAATGGGTTTTTATTATCGGAAAGAGAATTAGCCGAAGACTTCTGAACCACTTTTTTTTAAAAAAAATCCCTAAGCCGCGCGGTCACAATTTCAGCAAAAATCTGACGTTCTGCAATTCATTCAAAAATGGTGCCAATCTGTTGCAAACGATCCCTCAAAGGTTTTTCGGTGGAAACAAATGGGTTTTTATTATCGGAAAGAGAATTAGCCGAAGACGTCTGAACCACTTTTTTTGGAAAAAATCCCTAAGCCGCGCGGTCACAATTTCAGCAAAAATCTGACGTTCTGCAATTCATTAAAAAATGGTGCCAATCTGTTGCAAACGATCCCCTCAAAGGTTTTTCGATGGAAACAAATGGGTTTTTATTATCGGAAAGAGAATTAGCCGAAGACGTCTGAACTCCTTTTTTTTGAAAAAATCCCTAAGCCGCGCGGTCACAATTTCTGCAAAAATCTGACGTTCTGCAATTCATTCAAAAATGGTGCCAATCTGTTGCAAACGATCCCCTGAAAGGTTTTTCGGTGAAAACAAATGGGTTTTTATCATTGAAACAGAATTAGCCCTCAACGTCCGAACAACTTTTTTTTTGAAAAAAATCCCTAAGCCGCGCGGTCACAATTTCAGCAAAAATCTGACGTTTTGCAATTCATTCAAAAATGGTGCCAATCTGTTGCAAACGATCCCCTCAAAGGTTTTTCGGTGGAAACAAATGGGTTTTAATTATCGGAAAGAGAATTAGCCGAAGACGTCTGAACCACTTTTTTTAAAAAAAATCCCTAAGTCGCGCGGTCACAATTTCTGCAAAAATCTGACGTTCTGCAATTCATTCAAAAATGGTGCCAATCTGTTGCAAACGATCCCCTGAAAGGTTTTTCGGTGGAAACAGATGGGTTTTTATCATCGAAACAGAATTAGCCCTCAACGTCCGAACAACTTTTTTTGAAAAAATTCCTAAGCCGCGCGGTCACAATTTCTGCAAAAATCTGACTTTCTGCAATTCATTCAAAAATGGTGCCAATCTGTTGCAAATGATCCCCTCAAAGGTTTTTCAGTGGAAACAGATGGGTTTTTATCATTGAAACAGAATTAGCCGAAGGCATCCGAACAACTTTTTTTTTGAAAAAAATCCCTAAGCCGCGCGGTCACAATTTCAGCAAAAATCTGACTTTCTGCAATTCATTCAAAAATGGTGCCAATCTGTTGCAAACGATCCCCTCAAAGGTTTTTCAGTGGAAACAGATGGGTTTTTATCATTGAAACAGAATTAGCCGAAGGCATCCGAACAACTTTTTTTTTGAAAAAAATCCCTAAGCCGCGCGGTCACAATTTCAGCAAAAATCTGACGTTCTGCAATTCATTAAAAAATGGTGCCAATCTGTTGCAAACGATCCCCTCAAAGGTTTTTCGGTGGAAACAAATGGGTTTTTATTATCGGAAAGAGAATTAGCCGAAGACGTCTGAACCACTTTTTTTGGAAAAAAATCCCTAAGCCGCGCGGTCACAATTTCAGCAAAAATCTGACGTTTTGCAATTCATTCAAAAATGGTGCCAATCTGTTGCAAACGATCCCCTCAAAGGTTTTTCGGTGGAAACAAATGGGTTTTAATTATCGGAAAGAGAATTAGCCGAAGACGTCTGAACCACTTTTTTTTGAAAAAATCCCTAAGCCGCGCGGTCACAATTTCTGCAAAAATCTGACGTTCTGCAATTCATTAAAAAATGGTGCCAATCTGTTGCAAACGATCCCCTGAAAGGTTTTTCGGTGGAAACAGATGGGTTTTTATCATCGAAACAGAATTAGCCCTCAACGTCCGAACAACTTTTTTTGAAAAAATCCCTAAGCCGCGCGGTCACAATTTCTGCAGAAATCTGACTTTCTGCAATTCATTCAAAAATGGTGCCAATCTGTTGCAAATGATCCCCTCAAAGGTTTTTCGGTGAAAACAGATGGGTTTTTATCATTGAAACAGAATTAGCCGAAGACGTCCGAACAACTTTTTTTTAAAAAAAAAATCCCTAAGCCGCGCGGTCACAATTTCAGCAAAAATCTGACGTTCTGCAATTCATTAAAAAATGGTGCCAATCTGTTGCAAACGATCCCCTCAAAGGTTTTTCGGTGAAAACAAATGGGTTTTAATTATCGGAAAGAGAATTAGCCGAAGACGTCTGAACCACTTTTTTTAAAAAAAATCCCTAAGTCGCGCGGTCACAATTTCTGCAAAAATCTGACGTTCTGCAATTCATTCAAAAATGGTGCCAATCTGTTGCAAACGATCCCCTGAAAGGTTTTTCGGTGGAAACAGATGGGTTTTTATCATCGAAACAGAATTAGCCCTCAACGTCCGAACAACTTTTTTTGAAAAAATTCCTAAGCCGCGCGGTCACAATTTCTGCAAAAATCTGACTTTCTGCAATTCATTCAAAAATGGTGCCAATCTGTTGCAAATGATCCCCTCAAAGGTTTTTCAGTGGAAACAGATGGGTTTTTATCATTGAAACAGAATTAGCCGAAGGCATCCGAACAACTTTTTTTTTGAAAAAAATCCCTAAGCCGCGCGGTCACAATTTCAGCAAAAATCTGACTTTCTGCAATTCATTCAAAAATGGTGCCAATCTGTTGCAAACGATCCCCTCAAAGGTTTTTCAGTGGAAACAGATGGGTTTTTATCATTGAAACAGAATTAGCCGAAGGCATCCGAACAACTTTTTTTTTGAAAAAAATCCCTAAGCCGCGCGGTCACAATTTCAGCAAAAATCTGACGTTCTGCAATTCATTAAAAAATGGTGCCAATCTGTTGCAAACGATCCCCTCAAAGGTTTTTCGGTGGAAACAAATGGGTTTTTATTATCGGAAAGAGAATTAGCCGAAGACGTCTGAACCACTTTTTTTGGAAAAAAATCCCTAAGCCGCGCGGTCACAATTTCAGCAAAAATCTGACGTTTTGCAATTCATTCAAAAATGGTGCCAATCTGTTGCAAACGATCCCCTCAAAGGTTTTTCGGTGGAAACAAATGGGTTTTAATTATCGGAAAGAGAATTAGCCGAAGACGTCTGAACCACTTTTTTTTGAAAAAATCCCTAAGCCGCGCGGTCACAATTTCTGCAAAAATCTGACGTTCTGCAATTCATTAAAAAATGGTGCCAATCTGTTGCAAACGATCCCCTGAAAGGTTTTTCGGTGGAAACAGATGGGTTTTTATCATCGAAACAGAATTAGCCCTCAACGTCCGAACAACTTTTTTTGAAAAAATCCCTAAGCCGCGCGGTCACAATTTCTGCAGAAATCTGACTTTCTGCAATTCATTCAAAAATGGTGCCAATCTGTTGCAAATGATCCCCTCAAAGGTTTTTCGGTGAAAACAGATGGGTTTTTATCATTGAAACAGAATTAGCCGAAGACGTCCGAACAACTTTTTTTTTAAAAAAAAATCCCTAAGCCGCGCGGTCACAATTTCAGAAAAAATCTGACGTTCTGCAATTCATTAAAAAATGGTGCCAATCTGTTGCAAACGATCCCCTCAAAGGTTTTTCGGTGAAAACAGATGGGTTTTTATCATTGAAACTGAATTAGCCGAAGACGTCCGAACAACTTTTTTTTTTGAAAAAAATCCCTAAGCCGCGCGGTCAAAATTTCAGCAAAAATCTGACGTTTTGCAATTCATTCAAAAATGGTGCCAATCTGTTGCAAACGATCCCCTCAAAGGTTTTTCGGTGGAAACAAATGGGTTTTTATTATCGGAAAGAGAATTAGCCGAAGACGTCTGAACCACTTTTTTTAAAAAAAATCCCTAAGTCGCGCGGTCACAATTTCAGCAAAAATCTGATGTTCTGCAATTCATTCAAAAATGGTGCCAATCTGTTGCAAACAATCCTCTCAAAGGTTTTTCGGTGGAAACAAATGGGTTTTTATTATCGGAAAGAGAATTAGCCGAAGACGTCTGAACCCCTTTTTTTTGAAAAAAATCCCTAAGCCGCGCGGTCACAATTTCAGCAAAAATCCGACGTTCTGCAATTCATTCAAAAATGGTGCCAATCTGTTGCAAACGATCCCCTGAAAGGTTTTTCGGTGGAAACAGATGGGTTTTTATCATCGAAACAGAATTAGCCCTCAATGTCCGAACAACCTTTTTTGAAAAAATTCCTAAGCCGCGCAGTCACAATTTCTGCAAAAATCTGACTTTCTGCAATTCATTCAAAAATGGTGCCAATCTGTTGCAAACGATCCCCTCAAAGGTTTTTCGGTGAAAACAGATGGGTTTTTATCATCGAAACAGAATTAGCCGAAGACGTCCGAACAAGTTTTTTTGAAAAAATCCCTAAGCCGCGCGGTCACAATTTCTGCAAAAATCTGACTTTCTGCAATTCATTCAAAAATGGTGCCAATCTGTTGCAAACGATCCCCTCAAAGGTTTTTCGGTGGAAACAGATGGGTTTTTATCATTGAAACTGAATTAGCCGAAGACGTCCGAACAACTTTTTTTTTGAAAAAAATCCCTAAGCCGCGCGGTCACAATTTCAGCAAAAATCTGACGTTTTGCAATTCATTCAAAAATGGTGCCAGTCTGTTGCAAACGATCCCCTCAAAGGTTTTTCGGTGGAAACAAATGGGTTTTTATTATCGGAAAGAGAATTAGCCGAAGACGTCTGAACCACTTTTTTTTGAAAAAATCCCTAAGCCGCGCGGTCACAATTTCAGCAAAAATCTGACGTTTTGCAATTCATTCAAAAATGGTGCCAATCTGTTGCAAACGATCCCCTGAAAGGTTTTTCGGTGAAAACAGATGGGTTTTTATTATCGGAAAGAGAATTAGCCGAAGACGTCTGAACCACTTTTTTTTTGAAAAAAATCCCTAAGCCGCGCGGTCACAATTTCAGCAAAAATCTGACGTTTTGCAATTCATTCAAAAATGGTGCCAATCTGTTGCAAACGATCCCCTCAAAGGTTTTTCGGTGGAAACAAATGGGTTTTTAATATCGGAAAGAGAATTAGCCGAAGACGTCTGAACAACTTTTTTTTGAAAAAATCCCTAAGCCGCGCGGTCACAATTTCTGCAAAAATCTGACGTTCTGCAATTCATTCAAAAATGGTGCCAATCTGTTGCAAACGATCCCCTCAAAGGTTTTTCGGTGGAAACAAATGGGTTTTTATTATCGGAAAGAGAATTAGCCGAAGACGTCTGAACCACTTTTTTTTGAAAAAATCCCTAAGCCGCGCGGTCACAATTTCAGCAAAAATCTGACGTTCTGCAATTCATTAAAAAATGGTGCCAATCTGTTGCAAACGATCCCCTGAAAGGTTTTTCGGTGGAAACAGATGGGTTTTTATCATCGAAACAGAATTAGCCCTCAACGTCCGAACAACTTTTTTTGAAAAAATCCCTAAGGCGCGCGGTCACAATTTCTGCAGAAATCTGACTTTCTGCAATTCATTCAAAAATGGTGCCAATCTGTTGCAAATGATCCCCTCAAAGGTTTTTCGGTGAAAACAGATGGGTTTTTATCATTGAAACAGAATTAGCCGAAGACGTCCGAACAACTTTTTTTTTTGAAAAAAATCCCTAAGCCGCGCGGTCACAATTTCAGCAAAAATCTGACGTTCTGCAATTCATTAAAAAATGGTGCCAATCTGTTGCAAACGATCCCCTCAAAGGTTTTTCGGTGAAAACAGATGGGTTTTTATCATTGAAACTGAATTAGCCGAAGACGTCCGAACAACTTTTTTTTTGAAAAAAATCCCTAAGCCGCGCGGTCAAAATTTCAGCAAAAATCTGACGTTTTGCAATTCATTCAAAAATGGTGCCAATCTGTTGCAAACGATCCCCTCAAAGGTTTTTCGGTGGAAACAAATGGGTTTTTATTATCGGAAAGAGAATTAGCCGAAGACGTCTGAACCACTTTTTTAAAAAAAAATCCCTAAGTCGCGCGGTCACAATTTCAGCAAAAATCTGACGTTCTGCAATTCATTCAAAAATGGTGCCAATCTGTTGCAAACAATCCTCTCAAAGGTTTTTCGGTGGAAACAAATGGGTTTTTATTATCGGAAAGAGAATTAGCCGAAGACGTCTGAACCCCTTTTTTTTGAAAAAAATCCCTAAGCCGCGCGGTCACAATTTCAGCAAAAATCCGACGTTCTGCAATTCATTCAAAAATGGTGCCAATCTGTTGCAAACGATCCCCTGAAAGGTTTTTCGGTGGAAACAGATGGGTTTTTATCATCGAAACAGAATTAGCCCTCAATGTCCGAACAACCTTTTTTGAAAAAATTCCTAAGCCGCGCGGTCACAATTTCTGCAAAAATCTGACTTTCTGCAATTCATTCAAAAATAGTGCCAATCTGTTGCAAACGATCCCCTCAAAGGTTTTTCGGTGAAAACAGATGGGTTTTTATCATCGAAACAGAATTAGCCGAAGACGTCCGAACAAGTTTTTTTGAAAAAATCCCTAAGCCGCGCGGTCACAATTTCTGCAAAAATCTGACTTTCTGCAATTCATTCAAAAATGGTGCCAATCTGTTGCAAACGATCCCCTCAAAGGTTTTTCGGTGAAAACAGATGGGTTTTTATCATTGAAACTGAATTAGCCGAAGACGTCCGAACAACTTTTTTTTTGAAAAAAATCCCTAAGCCGCGCGGTCACAATTTCAGCAAAAATCTGACGTTTTGCAATTCATTCAAAAATGGTGCCAATCTGTTGCAAACGATCCCCTCAAAGGTTTTTCGGTGGAAACAAATGGGTTTTTATTATCGGAAAGAGAATTAGCCGAAGACGTCTGAACCACTTTTTTTTGAAAAAATCCCTAAGCCGCGCGGTCACAATTTCAGCAAAAATCTGACGTTCTGCAATTCATTCAAAAATGGTGCCAATCTGTTGCAAACGATCCCCTGAAAGGTTTTTCGGTGGAAACAGATGGGTTTTTATCATCGAAACAGAATTAGCCCTCAACGTCCGAACAACTTTTTTTGAAAAAATCCCTAAGCCGCGCGGTCACAATTTCTGCAAAAATCTGACTTTCTGCAATTCATTCAAAAATGGTGCCAATCTGTTGCAAATGATCCCCTCAAAGGTTTTTCAGTGGAAACAGATGGGTTTTTATCATTGAAACAGAATTAGCCGAAGGCATCCGAACAACTTTTTTTTTGAAAAAAATCCCTAAGCCGCGCGGTCACAATTTCAGCAAAAATCTGACTTTCTGCAATTCATTCAAAAATGGTGCCAATCTGTTGCAAACGATCCCTCAAAGTTTTTTCGGTGGAAACAAATGGGTTTTTATTATCGGAAAGAGAATTAGCCGAAGACGTCTGAACCACTTTTTTTTAAAAAAATCCCTAAGCCGCGCGGTCACAATTTCAGCAAAAATCTGACGTTTTGCAATTCATTCAAAAATGGTGCCAATCTGTTGCAAACGATCCCCTCAAAGGTTTTTCGGTGGAAACAAATGGGTTTTTATTATTGGAAAGAGAATTAGCCGAAGACGTCTGAACCCCTTTTTTTAAAAAAAATCCCTAAGTCGCGCGGTCACAATTTCAGCAAAAATCTGACGTTCTGCAATTCATTCAAAAATGGTGCCAATCTGTTGCAAACGATCCCCTGAAAGGTTTTTCGGTGGAAACAGATGGGTTTTTATCATCGAAACAGAATTAGCCCTCAATGTCCGAACAACTTTTTTTGAAAAAATTCCTAAGCCGCGCGGTCACAATTTCAGCAAAAATCTGACTTTCTGCAATTCATTCAAAAATGGTGCCAATCTGTTGCAAACGATCCCCTCAAAGGTTTTTCGGTGAAAACAGATGGGTTTTTATCATTGAAACAGAATTAGCCGAAGACGTCCGAACAACTTTTTTTAAAAAAAAAAATCCCTAAGCCGCGCGGTCACAATTTCAGCAAAAATCTGACGTTCTGCAATTCATTAAAAAATGGTGCCAATCTGTTGCAAACGATCCCTCAAAGTTTTTTCGGTGGAAACAAATGGGTTTTTATTATCGGAAAGAGAATTAGCCGAAGACGTCTGAACCACTTTTTTTAAAAAAAATCCCTAAGCCGCGCGGTCACAATTTCAGCAAAAATCTGACGTTTTGCAATTCATTCAAAAATGGTGCCAATCTGTTGCAAACGATCCCCTCAAAGGTTTTTCAGTGGAAACAAATGGGTTTTTATTATCGGAAAGAGAATTAGCCGAAGACGTCTGAACCACTTTTTTTGGAAAAAATCCCTAAGCCGCGCGGTCACAATTTAAGCAAAAATCTGACGTTCTGCAATTCATTAAAAAATGGTGCCAATCTGTTGCAAACGATCCTCTCAAAGGTTTTTCGGTGGAAACAAATGGGTTTTTATTATCGGAAAGAGAATTAGCCGAAGACGTCTGAACCACTTTTTTTTGAAAAAATCCCTAAGCCGCGCGGTCACAATTTCAGCAAAAATCTGACGTTCTGCAATTCATTCAAAAATGGTGCCAATCTGTTGCAAACGATCCCCTCAAAGGTTTTTCGGTGGAAACAAATGGGTTTTTATTATCGGAAAGAGAATTAGCCGAAGACGTCTGAACAACTTTTTTTTAAAAAAAATCTCTAAGCCGCGCGGTCACAATTTCTGCAAAAATCTGACGTTCTGCAATTCATTCAAAAATGGTGCCAATCTGTTGCAAACGATCCCCTGAAAGGTTTTTCGGTGGAAACAGATGGGTTTTTATCATCGAAACAGAATTAGCCCTCAACGTCCGAACAACTTTTTTTGAAAAAATCCCTAAGCCGCGCGGTCACAATTTCTGCAAAAATCTGACTTTCTGCAATTCATTCAAAAATGGTGCCAATCTGTTGCAAATGATCCCCTCAAAGGTTTTTCAGTGGAAACAGATGGGTTTTTATCATTGAAACAGAATTAGCCGAAGGCATCCGAACAACTTTTTTTTTGAAAAAAATCCCTAAGCCGTGCGGTCACAATTTCAGCAAAAATCTGACTTTCTGCAATTCATTCAAAAATGGTGCCAATCTGTTGCAAACGATCCCTCAAAGTTTTTTCGGTGGAAACAAATGGGTTTTTATTATCGGAAAGAGAATTAGCCGAAGACGTCTGAACCACTTTTTTTAAAAAAAATCCCTAAGCCGCGCGGTCACAATTTCAGCAAAAATCTGACGTTTTGCAATTCATTCAAAAATGGTGCCAATCTGTTGCAAACGATCCCCTCAAAGGTTTTTCGGTGAAAACAGATGGGTTTTTATCATTGAAACAGAATTAGCCGAAGACGTCCGAACAACTTTTTTTTAAAAAAAAAAAATCCCTAAGCCGCGCGGTCACAATTTCAGCAAAAATCTGACGTTCTGCAATTCATTAAAAAATGGTGCCAATCTGTTGCAAACGATCCCTCAAAGTTTTTTCGGTGGAAACAAATGGGTTTTTCTTATCGGAAAGAGAATTAGCCGAAGACGTCTGAACCACTTTTTTTAAAAAAAATCCCTAAGCCGCGCGGTCACAATTTCAGCAAAAATCTGACGTTTTGCAATTCATTCAAAAATGGTGCCAATCTGTTGCAAACGATCCCCTCAAAGGTTTTTCAGTGGAAACAAATGGGTTTTTATTATCGGAAAGAGAATTAGCCGAAGACGTCTGAACCACTTTTTTTTAAAAAAATCCCTAAGCCGCGCGGTCACAATTTCAGCAAAAATCTGACGTTCTGCAATTCATTAAAAAATGGTGCCAATCTGTTGCAAACGATCCTCTCAAAGGTTTTTCGGTGGAAACAAATGGGTTTTTATTATCGGAAAGAGAATTAGCCGAAGACGTCTGAACTCCTTTTTTTTGAAAAAAATCCCTAAGCCGCGCGGTCACAATTTCAGCAAAAATCTGACTTTCTGCAATTCATTCAAAAATGGTGCCAATCTGTTGCAAACGATCCCCTCAAAGGTTTTTCGGTGGAAACAAATGGGTTTTTATTATCGGAAAGAGAATTAGCCGAAGACGTCTGAACAACTTTTTTTTGAAAAAATCCCTAAGCCGCGCGGTCACAATTTCTGCAAAAATCTGACGTTCTGCAATTCATTCAAAAATGGTGCCAATCTGTTGCAAACGATCCCCTGAAAGGTTTTTCGGTGGAAACAGATGGGTTTTTATCATCGAAACAGAATTAGCCCTCAACGTCCGAACAACTTTTTTTGAAAAAATCCCTAAGCCGCGCGGTCACAATTTCTGCAAAAATCTGACTTTCTGCAATTCATTCAAAAATGGTGCCAATCTGTTGCAAATGATCCCCTCAAAGGTTTTTCAGTGGAAACAGATGGGTTTTTATCATTGAAACAGAATTAGCCGAAGGCATCCGAACAACTTTTTTTTTGAAAAAAATCCCTAAGCCGCGCGGTCACAATTTCAGCAAAAATCTGACTTTCTGCAATTCATTCAAAAATGGTGCCAATCTGTTGCAAACGATCCCTCAAAGTTTTTTCGGTGGAAACAAATGGGTTTTTATTATCGGAAAGAGAATTAGCCGAAGACGTCTGAACCACTTTTTTAAAAAAAAATCCCTAAGCCGCGCGGTCACAATTTCAGCAAAAATCTGACGTTTTGCAATTCATTCAAAAATGGTGCCAATCTGTTGCAAACGATCCCCTCAAAGGTTTTTCGGTGGAAACAAATGGGTTTTTATTATCGGAAAGAGAATTAGCCGAAGACGTCTGAACCACTTTTTTTTAAAAAAATCCCTAAGTCGCGCGGTCACAATTTCTGCAAAAATCTGACGTTCTGCAATTCATTCAAAAATGGTGCCAATCTGTTGCAAACGATCCCCTGAAAGGTTTTTCGGTGGAAACAGATGGGTTTTTATCATCGAAACAGAATTAGCCCTCAACGTCCGAACAACTTTTTTTGAAAAAATCCCTAAGCCGCGCGGTCACAATTTCTGCAAAAATCTGACTTTCTGCAATTCATTCAAAAATGGTGCCAATCTGTTGCAAATGATCCCCTCAAAGGTTTTTCAGTGGAAACAGATGGGTTTTTATCATTGAAACAGAATTAGCCGAAGGCATCCGAACAACTTTTTTTTTGAAAAAAATCCCTAAGCCGTGCGGTCACAATTTCAGCAAAAATCTGACTTTCTGCAATTCATTCAAAAATGGTGCCAATCTGTTGCAAACGATCCCTCAAAGTTTTTTCGGTGGAAACAAATGGGTTTTTATTATCGGAAAGAGAATTAGCCGAAGACGTCTGAACCACTTTTTTAAAAAAAAATCCCTAAGCCGCGCGGTCACAATTTCAGCAAAAATCTGACGTTTTGCAATTCATTCAAAAATGGTGCCAATCTGTTGCAAACGATCCCCTCAAAGGTTTTTCGGTGGAAACAAATGGGTTTTTATTATCGGAAAGAGAATTAGCCGAAGACGTCTGAACCACTTTTTTTAAAAAAAATCCCTAAGTCGCGCGGTCACAATTTCAGCAAAAATCTGACGTTCTGCAATTCATTCAAAAATGGTGCCAATCTGTTGCAAACGATCCCCTGAAAGGTTTTTCGGTGGAAACAGATGGGTTTTTATCATCGAAACAGAATTAGCCCTCAATGTCCGAACAACTTTTTTTTGAAAAAATTCCTAAGCCGCGCGGTCACAATTTCTGCAAAAATCTGACTTTCTGCAATTCATTCAAAAATGGTGCCAATCTGTTGCAAACGATCCCCTCAAAGGTTTTTCGGTGAAAACAGATGGGTTTTTATCATTGAAACAGAATTAGCCGAAGACGTCCGAACAACTTTTTTAAAAAAAAAAAAATCCCTAAGCCGCGCGGTCACAATTTCAGCAAAAATCTGACGTTCTGCAATTCATTAAAAAATGGTGCCAATCTGTTGCAAACGATCCCTCAAAGTTTTTTCGGTGGAAACAAATGGGTTTTTATTATCGGAAAGAGAATTAGCCGAAGACGTCTGAACCACTTTTTTTAAAAAAAATCCCTAAGCCGCGCGGTCACAATTTCAGCAAAAATCTGACGTTTTGCAATTCATTCAAAAATGGTGCCAATCTGTTGCAAACGATCCCCTCAAAGGTTTTTCAGTGGAAACAAATGGGTTTTTATTATCGGAAAGAGAATTAGCCGAAGACGTCTGAACCACTTTTTTTGGAAAAAATCCCTAAGCCGCGCGGTCACAATTTCAGCAAAAATCTGACGTTCTGCAATTCATTAAAAAATGGTGCCAATCTGTTGCAAACGATCCTCTCAAAGGTTTTTCGGTGGAAACAAATGGGTTTTTATTATCGGAAAAAGAATTAGCCGAAGACGTCTGAACTCCTTTTTTTAAAAAAAATCCCTAAGCCGCGCGGTCACAATTTCAGCAAAAATCTGACGTTCTGCAATTCATTCAAAAATGGTGCCAATCTGTTGCAAACGATCCCCTGAAAGGTTTTTCGGTGAAAACAGATGGGTTTTTATCATTGAAACAGAATTAGCCCTCAACGTCCGAACAACTTTTTTTTTGAAAAAAATCCCTAAGCCGCGCGGTCACAATTTCAGCAAAAATCTGACGTTTTGCAATTCATTCAAAAATGGTGCCAATCTGTTGCAAACGATCCCCTCAAAGGTTTTTCGGTGGAAACAAATGGGTTTTTATTATCGGAAAGAGAATTAGCCGAAGACGTCTGAACAACTTTTTTTTAAAAAAAATCCCTAAGCCGCGCGGTCACAATTTCTGCAAAAATCTGACGTTCTGCAATTCATTCAAAAATGGTGCCAATCTGTTGCAAATGATCCCCTCAAAGGTTTTTCGGTGGAAACAGATGGGTTTTTATCATCGAAACAGAATTAGCCCTCAACGTCCGAACAACTTTTTTTGAAGAAATCCCTAAGCCGCGCGGTCACAATTTCTGCAAAAATCTGACTTTCTGCAATTCATTCAAAAATGGTGCCAATCTGTTGCAAATGATCCCCTCAAAGGTTTTTCAGTGGAAACAGATGGGTTTTTATCATTGAAACAGAATTAGCCGAGGCATCCGAACAACTTTTTTTTGAAAAAAATCCCTAAGCCGTGCGGTCACAATTTCAGCAAAAATCTGACTTTCTGCAATTCATTCAAAAATGGTGCCAATCTGTTGCAAACGATCCCTCAAAGTTTTTTCGGTGGAAACAAATGGGTTTTTATTATCGGAAAGAGAATTAGCCGAAGACGTCTGAACCACTTTTTTTAAAAAAATCCCTAAGTCGCGCGGTCACAATTTCAGCAAAAATCTGACGTTTTGCAATTCATTCAAAAATGGTGCCAATCTGTTGCAAACGATCCCCTCAAAGGTTTTTCGGTGAAAACAGATGGGTTTTTATCATTGAAACAGAATTAGCCGAAGACGTCCGAACAACTTTTTTTTAAAAAAAAAATCCCTAAGCCGCGCGGTCACAATTTCAGCAAAAATCTGACGTTCTGCAATTCATTAAAAAATGGTGCCAATCTGTTGCAAACGATCCCTCAAAGTTTTTTCGGTGGAAACAAATGGGTTTTTATTATCGGAAAGAGAATTAGCCGAAGACGTCTGAACCACTTTTTTTAAAAAAAATCCCTAAGCCGCGCGGTCACAATTTCAGCAAAAATCTGACGTTTTGCAATTCATTCAAAAATGGTGCCAATCTGTTGCAAACGATCCCCTCAAAGGTTTTTCAGTGGAAACAAATGGGTTTTTATTATCGGAAAGAGAATTAGCCGAAGACGTCTGAACCACTTTTTTTAAAAAAAATCCCTAAGCGGCGCGGTCACAATTTCAGCAAAAATCTGACGTTCTGCAATTCATTAAAAAATGGTGCCAATCTGTTGCAAACGATCCTCTCAAAGGTTTTTCGGTGGAAACAAATGGGTTTTTATTATCGGAAAGAGAATTAGCCGAAGACGTCTGAACTCCTTTTTTTTTAAAAAATCCCTAAGCCGCGCGGTCACAATTTCAGCAAAAATCTGACGTTCTGCAATTCATTCAAAAATGGTGCCAATCTGTTGCAAACGATCCCCTGAAAGGTTTTTCGGTGAAAACAGATGGGTTTTTATCATTGAAACAGAATTAGCCCTCAATGTCCGAACAACTTTTTTTTTTGAAAAAAATCCCTAAGCCGCGCGGTCACAGTTTCAGCAAAAATCTGACGTTTTGCAATTCATTCAAAAATGGTGCCAATCTGTTGCAAACGATCCCCTCAAAGGTTTTTCGGTGGAAACAAATGGGTTTTTATTATCGGAAAGAGAATTAGCCGAAGACGTCTGAACAACTTTTTTTTGAAAAAATCCCTAAGCCGCGCGGTCACAATTTCTGCAAAAATCTGACGTTCTGCAATTCATTCAAAAATGGTGCCAATCTGTTGCAAACGATCCCCTGAAAGGTTTTTCGGTGGAAACAGATGGGTTTTTATCATCGAAACAGAATTAGCCCTCAACGTCCGAACAACTTTTTTTGAAAAAATCCCTAAGCCGCGCGGTCACAATTTCTGCAAAAATCTGACTTTCTGCAATTCATTCAAAAATGGTGCCAATCTGTTGCAAATGATCCCCTCAAAGGTTTTTCAGTGGAAACAGATGGGTTTTTATCATTGAAACAGAATTAGCCGAAGGCATCCGAACAACTTTTTTTTTGAAAAAAATCCCTAAGCCGCGCGGTCACAATTTCAGCAAAAATCTGACTTTCTGCAATTCATTCAAAAATGGTGCCAATCTGTTGCAAACGATCCCTCAAAGTTTTTTCGGTGGAAACAAATGGGTTTTTATTATCGGAAAGAGAATTAGCCGAAGACGTCTGAACCACTTTTTTAAAAAAAAATCCCTAAGCCGCGCGGTCACAATTTCAGCAAAAATCTGACGTTTTGCAATTCATTCAAAAATGGTGCCAATCTGTTGCAAACGATCCCCTCAAAGGTTTTTCGGTGGAAACAAATGGGTTTTTATTATCGGAAAGAGAATTAGCCGAAGACGTCTGAACCACTTTTTTAAAAAAAAATCCCTAAGTCGCGCGGTCACAATTTCAGCAAAAATCTGACGTTCTGCAATTCATTAAAAAATGGTGCCAATCTGTTGCAAACAATCCTCTCAAAGGTTTTTCGGTGGAAACAAATGGGTTTTTATTATCGGAAAGAGAATTAGCCGAAGACGTCTGAACCCCTTTTTTTTGAAAAAAATCCCTAAGCCGCGCGGTCACAATTTCAGCAAAAATCCGACGTTCTGCAATTCATTCAAAAATGGTGCCAATCTGTTGCAAACGATCCCCTGAAAGGTTTTTCGGTGGAAACAGATGGGTTTTTATCATCGAAACAGAATTAGCCCTCAATGTCCGAACAACTTTTTTTGAAAAAATTCCTAAGCCGCGCGGTCACAATTTCTGCAAAAATCTGACTTTCTGCAATTCATTCAAAAATGGTGCCAATCTGTTGCAAACGATCCCCTCAAAGGTTTTTCGGTGAAAACAGATGGGTTTTTATCATTGAAACAGAATTAGCCGAAGACGTCCGAACAACTTTTTTTAAAAAAAAAAAATCCCTAAGCCGCGCGGTCACAATTTCAGCAAAAATCTGACGTTCTGCAATTCATTAAAAAATGGTGCCAATCTGTTGCAAACGATCCCTCAAAGTTTTTTCGGTGGAAACAAATGGGTTTTTATTATCGGAAAGAGAATTAGCCGAAGACGTCTGAACCACTTTTTTTAAAAAAAATCCCTAAGCCGCGCGGTCACAATTTCAGCAAAAATCTGACGTTTTGCAATTCATTCAAAAATGGTGCCAATCTGTTGCAAACGATCCCCTCAAAGGTTTTTCAGTGGAAACAAATGGGTTTTTATTATCGGAAAGAGAATTAGCTGAAGACGTCTGAACCACTTTTTTTGGAAAAAATCCCTAAGCCGCGCGGTCACAATTTCAGCAAAAATCTGACGTTCTGCAATTCATTCAAAAATGGTGCCAATCTGTTGCAAACGATCCCCTGAAAGGTTTTTCGGTGGAAACAGATGGGTTTTTATCATCGAAACAGAATTAGCCCTCAACGTCCGAACAACTTTTTTTGAAAAAATCCCTAAGCCGCGCGGTCACAATTTCTGCAAAAATCTGACTTTCTGCAATTCATTCAAAAATGGTGCCAATCTGTTGCAAATGATCCCCTCAAAGGTTTTTCAGTGGAAACAGATGGGTTTTTATCATTGAAACAGAATTAGCCGAAGGCATCCGAACAACTTTTTTTTTGAAAAAAATCCCTAAGCCGTGCGGTCACAATTTCAGCAAAAATCTGACTTTCTGCAATTCATTCAAAAATGGTGCCAATCTGTTGCAAACGATCCCTCAAAGTTTTTTCGGTGGAAACAAATGGGTTTTTATTATCGGAAAGAGAATTAGCCGAAGACGTCTGAACCACTTTTTTTAAAAAAAATCCCTAAGCCGCGCGGTCACAATTTCAGCAAAAATCTGACGTTTTGCAATTCATTCAAAAATGGTGCCAATCTGTTGCAAACGATCCCCTCAAAGGTTTTTCGGTGAAAACAGATGGGTTTTTATCATTGAAACAGAATTAGCCGAAGACGTCCGAACAACTTTTTTTTAAAAAAAAAATCCCTAAGCCGCGCGGTCACAATTTCAGCAAAAATCTGACGTTCTGCAATTCATTAAAAAATGGTGCCAATCTGTTGCAAACGATCCCTCAAAGTTTTTTCGGTGGAAACAAATGGGTTTTTATTATCGGAAAGAGAATTAGCCGAAGACGTCTGAACCACTTTTTTTAAAAAAAATCCCTAAGCCGCGCGGTCACAATTTCTGCAAAAATCTGACGTTTTGCAATTCATTCAAAAATGGTGCCAATCTGTTGCAAACGATCCCCTCAAAGGTTTTTCAGTGGAAACAAATGGGTTTTTATTATCGGAAAGAGAATTAGCCGAAGACGTCTGAACCACTTTTTTTAAAAAAAATCCCTAAGCCGCGCGGTCACAATTTCAGCAAAAATCTGACGTTCTGCAATTCATTAAAAAATGGTGCCAATCTGTTGCAAACGATCCTGTCAAAGGTTTTTCGGTGGAAACAAATGGGTTTTTATTATCGGAAAGAGAATTAGCCGAAGACGTCTGAACTCCTTTTTTAAAAAAAAATCCCTAAGCCGCGCGGTCACAATTTCAGCAAAAATCTGACGTTCTGCAATTCATTCAAAAATGGTGCCAATCTGTTGCAAACGATCCCCTGAAAGGTTTTTCGGTGAAAACAGATGGGTTTTTATCATTGAAACAGAATTAGCCCTCAATGTCCGAACAACTTTTTTTTTTGAAAAAAATCCCTAAGCCGCGCGGTCACAATTTCAGCAAAAATCTGACGTTTTGCAATTCATTCAAAAATGGTGCCAATCTGTTGCAAACGATCCCCTCAAAGGTTTTTCGGTGGAAACAAATGGGTTTTTATTATCGGAAAGAGAATTAGCCGAAGACGTCTGAACAACTTTTTTTTGAAAAAATCCCTAAGCCGCGCGGTCACAATTTCTGCAAAAATCTGACGTTCTGCAATTCATTCAAAAATGGTGCCAATCTGTTGCAAACGATCCCCTCAAAGGTTTTACGGTGAAAACAGATGGGTTTTTATCATTGAAACAGAATTAGCCGAAGACGTCCGAACAACTTTTTTTAAAAAAAAAAAATCCCTAAGCCGCGCGGTCACAATTTCAGCAAAAATCTGACGTTCTGCAATTCATTAAAAAATGGTGCCAATCTGTTGCAAACGATCCCTCAAAGTTTTTTCGGTGGAAACAAATGGGTTTTTATTATCGGACAGAGAATTAGCCGAAGACGTCTGAACTACTTTTTTTTTAAAAAATCCCTAAGCCGCGCGGTCACAATTTCAGCAAAAATCTGACGTTTTGCAATTCATTCAAAAATGGTGCCAATCTGTTGCAAACGATCCCCTCAAAGGTTTTTCAGTGGAAACAAATGGGATTTTATTATCGGAAAGAGAATTAGCCGAAGACGTCTGAACCACTTTTTTTGGAAAAAATCCCTAAGCCGCGCGGTCACAATTTCAGCAAAAATCTGACGTTCTGCAATTCATTAAAAAATGGTGCCAATCTGTTGCAAACGATCCTCTCAAAGGTTTTTCGGTGGAAACAAATGGGTTTTTATTATCGGAAAGAGAATTAGCCGAAGACGTCTGAACTTTTTTTTGAAAAAATCCCTAAGCCGCGCGGTCACAATTTCAGCAAAAATCTGACGTTCTGCAATTCATTCAAAAATGGTGCCAATCTGTTGCAAACGATCCCCTGAAAGGTTTTTCGGTGAAAACAGATGGGTTTTTATCATCGAAACAGAATTAGCCCTCAACGTCCGAACAACTTTTTTTGAAAAAATCCCTAAGCCGCGCGGTCACAATTTCTGCAAAAATCTGACTTTCTGCAATTCATTCAAAAATGGTGCCAATCTGTTGCAAATGATCCCCTCAAAGGTTTTTCAGTGGAAACAGATGGGTTTTTATCATTGAAACAGAATTAGCCGAAGGCATCCGAACAACTTTTTTTTTGAAAAAAATCCCTAAGCCGTGCGGTCACAATTTCAGCAAAAATCTGACTTTCTGCAATTCATTCAAAAATGGTGCCAATCTGTTGCAAACGATCCCTCAAAGTTTTTTCGGTGGAAACAAATGGGTTTTTATTATCGGAAAGAGAATTAGCCGAAGACGTCTGAACCACTTTTTTTAAAAAAAATCCCTAAGCCGCGCGGTCACAATTTCAGCAAAAATCTGACGTTTTGCAATTCATTCAAAAATGGTGCCAATCTGTTGCAAACGATCCCCTCAAAGGTTTTTCGGTGGAAACAAATGGGTTTTTATTATCGGAAAGAGAATTAGCCGAAGACGTCTGAACCACTTTTTTTTGAAAAAATCCCTAAGCCGCGCGGTCACAATTTCTGCAAAAATCTGACTTTCTGCAATTCATTCAAAAATGGTGCCAATCTGTTGCAAACGATCCCCTCAAAGGTTTTTCGGTGAAAACAGATGGGTTTTTATCATTGAAACAGAATTAGCCGAAGACGTCCGAACAACTTTTTTTAAAAAAAAAAAATCCCTAAGCCGCGCGGTCACAATTTCAGCAAAAATCTGACGTTCTGCAATTCATTAAAAAATGGTGCCAATCTGTTGCAAACGATCCCCTGAAAGGTTTTTCGGTGGAAACAGATGGGTTTTTATCATCGAAACAGAATTAGCCCTCAATGTCCGAACAACTTTTTTTGAAAAAATTCCTAAGCCGCGCGGTCACAATTTCTGCAAAAATCTGACTTTCTGCAATTCATTCAAAAATGGTGCCAATCTGTTGCAAACGATCCCCTCAAAGGTTTTTCGGTGAAAACAGATGGGTTTTTATCATTGAAACAGAATTAGCCGAAGACGTCCGAACAACTTTTTTTAAAAAAAAAAAATCCCTAAGCCGCGCGGTCACAATTTCAGCAAAAATCTGACGTTCTGCAATTCATTAAAAAATGGTGCCAATCTGTTGCAAACGATCCCTCAAAGTTTTTTCGGTGGAAACAAATGGGTTTTTATTATCGGAAAGAGAATTAGCCGAAGACGTCTGAACCACTTTTTAAAAAAAAAATCCCTAAGCCGCGCGGTCACAATTTCAGCAAAAATCTGACGTTTTGCAATTCATTCAAAAATGGTGCCAATCTGTTGCAAACGATCCCCTCAAAGGTTTTTCAGTGGAAACAAATGGGTTTTTATTATCGGAAAGAGAATTAGCCGAAGACGTCTGAACCACTTTTTTTGGAAAAAATCCCTAAGCCGCGCGGTCACAATTTCAGCAAAAATCTGACGTTCTGCAATTCATTAAAAAATGGTGCCAATCTGTTGCAAACGATCCTCTCAAAGGTTTTTCGGTGGAAACAAATGGGTTTTTATTATCGGAAAGAGAATTAGCCGAAGACGTCTGAACTCCTTTTTTTAAAAAAATCCCTAAGCCGCGCGGTCACAATTTCAGCAAAAATCTGACGTTCTGCAATTCATTCAAAAATGGTGCCAATCTGTTGCAAACGATCCCCTGAAAGGTTTTTCGGTGAAAACAGATGGGTTTTTATCATTGAAACAGAATTAGCCCTCAACGTCCGAACAACTTTTTTTTTTGAAAAAAATCCCTAAGCCGCGCGGTCACAATTTCAGCAAAAATCTGACGTTTTGCAATTCATTCAAAAATGGTGCCAATCTGTTGCAAACGATCCCCTCAAAGGTTTTTCGGTGGAAACAAATGGGTTTTTATTATCGGAAAGAGAATTAGCCGAAGACGTCTGAACAACTTTTTTTTGAAAAAATCCCTAAGCCGCGCGGTCACAATTTCTGCAAAAATCTGACGTTCTGCAATTCATTCAAAAATGGTGCCAATCTGTTGCAAACGATCCCCTGAAAGGTTTTTCGGTGGAAACAGATGGGTTTTTATCATCGAAACAGAATTAGCCCTCAATGTCCGAAGAACTTTTTTTGAAAAAATTCCTAAGCCGCGCGGTCACAATTTCTGCAAAAATCTGACTTTCTGCAATTCATTCAAAAATGGTGCCAATCTGTTGCAAACGATCCCCTCAAAGGTTTTTCGGTGAAAACAGATGGGTTTTTATCATTGAAACAGAATTAGCCGAAGACGTCCGAACAACTTTTTTTAAAAAAAAAAAATCCCTAAGCCGCGCGGTCACAATTTCAGCAAAAATCTGACGTTCTGCAATTCATTAAAAAATGGTGCCAATCTGTTGCAAACGATCCCTCAAAGTTTTTTCGGTGGAAACAAATGGGTTTTTATTATCGGAAAGAGAATTAGCCGAAGACGTCTGAACCACTTTTTTTAAAAAAAATCCCTAAGCCGCGCGGTCACAATTTCAGCAAAAATCTGACGTTTTGCAATTCATTCAAAAATGGTGCCAATCTGTTGCAAACGATCCCCTCAAAGGTTTTTCAGTGGAAACAAATGGGTTTTTATTATCGGAAAGAGAATTAGCCGAAGACGTCTGAACCACTTTTTTTGGAAAAAATCCCTAAGCCGCGCGGTCACAATTTCAGCAAAAATCTGACGTTCTGCAATTCATTAAAAATGGTGCCAATCTGTTGCAAACGATCCTCTCAAAGGTTTTTCGGTGGAAACAAATGGGTTTTTATTATCGGAAAGAGAATTAGCCGAAGACGTCTGAACTCCTTTTTTTTGAAAAAATCCCTAAGCCGCGCGGTCACAATTTCAGCAAAAATCTGACGTTCTGCAATTCATTCAAAAATGGTGCCAATCTGTTGCAAACGATCCCTTGAAAGGTTTTTCGGTGAAAACAGATGGGTTTTTATTATCGGAAAGAGAATTAGCCGAAGACGTCTGAACAACTTTTTTTTGAAAAAATCCCTAAGCCGCGCGGTCACAATTTCTGCAAAAATCTGACGTTCTGCAATTCATTCAAAAATGGTGCCAATCTGTTGCAAACGATCCCCTGAAAGGTTTTTCGGTGGAAACAGATGGGTTTTTATCATCGAAACAGAATTAGCCCTCAACGTCCGAACAACTTTTTTTGAAAAAATCCCTAAGCCGCGCGGTCACAATTTCTGCAAAAATCTGACTTTCTGCAATTCATTCAAAAATGGTGCCAATCTGTTGCAAATGATCCCCTCAAAGGTTTTTCAGTGGAAACAGATGGGTTTTTATCATTGAAACAGAATTAGCCGAGAGGCTTCCGGTTTCCGTCGGGAGCAGAAAGGGAGTGCGGAAAAACTCCGGAGGAGTTTTCCGAATAATGCAGTGATCAGGGGGGGTCGCAAGGGCACTGTGCCCTCCCAGAAAGCTCAAGAGGGGAATCTCTTGAGGGAAAGAGCCCCAGCCGTGTGGATGCGGAACGCCGCTTTTCGGGTTTTTTCTTGTTTAAGAGCCCGGAGTGACGAAACCGCTAGCATCAAAGGGGAAACAACGATCCTGCATTACGATGCCTCAGGCTCCCCCTGAAGAAGGCGACGGACCTCCAAAACCATAAGTGCGGAACCCTTAGTGTGAGTAGCTGCTTCTTACTTCAAAAACTTTGAAAATACACTAAGAGAACGTCAGATGTTAGAAGATTCAACTTTGGGAGTTTATCTCGATCAGAGGCTTAAAATGGCGCTGGCTATTAAGTAGCAAGGAGGTGGTAGGAAGTCTTTTTTCCGCTTGACTGTGTGAGCTATAAAGCCATTAGGCAATTAACTTGTGAGCTATAAAGCCATAAAGCCATAAAGTAATTATCTTGGACCTTTTGAGTTACAAAGCAAATATTTTGGACTTCTAGAGTAACGAACATAAAAAAAAAAAATTAAAAAGCCTGAAATATCTCACAGCCACGGACTTCTATTCAAAGGAGCTGCCAAGATTTAAAAAAACAGTCTGACATCGAGCCTCTTCAAGACGGGACCTTTGCAGGTTTAAACAGAGAAAAAGATCTGTTTATACGAACTGCCTGTAAAAGTATTTGGGAGAAGGACCTGAAAGAAAGATATGAAAGTCCTGAAAGAACTGGCTGGGAACATGGTCCAAGTATAAAAGAACTGTAATGGAAAAAGCCTTTAATTTGTGAACATCTGAAGACACGGAAGAGAGGCGCTTTTAAGATTCTTTTAAGACTCTTACTGCTAAGATAAACTTTAAGAAACAAAAGTATAATCACTCGCTGTATAAAATCCTCTTATTTACTACATATATTATTTAGTGTTCCTTTCTCCCTCCCCTTTGTGCTTCCCAGTCACCCCTCCTTATCTCTCCACCCTCTGCTTCCCCCCCTCGTTTTTTCTTTAGAATATTTATCCTCCTTGCCTTTCTTCCTTCTCTCTCCCCTCTCTCCCCTCTAATGTAAAAATTTAACTCAACTAAAAACATATTTAATTCATTCTTACACTCATTTTTTACATTTTGGCTATGGAAGGATTCTGAACTATCTGAACCATCTGAACAACATTTGAACTGGTCGCCTTGTAAGTTGCCAGATAAAACCTCCACGTTAGAAGATAAGAAACTGTGGATAGAAAGTCATTGGAATTTGGACACAGAGTCTCCAGAGTGCAAAAACCCAACATAACCTCTGGAAATTGGATTAAGCCAATCAAGTGGCTGAAAGTTCTGGAACATAGAAAGACTATTCAATTCCCCCTGGACTACAAAAGAAGGACACTATATTTGATCTTTGCCTACATCCTTCTTATTTTGGCTAACCCTCTCGGTCTTTAAAACAACTATACTAACATACTAACTAAACTTTGAGTACTTAACAACAAAAGGTTTTTGAAAACGTAAGTGAAGTGAATAGTGGAAATAGGTATACTGAATTAAGAAAACGAAAGGTTTTGAAAGGGGGGAAACAAAAAAGAGGTTCAAAAAACAAAAAACAAAAAACAAAAGATAAAATTATAAAAAGAAAAAAAGGAAAAATAAAATAAATAAGATTGTGAGCCCCTTTGGGGAGAGAGAAACAACCCATAGGATGTCGGGGAAAGATACAAAAAAAACCGGAGGTACCCCGGTGGAAAGGAAGGTATCCTGGCATGAGGAGGTCAAAGATTTAGACATTCTATGGTTAAAAATCAAAGAAGAATTCAAGCAAAGGGAAGTACACATGGAAAACAAATTAGGAGAACTGCAGGAGCAAATAGATAACAAAATAGAAAGTGTTGTAGGGGAACTGACGAAAAAGATACAAGATCTCACAGTCAAATCAAAAATATTTGAAGAATCAAATAAAAGAACACAGAAAGATTTGAGGGACCAAAAGAAAGAAACTGAGAGGTTAAAGGATGAAATAAAAAGTTTAAATAAAACACAAGATCAACTGTGGGACAATCTAGCTATGACAGAACTGCGCCAAAAATATCTTAATTTAAAATTCAGAGGGATAGTAGAAGAAGCAAATGAAAATATAAGGGAAAGAATAGTCAAAGAACTTGCAAAATGGTTACAGATGGAAGAGGAGCAAGTAGCATATACTATAGAGAATGCCTTCAGAATAAGAGGGAAACCACAACAAAACAAATCAAAAAAAACCCCTGGAGATTGCTTGGTAATTTTTAATACCATTGAAATGAAGAATACAATATTAAAAACGAGCTTTAAAAGAAAGTTAGTGATTGGAGACCGTCCAATCATTATTTTCAAAGAAATTCCAGTTAGGATTCTCCGCAAAAGGGAAGGATATACTCAGCTGACAAGTGTGTTGAAAAGAAATGCAATCCAATATAAATGGGAATTCCCAGAAGGGGTTTCTTTCTATTACAAGAATAAAAAATTCAAGTTGACAGATACACTTGAAGCAGAAAAGTTCCTGAGAAGATACGAAAAAGATTTGGGTAGAGAGGAGGCAAGACAGCAAGGAGGTGACCTGGTTGTGGGGGGGGGCAGGGGGGGACGGAGCCGGGGGTGGGGGTGGGGGGTCAGAGGAGGAAACGGAGGATTCAAAGTCGGAGGAAGAAGAAGAAGGAGAAGGCAGAAAATCTAAAAGAAGGAATAATACCAGATTATAAAGCAGAAATAAGGATAAAGTGAACCTAGCAATAACCCAAAATGTCTCTTAAGTTTTTTTCGTGGAATGTGAACGGCTTTAACGATAAGCCCAAGAGAAATAAATTTGAAAAGATTATAAAGAAAAAAAACATTGATGTCATTTGTTGCCAAGAAACCCATGTTGCTAAAAAACACAAGCATATTCTAATAAATAAAAGGTTGGGAATAGAATTCATTAATTCAGATTCTAAGAAAAAGAGAGGAGTAGTAATTTATGCGAAAGAGAAATTAGAACCCAAACAAATATGCAAAGATGAGGAAGGAAGAATCTTAGGAATCCAAATTAATTACCAGGGAGAGAGAATAAATGTGGTAACAATCTATGCCCCAAACTCAAATAGAATGGAGTTTTTTAAAAAATTGGAACAACTTTTATTAGATTTAGATAACAACAAACTAGTCCTACTTGGAGATTTAAACGCGGTGCCGACACCAGAATTAGATAGAAACACAAGGAAAAAAGTGAACCTAGGGACGCAGGTGGCGCTGTGGGTTAAAGCCTCAGCGCCTAGGGCTTGCCGATCGAAAGGTCGGCGGTTCGAATCCCTGCGGCGGGGTGCGCTCCCGCTGCTCGGTCCCAGCGCCTGCCAACCTAGCAGTTTGAAAGCACCTCCGGGTGCAAGTAGATAAATAGGGACCGCTTACCAGCGGGAAGGTAAACGGCGTTTCCGTGTGCGGCTCTGGCTCTGGCCAGAGCAGCGATGTCACGCTGGCCACGTGACCCGGAAGTGTCTCCGGACAGCGCTGGCCCCTGGCCTCTTAAGTGAGATGGGCGCACAACCCCAGAGTCTGTCAAGACTGGCCCGTACGGGCAGGGGTACCTTTACCTTTACCTTACAAGGAAAAAAAATTTAAACCAAGGGAAATTACCAAAATCGTTTAATGATTTGGAAGAAAATCTGGACTTAATAGATATATGGAGATATAGAAACCCCACAACGAAACAATTTACCCACTTCTCTGAACCACACCAGAGTTGGAGCAGACTGGATCAAATATGGATTTCGAGAGAATTAGTAATAAGAACGGAGAGATGTGAAATTTTACCCAGAACTTTATCGGATCACAGCCCAATAACATTACAATTAAAATGGAAGACCCAAGGTCTGTACAGATGGAGAATGAATGACTACCTATTTGAAAAAGAAGAAGTGATCGAAAAAGCAAAAACCACTATAAAAGATTATTTTGCTTTAAATATTAACAAAGAGACTGGAATAGATATAGTATGGGATGCCAGTAAGGCAGTGTTAAGAGGTCTTCTGATACAACAAAACTCCCAAAGAAAAAAGGCTAAGGAAAGAAAAAAAGAAGAATTAATCCTTCAACTGAAAGAATGTGAAAAAAATATGATAAAAAATCCAAAAGATGACTGTCATAAGCAACAATATAAAATGCTCCAAACACAATATTCAACATTAATAAGCCAAGAGGTTGAATGGGGAATAAAGTTAATGAAACAAAAGTTCTTCGAATCAGCAAATAAAATTGGAAAATTTCTGGCGTGGCAACTGAGGAAAAGAAGAAAATGTAGCATCATAAACAAAATAAAAGTAGATGACCAAGTTCTGGAAGATCCTAAAATAATAAAAAAGCACTTCCTTAAATTTTATATGAACTTATACAAAAGAGAAAAAGAAGATTTAACGAACATTATAAAATACCTAGAAGAAAATAGTCCAAAAAAAATAACAGAAGAAGAAAGAACCGCCTTAAACAGACCCATAAAAATAGAGGAAATTCGAGAAGCGATCAAGAGGATGAAATTAGGAAAAGCCCCAGGACCAGATGGTTTATCAGCTAAATATTACAAGGTCCTAGAGGAATATATAACACCAGTACTATGTGATGTTATGAATGAGATATTAAGAGGAGGAAAAATGCCAACATCCTGGAAAGAAGCCTACATTACCTTGATCCCAAAACCAGATTCAGATAAACTTAATATTAAGAATTACAGACCGATTTCACTACTGAACAATGATTATAAAATCTTTGCAGACATAATGGCACATAGACTTAAAAAATGTTTAATTAGCCTTATACACGGTGATCAGGCCGGCTTCCTTCCTAATAGACAAATAAAAGACAACATCAGACATACAATAGACATTATTGAATATCTAGAATGTCATAACGAAATCCCTGCCGCTTTAATGTTCGTTGACGCCGAGAAGGCTTTCGATAATGTCTCCTGGGGTTTTCTAATAAAATGTCTGGAAAAAACAGGGATAGAGGGCACATTCCTAGAAGGAGTTAGAGCAATATACACACAACAAAGAGCCAGATTAATTATAAATAACAACCTGACAGAACAGTTTGAAATAGCAAAAGGTACTCGACAGGGGTGCCCTCTATCACCGCTGCTGTTTATCATAGTCTTAGAGACAATTACAAATAAGATAAGGAAAACCCCAGAGAGCCGTGGTATAAAAATCGGCGCGAATGAACATAAATTGAAAACATATGCAGATGACCTTATGTTGTCATTGGAAGAACCAAAGGAGAGCATCGGCAAAGTCATAAAATTACTAGAAGAATTTGGAAAACTATCGGGATTTAAATTGAACAAAGAAAAAACCAAAATAATGACTAAAAATATGAAAGAAGACATCATAAATGAGCTTGAAAGACAAACTGGAATTAAAATAACCAAAAAAGTAAAATATCTTGGAATTTGGATAACTATGAAAAATATAAATTTGATGGAAAATAATTATAAGAAAACATGGAAAGAGATAATGAAGGACTTGGATATATGGAACAGATTACACCTCTCGTGGTTGGGCAGAATGGCGGCAATTAAAATGAGTTTATTACCCAAATTACTCTTCTTATTCCAGAACATCCCAATAATTAGGGGAATTGCAATTTTTAAAGAATGGCAGAGACTACTTTCCAAATTTATTTGGCAGGGAAAAAGACCCAGAATTAAATTTAAATTGCTTACAGACCAAAGAGATAGGGGGGGACTTGCGGTCCCAAATCTGAGGTTATATTATGAGGCCGCATGTCTTTGTTGGGTAAAAGACTGGATCGTCATAAAAAATAGAGAGATGTTAGATCTAGAGGGGTTTAACTTAAGATTCGGTTGGCACGCTTATCTATGGCGAGATAAGGGAAGGATTCATAAAGGTTTTTCTAATCATATTTTCAGAGGGCCACTATTGGAAGTCTGGGAAAGGAATAAAAAATTGCTGGAGCAGAAGACACCCTGGTGGCTATCACCAATTGATATTTTAACAATTAAAAAATTAAACATTGAGGGGGAACGATGGACGTATGAGGACTTATTAACCAAAACAGAATCCGGGTGGAGGATTAGACCATACGAAGAAATAAAAAATAAGTTGACTGGTTGGATTCAATATCATCAAATAAATTCTATGTGGACGGAAGATAAAAAGATTGGAATAAATGAGAAAAAATCTAGATTCCAGATTGAAATAATAGAAAGTAAAACAAAATTACTATCAAAAATGTATAACCAGCTGCTTGAGTGGGACACCAAGGATGAGGAAGTAAAGGAGGTGATGGTGAGGTGGGCGGTAGATCTAGGGTATAATATAGAGTTTGATAAATGGAAGGCTTTATGGTGTAAAGATATGAACTTTTCAGCATGCACGACACTTAAGGAAAATATGTACAAGATGATGTACAGATGGTACATAACGCCGATAAAATTGCATAAAATTTATAGAACAGGCGACAAACTGTGTTGGAAATGTAAGAGTAAAGAGGGCGAATTTATTCACATGTGGTGGACGTGCGAGATTCTCAAAAAATTCTGGGAATCTATCTATAATGAATTAAAAAAAATTCTCAAATATACGTTTGTTAAAAAACCTGAAACCTTCCTGCTGGGGATAATTGGCAAAGATATTAAAGAAGAAGATAGAACCCTTCTTCAATACGCAACAGCGGCCGCTAGAACCCTCATAGCACAGTACTGGAAAACAGCAAAAACCCCAACATTAAAGGAGTGGCAATTTAAATTAATGGATTACTTAGAATTGGCAAAATTGACTCAGAAAATAAGAAATCAAAAAAGTACAAAATTTAGTAATGAATGGGATAAATTTAGAATATATATGGAAATAGAGACAAGGGGAAAATCAAAATGTTAATCAGAAATATAGATGTATTTTTTTTAAAAAAAAAAATCACAGTAGGCACGAGATAACGCTTACTACGTTATAAATTTTATTTTGGAATAGATACAGCAGAAAGATAATTAAGATAACATTATCCGAAATCGAGATAAAGGGAAGTCGATCAATGTTGTTGTAAAATTAATGTTGTGTTGTTTAAGTTGTAAAATTAATGTTGTGTTGTTAAAGTTGTGTTGTTTATGTTGTACGTATTTTATGTTCTTTTTCTTTTCTTTTTTGCTTTTCTTTTTATGTTTATTTCATTTACTTTTGTCTGTTGTATGTCTGTGAAATATAGTTATGCAAAACTTAATAAAAATATTTAAAAAAAAAAGAAAGAAACAGAATTAGCCGAAGGCATCCGAACAACTTTTTTTTGAAAAAAATCCCTAAGCCGCGCGGTCACAATTTCAGCAAAAATCTGACTTTCTGCAATTCATTCAAAAATGGTGCCAATCTGTTGCAAACGATCCCTCAAAGTTTTTTCGGTGGAAACAAATGGGTTTTTATTATCGGAAAGAGAATTAGCCGAAGACGTCTGAACCACTTTTTTTTGAAAAAATCCCTAAGCCGCGCGGTCACAATTTCTGCAAAAATCTGACTTTCTGCAATTCATTCAAAAATGGTGCCAATCTGTTGCAAACGATCCCCTCAAAGGTTTTTCGGTGAAAACAGATGGGTTTTTATCATTGAAACAGAATTAGCCCTCAACGTCCGAACAACTTTTTAAAAAAAAAAAAAATCCCTAAGCCGCACGGTCACAATTTCAGCAAAAATCTGACGTTCTGCAATACATTAAAAAATGGTGCCAATCTGTTGCAAACGATCCCTCAAAGTTTTTTTGGTGGAATCAAATGGGTTTTTATTATCGGAAAGAGAATTAGCCGAAGACGTCTGAACCACTTTTTTAAAAAAAAATCCCTAAGCCGCGCGGTCACAATTTCAGCAAAAATCTGACGTTTTGCAATTCATTCAAAAATGGTGCCAATCTGTTGCAAACGATCCCCTCAAAGGTTTTTCGGTGGAAACAAATGGGTTTTTATTATCGGAAAGAGAATTAGCCGAAGACGTCTGAACCACTTTTTTTTGAAAAAATCCCTAAGCCGCGCGGTCACAATTTCTGCAAAAATCTGACGTTCTGCAATTCATTCAAAAATGGTGCCAATCTGTTGCAAACGATCCTCTCAAAGGTTTTTCGGTGGAAACAAATGGGTTTTTATTATCGGAAAGAGAATTAGCCGAAGACGTCTGAACTCCTTTTTTTTGAAAAAATCCCTAAGCCGCGCGGTCACAATTTCAGCAAAAATCCGACGTTCTGCAATTCATTCAAAAATGGTGCCAATCTGTTGCAAACGATCCCCTGAAAGGTTTTTCGGTGGAAACAGATGGGATTTTATCATCGAAACAGAATTAGCCCTCAATGTCCGAACAACTTTTTTTGAAAAAATTCCTAAGCCGCGCGGTCACAATTTCTGCAAAAATCTGACTTTCTGCAATTCATTCAAAAATGGTGCCAATCTGTTGCAAACGATCCCCTCAAAGGTTTTTCGGTGAAAACAGATGGGTTTTTATCATTGAAACAGAATTAGCCGAAGGCATCCGAACAACTTTTTTTTTGAAAAAAATCCCTAAGCCGCGCGGTCACAATTTCAGCAAAAATCTGACTTTCTGCAATTCATTCAAAAATGGTGCCAATCTGTTGCAAACGATCCCCTCAAAGGTTTTTCAGTGGAAACAGATGGGTTTTCATCATTGAAACAGAATTAGCCGAAGACGTCCGAACAACTTTTTTTTTAAAAAAAAATCCCTAAGCCGCGCGGTCACAATTTCAGCAAAAATCTGACGTTCTGCAATTCATTAAAAAATGGTGCCAATCTGTTGCAAACGATCCCTCAAAGTTTTTTCGGTGGAAACAAATGGGTTTTTATTATCGGAAAGAGAATTAGCCGAAGACGTCTGAACCACTTTTTTTAAAAAAAATCCCTAAGCCGCGCGGTCACAATTTCAGCAAAAATCTGACGTTTTGCAATTCATTCAAAAATGGTGCCAATCTGTTGCAAACGATCCCCTCAAAGGTTTTTCGGTGGAAACAAATGGGTTTTTATTATCGGAAAGAGAATTAGCCGAAGACGTCTGAACCACTTTTTTTGGAAAAAAATCCCTAAGCCGCGCGGTCATAATTTCAGCAAAAATCTGACGTTTTGCAATTCATTCAAAAATGGTGCCAATCTGTTGCAAACGATCCCCTCAAAGGTTTTTCGGTGGAAACAAATGGGTTTTTATTATCGGAAAGAGAATTAGCCGAAGACGTCTGAACAACTTTTTTTTGAAAAAATCCCTAAGCCGCGCGGTCACAATTTCTGCAAAAATCTGACGTTCTGCAATTCATTCAAAAATGGTGCCAATCTGTTGCAAACGATCCCCTGAAAGGTTTTTCGGTGGAAACAGATCGGTTTTTATCATCGAAACAGAATTAGCCCTCAATGTCCGAACAACTTTTTTTGAAAAAAATCCCTAAACCGCGCGGTCACAATATCAGCAAAAATCTGACGTTTTGCAATTCATTCAAAAATGGTGCCAATCTGTTGCAAACGATCCCCTGAAAGGTTTTTCGGTGGAAACAGATGGGTTTTTATCATCGAAACAGAATTAGCCCTCAATGTCCGAACAACTTTTTTTGAAAAAATTCCTAAGCCGCGCGGTCACAATTTCTGTAAAAATCTGACTTTCTGCAATTCATTCAAAAATGGTGCCAATCTGTTGCAAACGATCCCCTCAAAGGTTTTTCGGTGAAAACAGATGGGTTTTTATCATTGAAACAGAATTAGCCGAAGACGTCTGAACAACTTTTTTTTGAAAAAATCCCTAAGCCGCAGGGTCACAATTTCTGCAAAAATCTGACGTTCTGCAATTCATTCAAAAATGGTGCCAATCTGTTGCAAACGATCCCCTGAAAGGTTTTTCGGTGGAAACAGATGGGTTTTTATCATCGAAACAGAATTAGCCCTCAATGTCCGAACAACTTTTTTTGAAAAAAATCCCTAAACCGCGCGGTCACAATATCAGCAAAAATCTGACGTTTTGCAATTCATTCAAAAATGGTGCCAATCTGTTGCAAACGATCCCCTCAAAGGTTTTTCGGTGGAAACAAATGGGTTTTTATTATCGGAAAGAGAATTAGCCGAAGACGTCTGAACCACTTTTTTTTGAAAAAATCCCTAAGCCGCGCGGTCACAATTTCAGCAAAAATCTGACGTTCTGCAATTCATTAAAAAATGGTGCCAATCTGTTGCAAACGATCCCCTGAAAGGTTTTTCGGTGGAAACAGATGGGTTTTTATCATCGAAACAGAATTAGCCCTCAACGTCCGAACAAGTTTTTTTGAAAAAATCCCTAAGCCGCGCGGTCACAATTTCTGCAAAAATCTGACTTTCTGCAATTCATTCAAAAATGGTGCCAATCTGTTGCAAACGATCCCCTCAAAGGTTTTTCGGTGGAAACAAATGGGTTTTTATTATCGGAAAGAGAATTAGCCGAAGACGTCTGAACCACTTTTTTTTGAAAAAATCCCTAAGCCGCGCGGTCACAATTTCTGCAAAAATCTGACGTTCTGCAATTCATTCAAAAATGGTGCCAATCTGTTGCAAACGATCCTCTCAAAGGTTTTTCGGTGGAAACAGATGGGTTTTTATCATCGAAACAGAATTAGCCCTCAACGTCCGAACAACTTTTTTTGAAAAAATCCCTAAGCCGCGCGGTCACAATTTCTGCAAAAATCTGACGTTCTGCAATTCATTCAAAAATGGTGCCAATCTGTTGCAAACGATCCCCTCAAAGGTTTTTCGGTGGAAACAAATGGGTTTTTATTATCGGAAAGAGAATTAGCCGAAGACGTCTGAACCACTTTTTTTTGAAAAAATCCCTAAGCCGCGCGGTCACAATTTCTGCAAAAATCTGACGTTCTGCAATTCATTCAAAAATGGTGCCAATCTGTTGCAAACGATCCTCTCAAAGGTTTTTCGGTGGAAACAAATGGGTTTTTATTATCGGAAAGAGAATTAGCCGAAGACGTCTGAACTCCTTTTTTTTGAAAAAAATCCCTAAGCCGCGCGGTCACAATTTCAGCAAAAATCCGACGTTCTGCAATTCATTCAAAAATGGTGCCAATCTGTTGCAAACGATCCCCTGAAAGGTTTTTCGGTGGAAACAGATGGGTTTTTATCATCGAAACAGAATTAGCCCTCAATGTCCGAACAACTTTTTTTGAAAAAATCCCTAAGCCGCGCGGTCACAATTTCTGCAAAAATCTGACGTTCTGCAATTCATTCAAAAATGGTGCCAATCTGTTGCAAACGATCCCCTGAAAGGTTTTTCGGTGGAAACAGATGGGTTTTTATCATCGAAACAGAATTAGCCCTCAATGTCCGAACAACTTTTTTTGAAAAAATTCCTAAGCCGCGCGGTCACAATTTCTGCAAAAATCTGACTTTCTGCAATTCATTCAAAAATGGTGCCAATCTGTTGCAAACGATCCCCTCAAAGGTTTTTCGGTGAAAACAGATGGGTTTTTATCATTGAAACAGAATTAGCCGAAGACGTCTGAACCACTTTTTTTTGAAAAAATCCCTAAGCCGCGCGGTCACAATTTCAGCAAAAATCTGACGTTTTGCAATTCATTCAAAAATGGTGCCAATCTGTTGCAAACGATCCCCTCAAAGGTTTTTCAGTGGAAACAAATGGGTTTTTTATTATCGGAAAGAGAATTAGCCGAAGACGTCTGAACCACTTTTTTTGGAAAAAATCCCTAAGCCGCGCGGTCACAATTTCAGCAAAAATCTGACGTTCTACAATTCATTAAAAAATGGTGCCAATCTGTTGCAAACGATCCTCTCAAAGGTTTTTCGGTGGAAACAAATGGGTTTTTATTATCGGAAAGAGAATTAGCCGAAGACGTCTGAACTCCTTTTTTTTGAAAAAATCCCTAAGCCGCGCGGTCACAATTTCAGCAAAAATCTGACGTTCTGCAATTCATTCAAAAATGGTGCCAATCTGTTGCAAACGATCCCCTGAAAGGTTTTTCGGTGGAAACAGATGGGTTTTTATCATCGAAACAGAATTAGCCCTCAATGTCCGAACAACTTTTTTTGAAAAAATCCCTAAGCCGCGCGGTCACAATTTCTGCAATAATCTGACGTTCTGCAATTCATTCAAAAATGGTGCCAATCTGTTGCAAACGATCCCCTCAAAGGTTTTTCGGTGGAAACAAATGGGTTTTTATTATCGGAAAGAGAATTAGCCGAAGACGTCTGAACCACTTTTTTTTGAAAAAATCCCTAAGCCGCGCGGTCACAATTTCTGCAAAAATCTGACGTTCTGCAATTCATTCAAAAATGGTGCCAATCTGTTGCAAACGATCCCCTCAAAGGTTTTTCGGTGGAAACAAATGGGTTTTTATTATCGGAAAGAGAATTAGCCGAAGACGTCTGAACCACTTTTTTTTGAAAAAATCCCTAAGCCGCGCGGTCACAATTTCTGCAAAAATCTGACGTTCTGCAATTCATTAAAAAATGGTGCCAATCTGTTGCAAACGATCCTCTCAAAGGTTTTTCGGTGGAAACAAATGGGTTTTTATCATTGAAACAGAATTAGCCGAAGACGTCCGAACAACTTTTTTTTTGAAAAAAATCCCTAAGCCGCGCGGTCACAATTTCAGCAAAAATCTGACGTTCTGCAAATCATTAAAAAATGGTGCCAATCTGTTGCAAACGATCCCTCAAAGGTTTTTCGGTAGAAACAAATGGGTTTTTATTATCGGAAAGAGAATTAGCCGAAGACATCTGAACCACATTTTTGAAAAAATCCCTAAGCCGCGCGGTCACAATTTCAGCAAAAATCTGACGTTTTGCAATTCATTCAAAAATGGTGCCAATCTGTTGCAAACGATCCCCTCAAAGGTTTTTCGGTGGAAACAAATGGGTTTTTATCATTGAAACAGAATTAGCCGAAGACGTCCGAACAACTTTTTTTTTGAAAAAAATCCCTAAGCCGCGCGGTCACAATTTTGGCAACAATCTGACGTTCTGCAATTCATTCAAAAATGGTGCCAATCTGTTGCAAACCATCCCCTCAAAGGTTTTTCGGTGGAAACAAATGGGTTTTTATTATCGGAAAGAGAATTAGCTGATGACGTCTGAACCACTTTTTTTTTAAAAAATCCCTAAGCCGCGCGGTCACAATTTCTGCAAAAATCTGACATTCTGCAATTCATTCAGAAATGGTGCCAATCTGTTGCAAACGATCCCCTCAAAGGTTTTTCGGTGGAAACAGATTGGTTTTTATCATTGAAACAGAATTAGCCCTCAATGTCCGAACAACTTTTATTGAAAAAATCCCTAAGCCGCGCGGTCACAATTTCTGCAAAAATCTGACTTTCTGCAATTCATACAAAAATGGTGCCAATCTGTTGCAAACGATCCCCTGAAAGGTTTTTCGGTGGAAACAGATGGGTTTTTATCATTGAAACAGAATTAGCCGAAGACGTCGGAACAACTTTTTTTTTGATAAAAATCCCTAAGCCGCGCGGTCACAATTTCAGCAAAAATCTGACTTTCTGCAATTCATTCAAAAATGGTTCCAATCTGTTGCAAACGATCCCCTCAAAGGTTTTTCGGTGGAAACAAATGGGTTTTTATTATCAGAAAGAGAATTAGCCGAAGACGTCTGAACCACTTTTTTTTGAAAAAATCCCTTAGCCGCGCGGTCACAATTTCTGCAAAAATCTGACGTTCTGCAATTCATTCAAAAATGGTGCCAATCTATTGCAAACGATCCCCTGAAAGGGTTTTCGGTGGAAACAGATGGGTTTTTATCATCGAAACAGAATTAGCCCTCAACGTCCGAACAACTTTTTTTGAAAAAATTCCTAAGCCGCGCGGTCACAATTTCTGCAAAAATCTGACTTTCTCCAATTCATTCAAAAATGGTGCCAATCTGTTGCAAACGATCCCCTCAAAGGTTTTTCGGTGAAAACAGATGGGTTTCTATCATTGAAACAGAATTATCCGAAGACGTCCAAACAACTTTTTTTTTTGAAAAAAATCCCTAAGCCGCGCGGTCACAATTTCAGCAAAAATCTGACGTTCTGCAATTAATTAAAAAAAATGGTGCCAATCTGTTGCAAACGATCCCTCAAAGGTTTTTCGGTGGAAACAAATGGGTTTTTATTATCGTAAAGAGAATTAGCCGAAGACGTCTGAACCACATTTTTTTGAAAAAATCCCTAAGCCGCGCGGTCACAATTTCAGCAAAAATCTGACGTTTTGCAATTCACTAAAAAATGGTGCCAATCTGTTGCAAACGATCCCCTCAAAGGTTTTTCGGTGGAAACAAATGGGTTTTTATTATCGGAAAGAGAATTAGCCGAAGACGTCTGAACCACTTTTTTTTGAAAAAATCCCTAAGCCGCGCGGTCACAATTTCAGCAAAAATATGACGTTCTGCAATTCATTCAAAAATGGTGCCAATCTGTTGCAAACGATCCCCTCAAAGGTTTTTCGGTGGAAACAAATGGGTTTTTATTATCAGAAAGAGAATTAGCCGAAGACGTCTAAACCACTTTTTTTTGAAAAAATCCCTTAGCCGCGCGGTCACAATTTCTGCAAAAATCTGACGTTCTGCAATTCATTCAAAAATGGTGCCAATCTATTGCAAACGATCCCCTGAAAGGGTTTTCGGTGGAAACAGATGGGTTTTTATCATCGAAACAGAATTAGCCCTCAACGTCCGAACAACTTTTTTTGAAAAAATTCCTAAGCCGCGCGGTCACAATTTCTGCAAAAATCTGACTTTCTGCAATTCATTCAAAAATGGTGCCAATCTGTTGCAAACGATCCCCTCAAAGGTTTTTCGGTGAAAACAGATGGGTTTCTATCATTGAAACAGAATTATCCGAAGACGTCCAAACAACTTTTTTTTTTGAAAAAAATCCCTAAGCCGCGCGGTCACAATTTCAGCAAAAATCTGACGTTCTGCAATTAATTAAAAAAATGGTGCCAATCTGTTGCAAACAATCCCTCAAAGGTTTTTCGGTGGAAACAAATGGGTTTTTATTATCGGAAAGAGAATTAGCCGAAGACGTCTGAACCACATTTTTTTGAAAAAATCCCTAAGCCGCGCGGTCACAATTTCAGCAAAAATCTGACGTTTTGCAATTCACTAAAAAATGGTGCCAATCTGTTGCAAACGATCCCCTCAAAGGTTTTTCGGTGGAAACAAATGGGTTTTTATTATCGGAAAGAGAATTAGCCGAAGACGTCTGAACCACTTTTTTTTGAAAAAATCCCTAAGCCGCGCGGTCACAATTTCAGCAAAAATATGACGTTCTGCAATTCATTCAAAAATGGTGCCAATCTGTTGCAAACGATCCCTCAAAGGTTTTTCGGTGGAAACAAATGGGTTTTTATTATCGGAAAGAGAATTAGCCGAAGACGTCCGAACCACTTTTTTTTGAAAAAATGCCTAAGCCGCGTGGTCACAATTTCTGCAAAAATCTGACGTTCTGCAATTCATTCAGAAATGGTGCCAATCTGTTGCAAACGATCCCCTCAAAGGTTTTTCGGTGGAAACAGATGGGTTTTTATCATCGAAACAGAATTAGCCCTCATCGTCCGAACAACTTTTTATGAAAAAATCCCTAAGGCGCGCGGTCACAATTTCTGCAAAAATCTGACTTTCTGCAATTCATTCAAAAATGGTGCCAATCTGTTGCAAACGATCCCCTCAAAGGTTTTTCGGTGAAAACAGATGGGTTACTATCATTGAAACAGAATTATCCGAAGACGTCCAAACAACTTTTTTTTTTGAAAAAAATCCCTAAGCCGCGCGGTCACAATTTCAGCAAAAATCTGACGTTCTGCAATTAATTAAAAAAATGGTGCCAATCTGTTGCAAACGATCCCTCAAAGGTTTTTCGGTGGAAACAAATGGGTTTTTATTATCGGAAAGAGAATTAGCCGAAGACGTCTGAACCACTTATTTTTGAAAAAATCCCTAAGCCGCGCGGTCACAATTTCAGCAAAAATCTGACGTTTTGCAATTCACTAAAAAATGGTGCCAATCTGTTGCAAACGATCCCCTCAAAGGTTTTTCGGTGGAAACAAATGGGTTTTTATTATCGGAAAGAGAATTAGCCGAAGACGTCTGAACCACTTTTTTTTGAAAAAATCCCTAAGCCGCGCGGTCACAATTTCAGCAAAAATATGACGTTCTGCAATTCATTCAAAAATGGTGCCAATCTGTTGCAAACGATCCCTCAAAGGTTTTTCGGTGGAAACAAATGGGTTTTTATTATCGGAAAGAGAATTAGCCGAAGACGTCCGAACCACTTTTTTTTGAAAAAATGCCTAAGCCGCGTGGTCACAATTTCTGCAAAAATCTGACGTTCTGCAATTCATTCAGAAATGGTGCCAATCTGTTGCAAACGATCCCCTCAAAGGTTTTTCGGTGGAAACAGATGGGTTTTTATCATCGAAACAGAATTAGCCCTCAACGTCCGAACAACTTTTTTTGAAAAAATCCCTAAGGCGCGCGGTCACAATTTCTACAAAAATCTGACTTTCTGCAATTCATTCAAAAATGGTGCCAATCTGTTGCAAATGATCCCCTCAAAGGTTTTTCATTGGAAACAGATGGGTTTTCATCATTGAAACAGAATTAGCCGAAGACGTCCGAACAACTTTTTTTTTGAAAAAAATCCCTAAGCCGCGCGGTCACAATTTCAGCAAAAATCTGACGTTCTGCAATTGATTAAAAAATGGTGCCAATCTGTTGCAAACGATCCCTCAAAGTTTTTTCGGTGGAAACAAATGGGTTTTTATTATCGGAAAGAGAAATAGCCGAAGACGTCTGAACCACTTTTTTTAAAAAAAATCCCTAAGCCGCGCGGTCACAATTTCAGCAAAAATCTGACGTTTTGCAATTCATTCAAAAATGGTGCCAATCTGTTGCAAACGATCCCCTCAAAGGTTTTTCGGTGGAAACAAATGGGTTTTTATTATCAGAAAGAGAATTAGCCGAAGACGTCTGAACCACTTTTTTTGGAAAAAATCCCTAAGCCGCGCGGTCGCAATTTCTGCAAAAATCTGACGTTCTGCAATTCATTAAAAAATGGTGCCAATCTGTTGCAAACGATCCTCTCAAAGGTTTTTCGGTGGAAACAAATGGGTTTTTATCATTGAAACAGAATTAGCCGAAGACGTCCGAACAACTTTTTTTTTGAAAAAAATCCCTAAGCCGCGCGGTCACAATTTCAGCAAAAATCTGACGTTCTGCAAATCATTAAAAAATGGTGCCAATCTGTTGCAAACGATCCCTCAAAGGTTTTTCGGTAGAAACAAATGGGTTTTTATTATCGGAAAGAGAATTAGCCGAAGACATCTGAACCACTTTTTTTTGAAAAATTCGCTAAGCCGCGCGGTCACAATTTCAGCAAAAATCTGACGTTTTGCAATTCATTCGAAAATGGTGCCAATCTGTTGCAAACGATCCCCTCAAAGGTTTTTCGGTGGAAACAAATGGGTTTTTATTATCGGAAAGAGAATTAGCCGAAGACGTCTGAACCACTTTTTTTTGAAAAAATCCCTAAGCCGCGCGGTCACAATTTTGGCAACAATCTGACGTTCTGCATTTCATTCAAAAATGGTGCCAATCTGTTGCAAACGATCCCCTCAAAGGTTTTTCGGTGGAAACAAATGGGTTTTTATTATCGGAAAGAGAATTAGCTGATGACGTCTGAACCACTTTTTTTTGAAAAAATCCCTAAGCCGCGCAGTCACAATTTCTGCAAAAATCTGACATTCTGCAATTCATTCAGAAATGGTGCCAATCTGTTGCAAACGATCCCCTCAAAGGTTTTTCGGTGGAAACAGATTGGTTTTTATCATTGAAACAGAATTAGCCCTCAATGTCCGAACAACTTTTATTCAAAAAATCCCTAAGCCGCGCGGTCACAATTTCTGCAAAAATCTGACTTTCTGCAATTCATTCAAAAATGGTGCCAATCTGTTGCAAACGATCCCCTCAAAGGTTTTTCGGTGGAAACAAATGGGTTTTTATTATCAGAAAGAGAATTAGCCGAAGACGTCTGAACCACTTTTTTTTGAAAAAATCCCTTAGCCGCGCGGTCACAATTTCTGCAAAAATCTGACGTTCTGCAATTCATTCAAAAATGGTGCCAATCTGTTGCAAACGATCCCCTGAAAGGTTTTTCGGTGGAAACAGATGGGTTTTTATTATCAGAAAGAGAATTAGCCGAAGACGTCTGAACCACTTTTTTTTGAAAAAATCCCTTAGCCGCTCGGTCACAATTTCTGCAAAAATCTGACGTTCTGCAATTCATTCAGAAATGGTGCCAATCTGTTGCAAACGATCCCCTCAAAGGTTTTTCGGTGAAAACAGATGGGTTTCTATCATTGAAACAGAATTAGCCGAAGACGTCCAAACAACTTTTTTTTTTGAAAAAAATCCCTAAGCCGCGCGGTCACAATTTCAGCAAAAATCTGACGTTCTGCAATTAATTAAAAAAATGGTGCCAATCTGTTGCAAACGATCCCTCAAAGGTTTTTCGGTGGAAACAAATGGGTTTTTATTATCGGAAAGAGAATTATCCGAAGACGTCTGAAACACTTTTTTTTGAAAAAATCCCTAAGCCGCGCGGTCACAATTTCAGCAAAAATCTGACGTTTTGCAATTCATTCAAAAATGGTGCCAATCTGTTGCAAACGATCCCCTCAAAGGTTTTTCGGTGGAAACAAATGGGTTTTTATTATCGGAAAGAGAATTAGCCGAAGACGTCTGAACCACTTTTTTTTGAAAAAATCCCTAAGCCGCGCGGTCACAATTTCAGCAAAAATATGACGTTCTGCAATTCATTCAAAAATGGTGCCAATCTGTTGCAAACGATCCCTCAAAGGTTTTTCGGTGGAAACAAATGGGTTTTTATTATCGGAAAGAGAATTAGCCGAAGACGTCTGAACCACTTTTTTTTGAAAAAATCCCTAAGCCGCGCGGTCACAATTTCTGCAAAAATCTGACGTTCTGCAATTCATTCAAAAATGGTGCCAATGTGTTGCAAACGATCCCCTCAAAGGTTTTTCGGTGGAAACAAATGGGTTTTTATTATCGGAAAGAGAATTAGCCGAAGACGTCCGAACCACTTTTTTTTGAAAAAATGCCTAAGCCGCGTGGTCACAATTTCTGCAAAAATCTGACGTTCTGCAATTCATTCAAAAATGGTGCCAATCTGTTGCAAACGATCCCCTCAAAGGTTTTTCGGTGGAAACAGATGGGTTTTTATCATCGAAACAGAATTCGCCGAAGACGTCTGAACCACATTTTTTTGAAAAAATCCCTAAGCCGCGCGGTCACAATTTCTGCAAAAATCTGACGTTTTGCAATTCACTAAAAAATGGTGCCAATCTGTTGCAATCGATCCCCTCAAAGGTTTTTCGGTGGAAACAAATGGGTTTTTATTATCGGAAAGAGAATTAGCCGAAGACGTCTGAACCACTTTTTTTTGAAAAAATCCCTAAGCCGCGCGGTCACAATTTCAGCAAAAATATGACGTTCTGCAATTCATTCAAAAATGGTTCCAATCTGTTGCAAACGATCCCTCAAAGGTTTTTCGGTGGAAACAAATGGGTTTTTATTATCGGAAAGAGAATTATCCGAAGACGTCTGAAACACTTTTTTTTGAAAAAATCCCTAAGCCGCGCGGTCACAATTTCAGCAAAAATCTGACGTTTTGCAATTCATTCAAAAATGGTGCCAATCTGTTGCAAACGATCCCCTCAAAGGTTTTTCGGTGGAAACAAATGGGTTTTTATTATCGGAAAGAGAATTAGCCGAAGACGTCTGAACCACTTTTTTTTGAAAAAATCCCTAAGCCGCGCGGTCACAATTTCTGCAAAAATCTGACGTTCTGCAATTCATTCAAAAATGGTGCCAATCTGTTGCAAACGATCCCCTCAAAGGTTTTTCGGTGGAAACAAATGGGTTTTTATTATCGGAAAGAGAATTAGCCGAAGACGTCCGAACCACTTTTTTTTGAAAAAATGCCTAAGCCGCGTGGTCACAATTTCTGCAAAAATCTGACGTTCTGCAATTCATTCAGAAATGGTGCCAATCTGTTGCAAACGATCCCCTCAAAGGTTTTTCGGTGGAAACAGATGGGTTTTTATCATCGAAACAGAATTCGCCGAAGACGTCTGAACCACTTTTTTTTGAAAAAATCCCTAAGCCGCGCAGTCACAATTTCAGCAAAAATATGACGTTCTGCAATTCATTCAAAAATGGTGCCAATCTGTTGCAAACGATCCCTCAAAGTTTTTTCGGTGGAAACAAATGGGTTTTTATTATCGGAAAGAGAAGTAGCCGAAGACGTCTGAACCACTTTTTTTAAAAAAAATCCCTAAGCCGCGCGGTCACAATTTCAGCAAAAATCTGACGTTTTGCAATTCATTCAAAAATGGTGCCAATCTGTTGCAAACGATCCCCTCAAAGGTTTTTCGGTGGAAACAAATGGGTTTTTATTATCGGAAAGAGAATTAGCCGAAGACGTCTGAACCACTTTTTTTGGAAAAAATCCCTAAGCCGCGCGGTCACAATTTCTGCAAAAATCTGACGTTGTGCAATTCATTAAAAAATGGTGCCAATCTGTTGCAAACGATCCCCTCAAAGGTTTTTCGGTGGAAACAAATGGGTTTTTATCATTGAAACAGAATGAGCCGAAGACGTCCGAACAACTTTTTTTTTGAAAAAAATCCCTAAGCCGCGCGGTCACAATTTCAGCAAAAATCTGACGTTCTGCAAATCATTAAAAAATGGTGCCAATCTGTTGCAAACGACCCCTCAAAGGTTTTTCGGTAGAAACAAATGGGTTTTTATTATCGGAAAGAGAATTAGCCGAAGACATCTGAACCACTTTTTTTTGAAAAAATCCCTAAGCCGCGCGGTCACAATTTCAGCAAAAATCTGACGTTTTGCAATTCATTCAAAAATGGTGCCAATCTGTTGCAAACGATCCCCTCAAAGGTTTTTCGGTGGAAACAAATGGGTTTTTATTATCGGAAAGAGAATTAGCCGAAGACGTCTGAACCACTTTTTTTTGAAAAAATCCCTAAGCCGCGCGGTCACAATTTCTGCAAAAATCTGACGTTCTGCATTTCATTCAAAAATGGTGCCAATCTGTTGCAAACGATCCCCTCAAAGGTTTTTCGGTGGAAACAAATGGGTTTTTATTATCGGAAAGAGAATTAGCTGATGACGTCTGAACCACTTTTTTTTGAAAAAACCCCTAAGCCGCGCGGTCACAATTTCTGCAAAAATCTGACATTCTGCAATTCATTCAAAAATGGTGCCAATCTGTTGCAAACGATCCCCTCAAAGGTTTTTCGGTGGAAACAGATTGGTTTTTATCATTGAAACAGAATTAGCCCTCAATGTCCGAACAACTTTTATTGAAAAAATCCCTAAGCCGCGCGGTCACAATTTCAGCAAAAATCTGACTTTCTGCAATTAATTCAAAAATGGTGCCAATCTGTTGCAAACGATCCCCTCAAAGGTTTTTCGGTGGAAACAAATGGGTTTTTATTATCAGAAAGAGAATTAGCCGAAGACGTCTGAACCACTTTTTTTTGAAAAAATCCCTTAGCCGCGCGGTCACAATTTCTGCAAAAATCTGACGTTCTGCAATTCATTCAAAAATGGTGCCAATCTGTTGCAAACGATCCCCTGAAAGGTTTTTCGGTGGAAACAGATGGGTTTTTATCATCGAAACAGAATTAGCCCTCAACGTCCGAACAACTTTTTTTGAAAAAATTCCTAAGCCGCGCGGTCACAATTTCTGCAAAAATCTGACTTTCTGCAATTCATTCAAAAATGGTGCCAATCTGTTGCAAACGATCCCCTCAAAGGTTTTTCGGTGAAAACAGATGGGTTTCTATCATTGAATCAGAATTAGCCGAAGACGTCCAAACAACTTTTTTTTTTGAAAAAAATCCCTAAGCCGCGCGGTCACAATTTCAGCAAAAATCTGACGTTCTGCAATTAATTAAAAAAATGGTGCCAATCTGTTGCAAACGATCCCTCAAAGGTTTTTCGGTGGAAACAAATGGGTTTTTATCATTGAAACAGAATGAGCCGAAGACGTCCGAACAACTTTTTTTTTGAAAAAAATCCCTAAGCCGCGCGGTCACAATTTCAGCAAAAATCTGACGTTCTGCAAATCATTAAAAAATGGTGCCAATCTGTTGCAAACGACCCCTCAAAGGTTTTTCGGTAGAAACAAATGGGTTTTTATTATCGGAAAGAGAATTAGCCGAAGACATCTGAACCACTTTTTTTTGAAAAAATCCCTAAGCCGCGCGGTCACAATTTCAGCAAAAATCTGACGTTTTGCAATTCATTCAAAAATGGTGCCAATCTGTTGCAAACGATCCCCTCAAAGGTTTTTCGGTGGAAACAAATGGGTTTTTATTATCGGAAAGAGAATTAGCCGAAGACGTCTGAACCACTTTTTTTTGAAAAAATCCCTAAGCCGCGCGGTCACAATTTCTGCAAAAATCTGACGTTCTGCATTTCATTCAAAAATGGTGCCAATCTGTTGCAAACGATCCCCTCAAAGGTTTTTCGGTGGAAACAAATGGGTTTTTATTATCGGAAAGAGAATTAGCTGATGACGTCTGAACCACTTTTTTTTGAAAAAACCCCTAAGCCGCGCGGTCACAATTTCTGCAAAAATCTGACATTCTGCAATTCATTCAAAAATGGTGCCAATCTGTTGCAAACGATCCCCTCAAAGGTTTTTCGGTGGAAACAGATTGGTTTTTATCATTGAAACAGAATTAGCCCTCAATGTCCGAACAACTTTTTTTGAAAAAATCCCTAAGCCGCGCGGTCACAATTTCAGCAAAAATCTGACTTTCTGCAATTAATTCAAAAATGGTGCCAATCTGTTGCAAACGATCCCCTCAAAGGTTTTTCGGTGGAAACAAATGGGTTTTTATTATCAGAAAGAGAATTAGCCGAAGACGTCTGAACCACTTTTTTTTGAAAAAATCCCTTAGCCGCGCGGTCACAATTTCTGCTAAAATCTGACGTTCTGCAATTCATTCAAAAATGGTGCCAATCTGTTGCAAACGATCCCCTGAAAGGTTTTTCGGTGGAAACAGATGGGTTTTTATCATCGAAACAGAATTAGCCCTCAACGTCCGAACAACTTTTTTTGAAAAAATTCCTAAGCCGCGCGGTCACAATTTCTGCAAAAATCTGACTTTCTGCAATTCATTCAAAAATGGTGCCAATCTGTTGCAAACGATCCCCTCAAAGGTTTTTCGGTGAAAACAGATGGGTTTCTATCATTGAATCAGAATTAGCCGAAGACGTCCAAACAACTTTTTTTTTTGAAAAAAATCCCTAAGCCGCGCGGTCACAATTTCAGCAAAAATCTGACGTTCTGCAATTAATTAAAAAAATGGTGCCAATCTGTTGCAAACGATCCCTCAAAGGTTTTTCGGTGGAAACAAATGGGTTTTTATCATTGAAACAGAATGAGCCGAAGACGTCCGAACAACTTTTTTTTTGAAAAAAATCCCTAAGCCGCGCGGTCACAATTTCAGCAAAAATCTGACGTTCTGCAAATCATTAAAAAATGGTGCCAATCTGTTGCAAACGACCCCTCAAAGGTTTTTCGGTAGAAACAAATGGGTTTTTATTATCGGAAAGAGAATTAGCCGAAGACATCTGAACCACTTTTTTTTGAAAAAATCCCTAAGCCGCGCGGTCACAATTTCAGCAAAAATCTGACGTTTTGCAATTCATTCAAAAATGGTGCCAATCTGTTGCAAACGATCCCCTCAAAGGTTTTTCGGTGGAAACAAATGGGTTTTTATTATCGGAAAGAGAATTAGCCGAAGACGTCTGAACCACTTTTTTTTGAAAAAATCCCTAAGCCGCGCGGTCACAATTTCTGCAAAAATCTGACGTTCTGCATTTCATTCAAAAATGGTGCCAATCTGTTGCAAACGATCCCCTCAAAGGTTTTTCGGTGGAAACAAATGGGTTTTTATTATCGGAAAGAGAATTAGCTGATGACGTCTGAACCACTTTTTTTTGAAAAAACCCCTAAGCCGCGCGGTCACAATTTCTGCAAAAATCTGACATTCTGCAATTCATTCAAAAATGGTGCCAATCTGTTGCAAACGATCCCCTCAAAGGTTTTTCGGTGGAAACAGATTGGTTTTTATCATTGAAACAGAATTAGCCCTCAATGTCCGAACAACTTTTTTTGAAAAAATCCCTAAGCCGCGCGGTCACAATTTCAGCAAAAATCTGACTTTCTGCAATTAATTCAAAAATGGTGCCAATCTGTTGCAAACGATCCCCTCAAAGGTTTTTCGGTGGAAACAAATGGGTTTTTATTATCAGAAAGAGAATTAGCCGAAGACGTCTGAACCACTTTTTTTTGAAAAAATCCCTTAGCCGCGCGGTCACAATTTCTGCTAAAATCTGACGTTCTGCAATTCATTCAAAAATGGTGCCAATCTGTTGCAAACGATCCCCTGAAAGGTTTTTCGGTGGAAACAGATGGGTTTTTATCATCGAAACAGAATTAGCCCTCAACGTCCGAACAACTTTTTTTGAAAAAATTCCTAAGCCGCGCGGTCACAATTTCTGCAAAAATCTGACTTTCTGCAATTCATTCAAAAATGGTGCCAATCTGTTGCAAACGATCCCCTCAAAGGTTTTTCGGTGAAAACAGATGGGTTTCTATCATTGAATCAGAATTAGCCGAAGACGTCCAAACAACTTTTTTTTTTGAAAAAAATCCCTAAGCCGCGCGGTCACAATTTCAGCAAAAATCTGACGTTCTGCAATTAATTAAAAAAATGGTGCCAATCTGTTGCAAACGATCCCTCAAAGGTTTTTCGGTGGAAACAAATGGGTTTTTATTATCGGAAAGAGAATTAGCCGAAGACGTCTGAACCACATTTTTTTGAAAAAAATCCCTAAGCCGCGCGGTCACAATTTCAGCAAAAATCTGACGTTTTGCAATTCACTAAAAAATGGTGCCAATCTGTTGCAAACGATCCCCTCAAAGGTTTTTCGGTGGAAACAAATGGGTTTTTATTATCGGAAAGAGAATTAGCCGAAGACGTCTGAACCACTTTTTTTTGAAAAAATCCCTAAGCCGCGCGGTCACAATTTCAGCAAAAATATGACGTTCTGCAATTCATTCAAAAATGGTGCCAATCTGTTGCAAACGATCCCTCAAAGGTTTTTCGGTGGAAACAAATGGGTTTTTATTATCGGAAAGAGAATTAGCCGAAGACGTCTGAACCACTTTTTTTTGAAAAAATCCCTAAGCCGCGCGGTCACAATTTCAGCAAAAATCTGACGTTTTGCAATTCATTCAAAAATGGTGCCAATCTGTTGCAAACGATCCCCTCAAAGGTTTTTCGGTGGAAACAAATGGGTTTTTATTATCGGAAAGAGAATTAGCTGAAGACGTCTGAACCACTTTTTTTTGAAAAAATCCCTAAGCCGCGCAGTCACAATTTCTGCAAAAATCTGACGTTCTGCAATTCATTCAAAAATGGTGCCAATCTGTTGCAAACGATCCCCTCAAAGGTTTTTCGGTGCAAACAAATGGGTTTTTATTATCGGAAAGAGAATTAGCTGAAGACGTCCGAACCACTTTTTTTTGAAAAAATGCCTAAGCCGCGTGGTCACAATTTCTGCAAAAATCTGACGTTCTGCAATTCATTCAGAAATGGTGCCAATCTGTTGCAAACGATCCCCTCAAAGGTTTTTCGGTGGAAACAGATGGGTTTTTATCATCGAAACAGAATTAGCCCTCAACGTCCGAACAACTTTTTTGGAAAAAAATCCCTAAGCCGCGCGGTCACAATTTCTGCAAAAATCTGACTTTCTGCAATTCATTCAAAAATGGTGCCAATCTGTTGCAAATGATCCCCTCAAAGGTTTTTCATTGGAAACAGATGGGTTTTCATCATTGAAACAGAATTAGCCGAAAACGTCCGAACAACTTTTTTTTTGAAAAAAATCCCTAAGCCGCGCGGTCACAATTTCAGCAAAATCTGACGTTCTGCAATTGATTAAAAAATGGTGCCAATCTGTTGCAAACGATCCCTCAAAGTTTTTTCGGTGGAAACAAATGGGTTTTTATTATCGGAAAGAGAATTAGCCGAAGACGTCTGAACCACTTTTTTAAAAAAAAATCCCTAAGCCGCGCGGTCACAATTTCAGCAAAAATCTGACGTTTTGCAATTCATTCAAAAATGGTGCCAATCTGTTGCAAACGATCCCCTCAAAGGTTTTTCGGTGGAAACAAATGGGTTTTTATTATCGGAAAGAGAATTAGCCGAAGACGTCTGAACCACTTTTTTTGGAAAAAATCCCTAAGCCGCGCGGTCACAATTTCTGCAAAAATCTGACGTTCTGCAATTCATTAAAAAATGGTGCCAATCTGTTGCAAACGATCCTCTCAAAGGTTTTTCGGTGGAAACAAATGGGTTTTTATCATTGAAACAGAATTAGCCGAAGACGTCCGAACAACTTTTTTTTTGAAAAAAATCCCTAAGCCGCGCGGTCACAATTTCAGCAAAAATCTGACGTTCTGCAAATCATTGAAAAATGGTGCCAATCTGTTGCAAACGATCCCTCAAAGGTTTTTCGGTAGAAACAAATGGGTTTTTATTATCGGAAAGAGAATTAGCCGAAGACATCTGAACCACTTTTTTTTGAAAAAATCGCTAAGCCGCGCGGTCACAATTTCAGCAAAAATCTGACGTTTTGCAATTCATTCAAAAATGGTGCCAATCTGTTGCAAACGATCCCCTCAAAGGTTTTTCGGTGGAAACAAATGGGTTTTTATTATCGGAAAGAGAATTAGCCGAAGACGTCTGAACCACTTTTTTTTGAAAAAATCCCTAAGCCGCGCGGTCACAATTTTGGCAACAATCTGACGTTCTGCAATTAATTAAAAAAATGGTGCCAATCTGTTGCAAACGATCCCTCAAAGGTTTTTCGGTGGAAACAAATGGGTTTTTATTATCGGAAAGAGAATTAGCTGATGACGTCTGAACCACTTTTTTTTGAAAAAATCCCTAAGCCGCGCGGTCACAATTTCTGCAAAAATCTGACATTCTGCAATTCATTCAGAAATGGTGCCAATCTGTTGCAAACGATCCCCTCAAAGGTTTTTCGGTGGAAACAGATTGGTTTTTATCATTGAAACAGAATTAGCCCTCAATGTCCGAACAACTTTTATTGAAAAAATCCCTAAGCCGCGCGGTCACAATTTCAGCAAAAATCTGACTTTCTGCAATTCATTCAAAAATGGTGCCAATCTGTTGCAAACGATCCCCTCAAAGGTTTTTCGGTGGAAACAAATGGGTTTTTATTATCAGAAAGAGAATTAGCCGAAGACGTCTGAACCACTTTTTTTTCGCGCGGTCACAATTTCTGCAAAAATCTGACGTTCTGCAATTCATTCAAAAATGGTGCCAATCTGTTGCAAACGATCCCCTGAAAGGTTTTTCGGTGGAAACAGATGGGTTTTTATCATTGAAACAGAATTAGCCCTCAACGTCCGAACAACTTTTTTTGAAAAAATTCCTAAGCCGCGCAGTCACAATTTCTGCAAAAATCTGACTTTCTGCAATTCATTCAAAAATGGTGCCAATCTGTTGCAAACGATCCCCTCAAAGGTTTTTCGGTGAAAACAGATGGGTTTCTATCATTGAAACAGAATTAGCCGAAGACGTCCAAACAACTTTTTTTTTTGAAAAAAATCCCTAAGCCGTGCGGTCACAATTTCAGCAAAAATCTGACGTTCTGCAATTAATTAAAAAAATGGTGCCAATCTGTTGCAAACGATCCCTCAAAGGTTTTTCGGTGGAAACAAATGGGTTTTTATTATCGGAAAGAGAATTAGCCGAAGACGTCTGAACCACATTTTTTTGAAAAAATCCCTAAGCCGCGCGGTCACAATTTCAGCAAAAATCTGACGTTTTGCAATTCACTAAAAAATGGTGCCAATCTGTTGCAAACGATCCCCTCAAAGGTTTTTCGGTGGAAACAAATGGGTTTTTATTATCGGAAAGAGAATTAGCCGAAGACGTCTGAACCACTTTTTTTTGAAAAAATCGCTAAGCCGCGCGGTCACAATTTCTGCAAAAATCTGACGTTCTGCAATTCATTCAAAAATAGTGCCAATCTCTTGCAAACGATCCCCTCAAAGGTTTTTCGGTGGAAACAAATGGGTTTTTATCATTGAAAGAAAATTAGCCGAAGACGTCTGAACCACTTTTTTTTGAAAAAATCCCTTAGCCGCGCGGTCACAATTTCTGCAAAAATCTGACGTTCTGCAATTCATTCAAAAATGGTGCCAATCTGTTGCAAATGATCCCCTCAAAGGTTTTTCATTGGAAACAGATGGGTTTTCATCATTGAAACAGAATTAGCCGAAGACGTCCGAACAACTTTTTTTTTGAAAAAAATCCCTAAGCCGCGCGGTCACAATTTCAGCAAAATCTGACGTTCTGCAATTGATTAAAAAATGGTGCCAATCTGTTGCAAACGATCCCTCAAAGTTTTTTCGGTGGAAACAAATGGGTTTTTATTATCGGAAAGAGAATTAGCCGAAGACGTCTGAACCACTTTTTTAAAAAAAAATCCCTAAGCCGCGCGGTCACAATTTCAGCAAAAATCTGACGTTTTGCAATTCATTCAAAAATGGTGCCAATCTGTTGCAAACGATCCCCTCAAAGGTTTTTCGGTGGAAACAAATAGGTTTTTATTATCGGAAAGAGAATTAGCCGAAGACGTCTGAACCACTTTTTTTGGAAAAAATCCCTAAGCCGCGCGGTCACAATTTCAGCAAAAATCTGACGTTCTGCAATTCATTAAAAAATGGTGCCAATCTGTTGCAAACGATCCTCTCAAAGGTTTTTCGGTGGAAACAAATGGGTTTTTATCATTGAAACAGAATTAGCCGAAGACGTCCGAACAACTTTTTTTTTGAAAAAAATCCCTAAGCCGCGCGGTCACAATTTCAGCAAAAATCTGACGTTCTGCAAATCATTGAAAAATGGTGCCAATCTGTTGCAAACGATCCCTCAAAGGTTTTTCGATAGAAACAAATGGGTTTTTATTATCGGAAAGAGAATTAGCCGAAGACGTCTGAACCACTTTTTTTTGAAAATATCCCTAAGCCGCGCGGTCACAATTTTGGCAACAATCTGACGTTCTGCAATTAATTAAAAAAATGGTGCCAATCTGTTGCAAACGATCCCTCAAAGGTTTTTCGGTGGAAACAAATGGGTTTTTATTATCGGAAAGAGAATTAGCCGAAGACGTCTGAACCACTTTTTTTTCGCGCGGTCACAATTTCTGCAAAAATCTGACGTTCTGCAATTCATTCAAAAATGGTGCCAATCTGTTGCAAACGATCCCCTGAAAGGTTTTTCGGTGGAAACAGATGGGTTTTTATCATCGAAACAGAATTAGCCCTCAACGACCGAACAACTTTTTTTGAAAAAATTCCTAAGCCGCGCGGTCACAATTTCTGCAAAAATCTGACTTTCTGCAATTCATTCAAAAATGGTGCCAATCTGTTGCAAACGATCCCCTCAAAGGTTTTTTGGTGAAAACAGATGGGTTTCTATCATTGAAACAGAATTAGCCGAAGACGTCCAAACAACTTTTTTTTTTGAAAAAAATCCCTAAGCCGTGCGGTCACAATTTCAGCAAAAATCTGACGTTCTGCAATTAATTAAAAAAATGGTGCCAATCTGTTGCAAACGATCCCTCAAAGGTTTTTCGGTGGAAACAAATGGGTTTTTATTATCGGAAAGAGAATTAGCCGAAGACGTCTGAACCACATTTTTTTGAAAAAATCCCTAAGCCGCGCGGTCACAATTTCAGCAAAAATCTGACGTTTTGCAATTCACTAAAAAATGGTGCCAATCTGTTGCAAACGATCCCCTCAAAGGTTTTTCGGTGGAAACAAATGGGTTTTTATTATCGGAAAGAGAATTAGCCGAAGACGTCTGAACCACTTTTTTTTGAAAAAATCGCTAAGCCGCGCAGTCACAAGTTCAGCAAAAATTCTGACGTTTTGCAATTCATTCAAAAATGGTGCCAATCTGTTGCAAACGATCCCCTCAAAGGTTTTTCGGTGGAAACAAATGGGTTTTTATTATCGGAAAGAGAATTAGCCGAAGACGTCTGAACCACTTTTTTTGGAAACAATCCCTAAGCCGCGCGGTCACAATTTCTGCAAAAATCTGACGTTCTGCAATTCATTCAAAAATGGTGCCAATCTCTTGCAAACGATCCCCTCAAAGGTTTTTCGGTGGAAACAAATGGGTTTTTATTATCGGAAAGAGAATTAGCCGAAGACGTCTGAACCACTTTTTTTTGAAAAAATCCCTAAGCCGCGTGGTCACAATTTCTGCAAAAATCTGATGTTCTGCAATTCATTCAGAAATGGTGACAATCTTTTGCAAACGATCCCCTCAAAGGGTTTTCGGTGGAAACAGATGGGTTTTTATCATTGAAAAAGAGTTAGCCCTCAACGTCCGAACAACTTTTTTTGAAAAAATCCCTAAGCCGCGCGGTCACAATTTCTGCAAAAATCTGACTTTCTGCAATTCATTCAGAAATGGTGCCAATCTGTTGCAAACAATCCCTCAAAGGTTTTTTGGTGGAAACAAATGGGTTTTTATTATCGGAAAGAGAATTAGCCGAAGACGTCTGAACCATTTTTTTTTTGAAAAAATCGCTAAGCCGCGCGGTCACAATTTCAGCAAAAATCTGACCTTTTGTAATTCATTCAAAAATGGTGCCAATCTGTTGCAAACGATCCCCTCAAAGGTTTTTCGGTGGAAACAGATGGGTTTTTATCATCGAAACAGAATTAGCCCTCAACGTCCGAACAACTTTTTTTGGAAAAAATCCCTAAGCCGCGCGGTCACAATTTCTGCAAAAATCTGACTTTCTGAAATTCATTCAGAAATGGTGCCAATCTGTTGCAAATGATCCCCTCAAAGGTTTTTCAGTGGAAACAGATTGGTTTTTATCATTGAAACAGAATTAGCCGAAGACGTCCGAACAACTTTTTTTTTGAAAAAAATCCCTAAGCCGCGCGGTCACAATTTCAGCAAAAATCTGACGTTCTGCAATTCATTGAAAAATGGTGCCAATCTGTTGCAAACGATCCCTCAAAGTTTTTTCGGTGGAAACAAATGGGTTTTTATTATCGGAAAGAGAATTAGCCGAAGACGTCTGAACCACTTTTTTTTTATAAAAAATCCCTAAGCCGCGCGGTCACAATTTCAGCAAAAATCTGACGTTTTGCAATTCATTCAAAAATGGTGCCAATCTGTTGCAAACGATCCCCTCAAAGGTTTTTCGGTGGAAACAAATGGGTTTTTATTATCGGAAAGAGAATTAGCCGAAGACGTCTGAACCACTTTTTTTGGAAAAAATCCCTAAGCCGCGCGGTCACAATTTCAGCAAAAATCTGACGTTCTGCAATTCATTAAAAAATGGTGCCAATCTGTTGCAAACGATCCTCTCAAAGGTTTTTCGGTGGAAACAAATGGGTTTTTATCATTGAAACAGAAGTAGCCGAAGACGTCCGAACAACTTTTTTTTTGAAAAAAATCCCTAAGCCGCGCGGTCACAATTTCTGCAAAAATCTGACGTTTTGCAATTCATTCAAAAATGGTGCCAATCTGTTGCAAACGATCCCCTCAAAGGTTTTTCAGTGGAAACAGATGGGTTTTTATCATTGAAACAGAATTAGCCGAAGACGTCCGAACAACTTTTTTTTTGAAAAAAATCCCTAAGCCGCGCGGTCACAATTTCAGCAAAAATCTGACGTTCTGCAATTCATTAAAAAATGGTGACAATCTGTTGCAAACGATCCTTCAAAGGTTTTTCGGTGGAAACAAATGGGTTTTTATTATCGGAAAGAGAATTAGCCGAAGACGTCTGAACCACTTTTTTTTGAAAAAATCGCTAAGCCGCGCGGTCACTATTTCAGCAAAAATCTGACGTTTTGCAATTCATTCAAAAATGGTGCCAATCTGTTGCAAACGATCCCCTCAAAGGTTTTTCGGTGGAAACAAATGGGTTTTTATCATTGAAAGAAAATTAGCCGAAGACGTCGGAACAACTTTTTTTTTGATAAAAATCCCTAAGCCGCGCGGTCACAATTTCAGCAAAAATCTGACGTTCTGCAATCCATTAAAAAATGGTGCCAATCTGTTGCAAACGATCCCCTCAAAGGTTTTTCGGTGGAAACAAATGGGTTTTTATTATCGGAAAGAGAATTAGCCGAAGACGTCTGAACCACTTTTTTTTTTGAAAAAAATCCCTAAGCCGCGCGGTCACAATTTCAGCAAAAATCTGACGTTCTGCAATTCATTCAAAAATGGTGCCAATCTGTTGCAAACGATCCCCTCAAAGGTTTTTCAGTGGAAACAGATGGGTTTCTATCATTGAATCAGAATTAGCCGAAGACGTCCAAACAACTTTTTTTTTTGAAAAAAATCCCTAAGCCGCGCGGTCACAATTTCAGCAAAAATCTGACGTTCTGCAATTAATTAAAAAAATGGTGCCAATCTGTAGCAAACGATCCCTCAAAGGTTTTTCGGTGGAAACAAATGGGTTTTTATTATCGGAAAGAGAATTAGCCGAAGACGTCTGAACCACATTTTTTTGAAAAAATCCCTAAGCCGCGCGGTCACAATTTCAGCAAAAATCTGACGTTTTGCAATTCACTAAAAAATGGTGCCAATCTGTTGCAAACGATCCTCTCAAAGGTTTTTCGGTGGAAACAAATGGGTTTTTATTATCGGAAAGAGAATTAGCCGAAGACGTCTGAACCACTTTTTTTTGAAAAAATCCCTAAGCCGCGCGGTCACAATTTCAGCAAAAATATGACGTTCTGCAATTCATTCAAAAATGGTGCCAATCTGTTGCAAACGATCCCTCAAAGGTTTTTCGGTGGAAACAAATGGGTTTTTATTATCGGAAAGAGAATTAGCCGAAGACGTCTGAACCACTTTTTTTTGAAAAAATCCCTAAGCCGCGCGGTCACAATTTCAGCAAAAATCTGACGTTTTGCAATTCATTCAAAAATGGTGCCAATCTGTTGCAAACGATCCCCTCAAAGGTTTTTCGGTGGAAACAAATGGGTTTTTATTATCGGAAAGAGAATTAGCTGAAGACGTCTGAACCACTTTTTTTTGAAAAAATCCCTAAGCCGCGCGGTCACAATTTCTGCAAAAATCTGACGTTCTGCAATTCATTCAAAAATGGTGACAATCTGTTGCAAACGATCCCCTCAAAGGTTTTTCGGTGGAAACAAATGGGTTTTTATTATCGGAAAGAGAATTAGCCGAAGACGTCCGAACCACTTTTTTTTGAAAAAATGCCTAAGCCGCGTGGTCACAATTTCTGCAAAAATCTGACGTTCTGCAATTCATTCAGAAATGGTGCCAATCTGTTGCAAACGATCCCCTCAAAGGTTTTTCGGTGGAAACAAATGGGTTTTTATCATCGAAACAGAATTAGCCCTCAACGTCCGAACAACTTTTTTTGAAAAAAATCCCTAAGCCGCGCGGTCACAATTTCTGCAAAAATCTGACTTTCTGCAATTCATTCAAAAATGGTGCCAATCTGTTGCAAACGATCCCCTCAAAGGTTTTTCGGTGAAAACAGATGGGTTTCTATCATTGAATCAGAATTAGCCGAAGACGTCCAAACAACTTTTTTTTTTGAAAAAAATCCCTAAGCCGCGCGGTCACAATTTCAGCAAAAATATGACGTTCTGCAATTCATTCAAAAATGGTGCCAATCTGTTGCAAACGATCCCTCAAAGGTTTTTCGGTGGAAACAAATGGGTTTTTATTATCGGAAAGAGAATTAGCCGAAGACGTCTGAACCACTTTTTTTTGAAAAAATCCCTAAGCCGCGCGGTCACAATTTCAGCAAAAATCTGACGTTTTGCAATTCATTCAAAAATGGTGCCAATCTGTTGCAAACGATCCCCTCAAAGGTTTTTCGGTGGAAACAAATGAGTTTTTATTATCGGAAAGAGAATTAGCCGAAGACGTCTGAACCACTTTTTTTTGAAAAAATCCCTAAGCCGCGCGGTCACAATTTCTGCAAAAATCTGACGTTCTGCAATTCATTGAAAAATGGTGCCAATCTGTTGCAAACGATCCCCTCAAAGGTTTTTCGGTGGAAACAAATGGGTTTTTATTATCGGAAAGAGAATTAGCCGAAGACGTCTGAACCACTTTTTTTTGAAAAAATGCCTAAGCCGCGTGGTCACAATTTCTGCAAAAATCTGACGTTCTGCAATTCATTCAGAAATGGTGCCAATCTGTTGCAAACGATCCCCTCAAAGGTTTTTCGGTGGAAACAGATGGGTTTTTATCATCGAAACAGAATTAGCCCTCAACGTCCGAACAACTTTTTTTGAAAAAAATCCCTAAGCCGCGCGGTCACAATTTCTGCAAAAATCTGACTTTCTGCAATTCATTCAAAAATGGTGCCAATCTGTTGCAAATGATCCCCTCAAAGGTTTTTCATTGGAAACAGATGGGTTTTCATCATTGAAACAGAATTAGCCGAAGACGTCCGAACAACTTTTTTTTTGAAAAAAATCCCTAAGCCGCGCGGTCACAATTTCAGCAAAATCTGACGTTCTGCAATTGATTAAAAAATGGTGCCAATCTGTTGCAAACGATCCCTCAAAGTTTTTTCGGTGGAAACAAATGGGTTTTTATTATCGGAAAGAGAATTAGCCGAAGACGTCTGAACCACTTTTTTAAAAAAAAATCCCTAAGCCGCGCGGTCACAATTTCAGCAAAAATCTGACGTTTTGCAATTCATTCAAAAATGGTGCCAATCTGTTGCAAACGATCCCCTCAAAGATTTTTCGGTGGAAACAAATAGGTTTTTATTATCGGAAAGAGAATTAGCCGAAGACGTCTGAACCACTTTTTTTGGAAAAAATCCCTAAGCCGCGCGGTCACAATTTCAGCAAAAATCTGACGTTCTGCAATTCATTAAAAAATGGTGCCAATCTGTTGCAAACGATCCTCTCAAAGGTTTTTCGGTGGAAACAAATGGGTTTTTATCATTGAAACAGAATTAGCCGAAGACGTCCGAACAACTTTTTTTTTGAAAAAAATCCCTAAGCCGCGCGGTCACAATTTCAGCAAAAATCTGACGTTCTGCAAATCATTGAAAAATGGTGCCAATCTGTTGCAAACGATCCCTCAAAGGTTTTTCGATAGAAACAAATGGGTTTTTATTATCGGAAAGAGAATTAGCCGAAGACGTCTGAACCACTTTTTTTTGAAAATATCCCTAAGCCGCGCGGTCACAATTTTGGCAACAATCTGACGTTCTGCAATTAATTAAAAAAATGGTGCCAATCTGTTGCAAACGATCCCTCAAAGGTTTTTCGGTGGAAACAAATGGGTTTTTATTATCGGAAAGAGAATTAGCCGAAGACGTCTGAACCACTTTTTTTTCGCGCGGTCACAATTTCTGCAAAAATCTGACGTTCTGCAATTCATTCAAAAATGGTGCCAATCTGTTGCAAACGATCCCCTGAAAGGTTTTTCGGTGGAAACAGATGGGTTTTTATCATCGAAACAGAATTAGCCCTCAACGACCGAACAACTTTTTTTGAAAAAATTCCTAAGCCGCGCGGTCACAATTTCTGCAAAAATCTGACTTTCTGCAATTCATTCAAAAATGGTGCCAATCTGTTGCAAACGATCCCCTCAAAGGTTTTTTGGTGAAAACAGATGGGTTTCTATCATTGAAACAGAATTAGCCGAAGACGTCCAAACAACTTTTTTTTTTGAAAAAAATCCCTAAGCCGTGCGGTCACAATTTCAGCAAAAATCTGACGTTCTGCAATTAATTAAAAAAATGGTGCCAATCTGTTGCAAACGATCCCTCAAAGGTTTTTCGGTGGAAACAAATGGGTTTTTATTATCGGAAAGAGAATTAGCCGAAGACGTCTGAACCACATTTTTTTGAAAAAATCCCTAAGCCGCGCGGTCACAATTTCAGCAAAAATCTGACGTTTTGCAATTCACTAAAAAATGGTGCCAATCTGTTGCAAACGATCCCCTCAAAGGTTTTTCGGTGGAAACAAATGGGTTTTTATTATCGGAAAGAGAATTAGCCGAAGACGTCTGAACCACTTTTTTTTGAAAAAATCGCTAAGCCGCGCAGTCACAAGTTCAGCAAAAATTCTGACGTTTTGCAATTCATTCAAAAATGGTGCCAATCTGTTGCAAACGATCCCCTCAAAGGTTTTTCGGTGGAAACAAATGGGTTTTTATTATCGGAAAGAGAATTAGCCGAAGACGTCTGAACCACTTTTTTTGGAAACAATCCCTAAGCCGCGCGGTCACAATTTCTGCAAAAATCTGACGTTCTGCAATTCATTCAAAAATGGTGCCAATCTCTTGCAAACGATCCCCTCAAAGGTTTTTCGGTGGAAACAAATGGGTTTTTATTATCGGAAAGAGAATTAGCCGAAGACGTCTGAACCACTTTTTTTTGAAAAAATCCCTAAGCCGCGTGGTCACAATTTCTGCAAAAATCTGATGTTCTGCAATTCATTCAGAAATGGTGACAATCTTTTGCAAACGATCCCCTCAAAGGGTTTTCGGTGGAAACAGATGGGTTTTTATCATTGAAAAAGAGTTAGCCCTCAACGTCCGAACAACTTTTTTTGAAAAAATCCCTAAGCCGCGCGGTCACAATTTCTGCAAAAATCTGACTTTCTGCAATTCATTCAGAAATGGTGCCAATCTGTTGCAAACAATCCCTCAAAGGTTTTTTGGTGGAAACAAATGGGTTTTTATTATCGGAAAGAGAATTAGCCGAAGACGTCTGAACCATTTTTTTTTTGAAAAAATCGCTAAGCCGCGCGGTCACAATTTCAGCAAAAATCTGACCTTTTGTAATTCATTCAAAAATGGTGCCAATCTGTTGCAAACGATCCCCTCAAAGGTTTTTCGGTGGAAACAGATGGGTTTTTATCATCGAAACAGAATTAGCCCTCAACGTCCGAACAACTTTTTTTGGAAAAAATCCCTAAGCCGCGCGGTCACAATTTCTGCAAAAATCTGACTTTCTGAAATTCATTCAGAAATGGTGCCAATCTGTTGCAAATGATCCCCTCAAAGGTTTTTCAGTGGAAACAGATTGGTTTTTATCATTGAAACAGAATTAGCCGAAGACGTCCGAACAACTTTTTTTTTGAAAAAAATCCCTAAGCCGCGCGGTCACAATTTCAGCAAAAATCTGACGTTCTGCAATTCATTGAAAAATGGTGCCAATCTGTTGCAAACGATCCCTCAAAGTTTTTTCGGTGGAAACAAATGGGTTTTTATTATCGGAAAGAGAATTAGCCGAAGACGTCTGAACCACTTTTTTTTTATAAAAAATCCCTAAGCCGCGCGGTCACAATTTCAGCAAAAATCTGACGTTTTGCAATTCATTCAAAAATGGTGCCAATCTGTTGCAAACGATCCCCTCAAAGGTTTTTCGGTGGAAACAAATGGGTTTTTATTATCGGAAAGAGAATTAGCCGAAGACGTCTGAACCACTTTTTTTGGAAAAAATCCCTAAGCCGCGCGGTCACAATTTCAGCAAAAATCTGACGTTCTGCAATTCATTAAAAAATGGTGCCAATCTGTTGCAAACGATCCTCTCAAAGGTTTTTCGGTGGAAACAAATGGGTTTTTATCATTGAAACAGAAGTAGCCGAAGACGTCCGAACAACTTTTTTTTTGAAAAAAATCCCTAAGCCGCGCGGTCACAATTTCTGCAAAAATCTGACGTTTTGCAATTCATTCAAAAATGGTGCCAATCTGTTGCAAACGATCCCCTCAAAGGTTTTTCAGTGGAAACAGATGGGTTTTTATCATTGAAACAGAATTAGCCGAAGACGTCCGAACAACTTTTTTTTTGAAAAAAATCCCTAAGCCGCGCGGTCACAATTTCAGCAAAAATCTGACGTTCTGCAATTCATTAAAAAATGGTGACAATCTGTTGCAAACGATCCTTCAAAGGTTTTTCGGTGGAAACAAATGGGTTTTTATTATCGGAAAGAGAATTAGCCGAAGACGTCTGAACCACTTTTTTTTGAAAAAATCGCTAAGCCGCGCGGTCACTATTTCAGCAAAAATCTGACGTTTTGCAATTCATTCAAAAATGGTGCCAATCTGTTGCAAACGATCCCCTCAAAGGTTTTTCGGTGGAAACAAATGGGTTTTTATCATTGAAAGAAAATTAGCCGAAGACGTCGGAACAACTTTTTTTTTGATAAAAATCCCTAAGCCGCGCGGTCACAATTTCAGCAAAAATCTGACGTTCTGCAATCCATTAAAAAATGGTGCCAATCTGTTGCAAACGATCCCCTCAAAGGTTTTTCGGTGGAAACAAATGGGTTTTTATTATCGGAAAGAGAATTAGCCGAAGACGTCTGAACCACTTTTTTTTTTGAAAAAAATCCCTAAGCCGCGTGGTCACAATTTCAGCAAAAATCTGACGTTCTGCAATTCATTCAGAAATGGTGCCAATCTGTTGCAAATGATCCCCTCAAAGGTTTTTCAGTGGAAACAGATGGGTTTTTATCATTGAAACAGAATTAGCCGAAGACGTCCGAACAACTTTTTTTAAAAAAAAAATCCCTAAGCCGCGCGGTCACAATTTCAGCAAAAATCTGACGTTCTGCAATTCATTAAAAAATGGTGCCAATCTGTTGCAAACAATCCCTCAAAGGTTTTTCGGTGGAAACAAATGGGTTTTTATTATCGGAAAGAGAATTAGCCGAAGACGTCTGAACCATATTTTTTTTGAAAAAATCGCTAAGCCGCGCGGTCACAATTTCAGCAAAAATCTGACCTTTTGTAATTCATTCAAAAATGGTGCCAATCTGTTGCAAACGATCCCCTCAAAGGTTTTTCGGTGGAAACAAATGGGTTTTTATTATCGGAAAGAGAATTAGCCGAAGACGTCTGAACCACTTTTTTTTGAAAAGATCGCTAAGCCGCGCGGTCACAAATTCAGCAAAAAATCTGACATTTTGCAATTCATTCAAAAATGGTGCCAATCTGTTGCAAACGATCCCCTCAAAGGTTTTTCGGTGGAAACAAATGGGTTTTTATTATCGGAAAGAGAATTAGCCGAAGACGTCTGAACCACTTTTTTTGGAAACAATCCCTAAGCCGCGCGATCACAATTTCTGCAAAAATCTGACGTTCTGCAATTCATTCAAAAATGGTGCCAATCTGTTGCAAACGATCCCCTCAAAGGTTTTTCGGTGGAAACAAATGGGTTTTTATTATCGGAAAGAGAATTAGCCGAAGACGTCTGAACCACTTTTTTTTGAAAAAATCCCTAAGCCGCGTGGTCACAATTTCTGCAAAAATCTGACGTTCTGCAATTCATTCAGAAATGGTGCCAATCTGTTGCAAACGATCCCCTCAATGGTTTTTCGGTGGAAACAGATGGGTTTTTATCATTGAAACAGAGTTAGCCCTCAACGTCCGAACAACTTTTTTTGAAAAAATCCCTAAGCCGCGCGGTCACAATTTCTGCAAAAATCTGACTTTCTCCAATTCATTCAAAAATGGTGCCAATCTGTTGCAAATGATCCCCTCAAAGGTTTTTCAGTGGAAACAGATGGGTTTTTATCATTGAAACAGAATTAGCCGAAGACGTCCGAACAACTTTTTTTTTGAAAAAAATCCCTAAGCCGCGCGGTCACAATTTCAGCAAAAATCTGACGTTCTGCAATTCATTAAAAAATGGTGCCAATCTGTTGCAAACAATCCCTCAAAGGTTTTTCGGTGGAAACAAATGGGTTTTTATTATCGGAAAGAGAATTAGCCGAAGACGTCTGAACCATTTTTTTTTTGAAAAAATCGCTAAGCCGCGCGGTCACAATTTCAGCAAAAATCTGACGTTTTGCAATTCATTCAAAAATGGTACCAATCTGTTGCAAACGATCCCCTCAAAGGTTTTTCGGTGGAAACAAATGGGTTTTTATTATTGGAAAGAGAATTAGCCGAAGACGTCTGAACCACTTTTTTTTGAAAAAATCCCTAAGCCGCGCGGTCACAATTTCAGCAAAAATCTGACGTTCTGCAATTCATTAAAAAATGGTGCCAATCTGTTGCAAACAATCCCTCAAAGGTTTTTCGGTGGAAACAAATGGGTTTTTATTATCGGAAAGAGAATTAGCCGAAGACGTCTGAACCATTTTTTTTTTGAAAAAATCGCTAAGCCGCGCGGTCACAATTTCAGCAAAAATCTGACCTTTTGTAATTCATTCAAAAATGGTGCCAATCTGTTGCAAACGATCCCCTCAAAGGTTTTTCGGTGGAAACAAATGGGTTTTTATTATCGGAAAGAGAATTAGCCGAAGACGTCTGAACCACTTTTTTTTTAAACAATCCCTAAGCCGCGCGATCACAATTTCTGCAAAAATCTGACGTTCTGCAATTCATTCAAAAATGGTGCCAATCTGTTGCAAACGATCCTCTCAAAGGTTTTTCGGTGGAAACAAATGGGTTTTTATCATTGAAACAGAATTAGCCGAAGACGTCCGAACAACTTTTTTTTTGAAAAAAATCCCTAAGCCGCGCGGTCACAATTTCAGCAAAAATCTGACGTTTTGCAATTCATTCAAAAATGGTGCCAATATGTTGCAAACGATCCCCTCAAAGGTTTTTCGGTGGAAACAAATGTGTTTTTATTATCGGAAAGAGAATTAGCCGAAGATATCTGAACCACTTTTTTTTGAAAAAATCCCTAAGCCGCGCGGTCACAATTTCAGCAAAAATCTAACGTTCTGCAATTCATTCAAAAATGGTGCCAATCTGTTGCAAACGATCCCCTCAAAGGTTTTTTGGTGAAAACAGATGGGTTTTTATCATTGAAACAGTATTAGCCGAAGACGTCCAAACAACTTTTTTTTTTGAAAAAAATCCCTAAGCCGCGCGGTCACAATTTCTGCAAAAATCTGACGTTCTGCAATTCATTCAAAAATGGTGCCAATCTGTTGCAAATGATCCCCTCAATGGTTTTTCAGTGGAAACAGATGGGTTTTTATCATTGAAACAGAATTAGCCGAAGACGTCCGAACAACTTTTTTTTTGAAAAAAATCCCTAAGCCGCGCGGTCACAATTTCAGCAAAAATCTGACGTTCTGCAATTCATTAAAAAATGGTGACAATCTGTTGCAAACGATCCTTCAAAGGTTTTTCGGTGGAAACAAATGGGTTTTTATTATCGGAAAGAGAATTAGCCGAAGACGTCTGAACCACTTTTTTTTGAAAAAATCGCTAAGCCGCGCGGTCACAATTTCAGCAAAAATCTGACGTTTTGCAATTCATTCAAAAATGGTGCCAATCTGTTGCAAACGATCCCCTCAAAGGTTTTTCGGTGGAAACAAATGGGTTTTTATCATTGAAAGAAAATTAGCCGAAGACGTCGGAACAACTTTTTTTTTGATAAAAATCCCTAAGCCGCGCGGTCACAATTTCAGCAAAAATCTGACGTTCTGCAATCCATTAAAAAATGGTGCCAATCTGTTGCAAACGATCCCTCAAATGTTTTTTGGTGGAAACAAATGGGTTTTTATTATCAGAAAGAGAATTAGCCGAAGACGTCTGAACCACATTTTTTTGAAAAAATCCCTTAGCCGCGCGGTCACAATTTCTGCAAAAATCTGACTTTCTGCAATTCATTCAAAAATGGTGCCAATCTGTTGCAAACGATCCCCTCAAAGGTTTTTCGGTGAAAACAGATGGGTTTCTATCATTGAAACAGAATTAGCCGAAGACGTCCAAACAACTTTTTTTTTTGAAAAAAATCCCTAAGCCGCGCGGTCACAATTTCAGCAAAAATCTGACGTTCTGCAATTAATTAAAAAAATGGTGCCAATCTGTTGCAAACGATCCCTCAAAGGTTTTTCGGTGGAAACAAATGGGTTTTTATTATCGGAAAGAGAATTAGCCGAAGACGTCTGAACCACATTTTTTGGAAAAAATCCCTAAGCCGCGCGGTCACAATTTCAGCAAAAATCTGACGTTTTGCAATTCACTAAAAAATGGTGCCAATCTGTTGCAAACGATCCCCTCAAAGGTTTTTCGGTGGAAACAAATGGGTTTTTATTATCTGAAAGAGAATTAGCCGAAGACGTCTGAACCACTTTTTTTTGAAAAGATCGCTAAGCCGCGCGGTCACAAATTCAGCAAAAAATCTGACATTTTGCAATTCATTCAAAAATGGTGCCAATCTGTTGCAAACGATCCCCTCAAAGGTTTTTCGGTGGAAACAAATGGGTTTTTATTATCGGAAAGAGAATTAGCCGAAGACGTCTGAACCACTTTTTTTGGAAACAATCCCTAAGCCGCGCGGTCACAATTTCTGCAAAAATCTGACGTTCTGCAATTCATTCAAAAATGGTGCCAATCTGTTGCAAACGATCCCCTCAAAGGTTTTTCGGTGGAAACAAATGGGTTTTTATTATCGGAAAGAGAATTAGCCGAAGACGTCTGAACCACTTTTTTTTGAAAAAATCCCTAAGCCGCGTGGTCACAATTTATGCAAAAATCTGACGTTCTGCAATTCATTCAGAAATGGTGCCAATCTGTTGCAAACGATCCCCTCAAAGGTTTTTCGGTGGAAACAGATGGGTTTTTATCATTCAAACAGAGTTAGCCCTCAACGTCCGAACAACTTTTTTTGAAAAAATCCCTAAGCCGCGCGGTCACAATTTCTGCAAAAATCTGACCTTCTCCAATTCATTCAAAAATGGTGCCAATCTGTTGCAAATGATCCCCTCAAAGGTTTTTCAGTGGAAACAGATGGGTTTTTATCATTGAAACAGAATTAGCCGAAGACGTCTGAACAACTTTTTTTTTGAAAAAAATCCCTAAGCCGCGCGGTCACAATTTCTGCAAAAATCTGACCTTCTCCAATTCATTCAAAAATGGTGCCAATCTGTTGCAAACGATCCCCTGAAAGGTTTTTCGGTGGAAACAAATGGGTTTTTATTATCGGAAAGAGAATTAGCCGAAGACGTCTGAACCACTTTTTTTTTAAACAATCCCTAAGCCGCGCGATCACAATTTCTGCAAAAATCTGACGTTCTGCAATTCATTCAAGAATGGTGCCAATCTGTTGCAAACGATCCTCTCAAAGGTTTTTCGGTGGAAACAAATGGGTTTTTATCATTGAAACAGAATTAGCCGAAGACGTCCGAACAACTTTTTTTTTGAAAAAAATCCCTAAGCCGCGCGGTCACAATTTCAGCAAAAATCTGACGTTTTGCAATTCATTCAAAAATGGTGCCAATATGTTGCAAACGATCCCCTCAAAGGTTTTTCGGTGGAAACAAATGTGTTTTTATTATCGGAAAGAGAATTAGCCGAAGATATCTGAACCACTTTTTTTTGAAAAAATCCCTAAGCCGCGCGGTCACAATTTCAGCAAAAATCTAACGTTCTGCAATTCATTCAAAAATGGTGCCAATCTGTTGCAAACGATCCCCTCAAAGGTTTTTTGGTGAAAACAGATGGGTTTTTATCATTGAAACAGTATTAGCCGAAGACGTCCAAACAACTTTTTTTTTTGAAAAAAATCCCTAAGCCGCGCGGTCACAATTTCAGCAAAAACCTGACGTTCTGCAATTCATTAAAAAATGGTGACAATCTGTTGCAAACGATCCTTCAAAGGTTTTTCGGTGGGAACAAATGGGTTTTTATTATCGGAAAGAGAATTAGCCGAAGACGTCTGAACCACTTTTTTTTGAAAAAATCGCTAAGCCGCGCGGTCACTATTTCAGCAAAAATCTGACGTTTTGCAATTCATTCAAAAATGGTGCCAATCTGTTGCAAACGATCCCCTCAAAGGTTTTTCGGTGGAAACAAATGGGTTTTTATCATTGAAAGAAAATTAGCCGAAGACGTCGGAACAACTTTTTTTTTGATAAAAATCCCTAAGCCGCGCGGTCACAATTTCAGCAAAAATCTGACGTTCTGCAATCCATTAAAAAATGGTGCCAATCTGTTGCAAACGATCCCTCAAATGTTTTTTGGTGGAAACAAATGGGTTTTTATTATCAGAAAGAGAATTAGCCGAAGACGTCTGAACCACATTTTTTTGAAAAAATCCCTTAGCCGCGCGGTCACAATTTCTGCAAAAATCTGACGTTCTGCAATTCATTCAAAAATGGTGCCAATCTGTTGCAAACGATCCCCTGAAAGGTTTTTCGGTGGAAACAGATGGGTTTTTATCATCGAAACAGAATTAGCCCTCAACGTCCGAACAACTTTTTTTGAAAAAATTCCTAAGCCGCGCGGTCACAATTTCTGCAAAAATCTGACTTTCTGCAATTCATTCAAAAATGGTGCCAATCTGTTGCAAACGATCCCCTCAAAGGTTTTTCGGTGAAAACAGATGGGTTTCTATCATTGAAACAGAATTAGCCGAAGACGTCCAAACAACTTTTTTTTTTGAAAAAAATCCCTAAGCCGCGCGGTCACAATTTCAGCAAAAATCTGACGTTCTGCAATTAATTAAAAAAATGGTGCCAATCTGTTGCAAACGATCCCTCAAAGGTTTTTCGGTGGAAACAAATGGGTTTTTATTATCGGAAAGAGAATTAGCCGAAGACGTCTGAACCACATTTTTTGGAAAAAATCCCTAAGCCGCGCGGTCACAATTTCAGCAAAGATCTGACGTTTTGCAATTCACTAAAAAATGGTGCCAATCTGTTGCAAACGATCACCTCAAAGGTTTTTCGGTGGAAACAAATGGGTTTTTATTATCTGAAAGAGAATTAGCCGAAGACGTCTGAACCACTTTTTTTTGAAAAAATCGCTAAGCCGCGCGGTCACAAATTCAGCAAAAAATCTGACATTTTGCAATTCATTCAAAAATGGTGCCAATCTGTTGCAAACGATCCCCTCAAAGGTTTTTCGGTGGAAACAAATGGGTTTTTATTATCGGAAAGAGAATTAGCCGAAGACGTCTGAACCACTTTTTTTGGAAACAATCCCTAAGCCGCGCGGTCACAATTTCTGCAAAAATCTGACGTAATGCAATTCATTCAAAAATGGTGCCAATCTGTTGCAAACGATCCCCTCAAAGGTTTTTCGGTGGAAACAGATGGGTTTTTATCATTGAAACAGAATTAGCCGAAGACGTCCGAACAACTTTTTTTTTGAAAAAAATCCCTAAGCCGCGCGGTCACAATTTCTGCAAAAATCTGACTTTCTCCAATTCATTCAAAAATGGTGCCAATCTGTTGCAAATGATCCCCTCAAAGGTTTTTCAGTGGAAACAGATGGGTTTTTATCATTGAAACAGAATTAGCCGAAGACGTCCGAACAACTTTTTTTTTGAAAAAAATCCCTAAGCCGCGCGGTCACAATTTCAGCAAAAATCTGACGTTCTGCAATTCATTAAAAAATGGTGCCAATCTGTTGCAAACAATCCCTCAAAGGTTTTTCGGTGGAAACAAATGGGTTTTTATTATCGGAAAGAGAATTAGCCGAAGACGTCTGAACCATTTTTTTTTTGAAAAAATCGCTAAGCCGCGCGGTCACAATTTCAGCAAAAATCTGACCTTTTGTAATTCATTCAAAAATGGTGCCAATCTGTTGCAAACGATCCCCTCAAAGGTTTTTCGGTGGAAACAAATGGGTTTTTATTATTGGAAAGAGAATTAGCCGAAGACGTCTGAACCACTTTTTTTTGAAAAAATCCCTAAGCCGCGCGGTCACAATTTTGGCAACAATCTAACGTTCTGCAATTCATTCAAAAATGGTGCCAATCTGTTGCAAACGATCCCCTCAAAGGTTTTTCGGTGGAAACAAATGGGTTTTTATTATCGGAAAGAGAATTAGCCGAAGACGTCTGAACCACTTTTTTTTGAAAAAATCCCTAAGCCGCGTGGTCACAATTTCTGCAAAAATCTGACGTTCTGCAATTCATTCAAAAATGGTGCCAATCTGTTGCAAACGATCCCCTCAAAGGTTTTTCGGTGGAAACAAATGGGTTTTTATTATCGGAAAGAGAATTAGCCGAAGACGTCTGAACCACTTTTTTTTGAAAAAATCCCTAAGCCGCGTGGTCACAATTTCTGCAAAAATCTGACGTTCTGCAATTCATTCAGAAATGGTGCCAATCTGTTGCAAACGATCCCCTCAAAGGTTTTTCGGTGGAAACAGATGGGTTTTTATCATTGAAACAGAGTTAGCCCTCAACGTCCGAACAACTTTTTTTGAAAAAATCCCTAAGCCGTGCGGTCACAATTTCTGCAAAAATCTGACTTTCTCCAATTCATTCAAAAATGGTGCCAATCTGTTGCAAATGATCCCCTCAAAGGTTTTTCAGTGGAAACAGATGGGTTTTTATCATTGAAACAGAATTAGCCGAAGACGTCCGAACAACTTTTTTTTTTAAAAAAATCCCTAAGCCGCGCGGTCACAATTTCAGCAAAAATCTGACGTTCTGCAATTCATTAAAAAATGGTGCCAATCTGTTGCAAACAATCCCTCAAAGGTTTTTCGGTGGAAACAAATGGGTTTTTATTATCGGAAAGAGAATTAGCCGAAGACGTCTGAACCATTTTTTTTTTGAAAAAATCGCTAAGCCGCGCGGTCACAATTTCAGCAAAAATCTGACCTTTTGTAATTCATTCAAAAATGGTGCCAATCTGTTGCAAACGATCCCCTCAAAGGTTTTTCGGTGGAAACAAATGGGTTTTTATTATCGGAAAGAGAATTAGCCGAAGACGTCTGAACCACTTTTTTTTTAAACAATCCCTAAGCCGCGCGATCACAATTTCTGCAAAAATCTGACGTTCTGCAATTCATTCAAAAATGGTGCCAATCTGTTGCAAACGATCCCCTCAAAGGTTTTTCGGTGGAAACAAATGGGTTTTTATTATCGGAAAGAGAATTAGCCGAAGACGTCTGAACCACTTTTTTTTAAAAAATCCCTAAGCCGCGTGGTCACAATTTCTGCAAAAATCTGACGTTCTGCAATTCATTCAGAAATGGTGACAATCTGTTGCAAACGATCCCCTCAAAGGTTTTTCGGTGGAAACAGATGGGTTTTTATCATTGAAACAGAGTTAGCCCTCAACGTCCGAACAACTTTTTTTGAAAAAATCCCTAAGCCGCGCGATCACAATTTCTGCAAAAATCTGACTTTCTGCAATTCATTCAAAAATGGTGCCAATCTGTTGCAAATGATCCCTCAAAGGTTTTTCAGTGGAAACAGATGGGTTTTTATCAGTGAAACAGAATTAGCCGAAGACGTCCGAACAACTTTTTTTTTGAAAAAAATCCCTAAGCCGCGTGGTCACAATTTCAGCAAAAATCTGACGTTCTGCAATTCATTAAAAAATGGTGCCAATCTGTTGCAAACAATCCCTCAAAGGTTTTTCGGTGGAAACAAATGGGTTTTTATTATCGGAAAGAGAATTAGCCGAAGACGTCTGAACCACTTTTTTTTTAAACAATCCCTAAGCCGCGCGGTCACAATTTCTGCAAAAATCTGACGTTCTGCAATTCATTCAAAAATGGTGCGAATCTGTTGCAAACGATCTCCTCAAACGTTTTTCGGTGGAAACAAATGGGTTTTTATTATCGGAAAGAGAATTAGCCGAAGACGTCTGAACCACTTTTTTTTGAAAAAATCCTAAGCCGCGCGATCACAATTTCTGCAAAATCTGACGTTCTGCAATTCATTAAAAAATGGTGCCAATCTCTTGCAAACGATCCCCTGAAAGGTTTTTCGGTGGAAACAGATGGGTTTTTATCATCGAAACAGAATTAGCCGAAGACGTCCAAACAACTTTTTTTTTGAAAAAAATCCCTAAGCCGCGCAGTCACAATTTCATCAAAAATCTGACGTTCTGCAATTCATTAAAAAATGGTGCCAATCTGTTGCAAATGATCCCCTCAAAGGTTTTTCAGTGGAAACAGATGGGTTTTTATCATTGAAACAGAATTAGCCGAAGACGTCCGAACAACTTTTTTTTTTGAAAAAAATCCCTAAGCCGCGCGGTCACAATTTCAGCAAAAATCTGACGTTCTGCAATTTATTCAGAAATGGTGCCAATCTGTTGCAAACGATCCCCTGATAGGTTTTTCAGTGGAAACAGATGGGTTTTTATCATTGAAACAGAATTAGCCCTCAACGTCTGAACAACTTTTTTTGAAAAAAAATCCCTAAGCCGCGCGGTCACAATATCAGCAAAAATCTGACGTTTTGCAATTCATTCAAAAATGGTGCCAATCTGTTGCAAACGATCCCCTCAAAGGTTTTTCGGTGGAAACAAATGGGTTTTTATTATCGGAAAGAGAATTAGCCGAAGACGTCTGAACCACTTTTTTTTGAAAAAATCCCTAAGCCGCGTGGTCACAATTTCTGCAAAAATCTGACGTTCTGCAGTTCATTCAGAAATGGTGCCAATCTGTTGCAAACGATCCCCTCAATGGTTTTTCGGTGGAAACAGATGAGTTTTTATCATTGAAACAGAATTAGCCCTCAACGTCCGAACAACTTTTTTTGAAAAAATCCCTAAGCCGCGCGGTCACAATTTCAGCAAAAATCTGAAGTTCTGCAATTCATTCAGAAATTGGGCCAATCTGTTGCAAATGATCCCTCAAAGGTTTTTCGGTGGAAACAAATGGGTTTTTATTATCGGAAAGAGAATTAGCCGAAGACGTCTGAACCACTTTTTTTTGAAAAAATCCCTAAGCCGCACGGTCACAATTTCAGCAAAAATCTGACGTTCTGCAATTCATTCAAAAATGGTGCCAATCTGTTGCAAACGATCCCCTCAAAGGTTTTTCGGTGAAAACAGATGGGTTTTTATCATTGAAACAGAATTAGCCGAAGACGTCCAAACAACTTTTTTTTTGAAAAAAATCCCTAAGCCGCACCGTCACAATTTCAGCAAAAATCTGACGTTCTGCAAATCATTAAAAAATGGTGCCAATCTGTTGCAAACGATCCCTCAAAGGTTTTTTGGTAGAAACAAATGGGTTTTTATTATCGGAAAGAGAATTAGCCGAAGACGTCTGAACCACTTTTTTTAAAAAAAATCGCTAAGCCGCGCGGTCACAATTTCAGCAAAAATCTGACGTTTTGCAATTCATTCAAAAATGGTGCCAATCTGTTGCAAACGATCCCCTCAAAGGTTTTTCGGTGGAAACAAATGGGTTTTTATTATTGGAAAGAGAATTAGCCGAAGACGTCTGAACCACTTTTTTTTGAAAAAATCCCTAAGCCGCGCGGTCACAATTTTGGCAACAATCTAACGTTCTGCAATTCATTCAAAAATGGTGCCAATCTGTTGCAAACGATCCCCTCAAAGGTTTTTCGGTGGAAACAAATGGGTTTTTATTATCGGAAAGAGAATTAGCCGAAGACGTCTGAACCACTTTTTTTTGAAAAAATCCCTAAGCCGCGTGGTCACAATTTCTGCAAAAATCTGACGTTCTGCAGTTCATTCAGAAATGGTGCCAATCTGTTGCAAACGATCCCCTCAAAGGTTTTTCGGTGGAAACAGATGAGTTTTTATCATTGAAACAGAATTAGCCCTCAACGTCCGAACAACTTTTTTTGAAAAAATCCCTAAGTTCACAATTTCAGCAAAAATCTGACGTTCTGCAATTCATTCAAAAATGGTGCCAATCTGTTGCAAATGATCCCCTCAAAGGTTTTTCAGTGGAAACAGATGGGTTTTTAATATTGAAACAGAATTAGCCGAAGACGTCTGAACCACTTTTTTTTAAAAAAGAATCCCTAAGCCGCGCGGTCACAATTTCAGCAAAAATCTGAAGTTCTGCAATTCATTCAAAAATGGTGCCAATCTGTTGCAAACGATCCCCTCAAAGGTTTTTTGGTGAAAACAGATGGGTTTTTATCATTGAAACAGTATTAGCCGAAGACGTCCAAACAACTTTTTTTTTTTGAAAAAAATCCCTAAGCCGCGCGGTCACAATTTCAGCAAAAATCTGACGTTCTGCAATTCATTCAGAAATTGGGCCAATCTGTTGCAAATGATCCCTCAAAGGTTTTTCGGTGGAAACAAATGGGTTTTTATTATCGGAAAGAGAATTAGCCGAAGACGTCTGAACCACTTTTTTTTGAAAAAATCCCTAAGCCGCACGGTCACAATTTCAGCAAAAATCTGACGTTCTGCAATTCATTCAAAAATGGTGCCAATCTGTTGCAAACGATCCCTGAAAGGTTTTTCGGTGGAAACAGATGGGTTTTATCATCGAAACAGAATTAGCCCTCAACGTCCGAACAACTTTTTTTGCAAAAATCCCTAAGCCGCGTGGTCACAATTTCTGCAAACATCTGACTTTCTGCAATTCATTCAAAAATGGTGCCAATCTGTTGCAAACGATCCCCTCAAAGGTTTTTCGGTGAAAACAGATGGGTTTTTATCATTGAAACAGAATTAGCCGAAGACGTCCAAACAACTTTTTTTTTGAAAAAATCCCTAAGCCGCACGGTCACAATTTCAGCAAAAATCTGACGTTCTGCAACTCATTAAAAAATGGTGCCAATCTGTTGCAAACGATCCCTCAAAGGTTTTTTGGTAGAAACAAATGGGTTTTTATTATCGGAAAGAGAATTAGCCGAAGACGTCTGAACCACTTTTTTTAAAAAAAATCGCTAAGCCGCGCGGTCACAATTTCAGCAAAAATCTGACGTTTTGCAATTCATTCAAAAATGGTGCCAATCTGTTGCAAACGATCCCCTCAAAGGTTTTTCGGTGGAAACAAATGGGTTTTTATTATTGGAAAGAGAATTAGCCGAAGACGTCTGAACCACTTTTTTTTGAAAAAATCCCTAAGCCGCGCGGTCACAATTTCAGCAAAAATCTGACGTTCTGCAATTCATTAAAAAATGGTGCCAATCTGTTGCAAACAATCCCTCAAAGGTTTTTCGGTGGAAACAAATGGGTTTTTATTATCGGAAAGAGAATTAGCCGAAGACGTCTGAACCATTTTTTTTTTGAAAAAATCGCTAAGCCGCGTGGTCACAATTTCAGCAAAAATCTGACCTTTTGTAATTCATTCAAAAATGGTGCCAATCTGTTGCAAACGATCCCCTCAAAGGTTTTTCGGTGGAAACAAATGGGTTTTTATTATCGGAAAGAGAATTAGCCGAAGACGTCTGAACCACTTTTTTTTTAAACAATCCCTAAGCCGCGCGATCACAATTTCTGCAAAAATCTGACGTTCTGCAATTCATTCAAAAATGGTGCCAATCTGTTGCAAACGATCCTCTCAAAGGTTTTTCGGTGGAAACAAATGGGTTTTTATCATTGAAACAGAATTAGCCGAAGACGTCCGAACAACTTTTTTTTTGAAAAAAATCCCTAAGCCGCGCGGTCACAATTTCAGCAAAAATCTGACGTTTTGCAATTCATTCAAAAATGGTGCCAATATGTTGCAAACGATCCCCTCAAAGGTTTTTCGGTGGAAACAAATGTGTTTTTATTATCGGAAAGAGAATTAGCCGAAGATATCTGAACCACTTTTTTTTGAAAAATCCCTAAGCCGCGCGGTCACAATTTCAGCAAAAATCTAACGTTCTGCAATTCATTCAAAAATGGTGCCAATCTGTTGCAAACGATCCCCTCAAAGGTTTTTTGGTGAAAACAGATGGGTTTTTATCATTGAAACAGTATTAGCCGAAGACGTCCAAACAACTTTTTTTTTTGAAAAAAATCCCTAAGCCGCGCGGTCACAATTTCTGCAAAAATCTGACGTTCTGCAATTCATTCAAAAATGGTGCCAATCTGTTGCAAATGATCCCCTCAATGGTTTTTCAGTGGAAACAGATGGGTTTTTATCATTGAAACAGAATTAGCCGAAGACGTCCGAACAACTTTTTTTTTTGAAAAAAATCCCTAAGCCGCGCGGTCACAATTTCAGCAAAAATCTGACGTTCTGCAATTCATTAAAAAATGGTGACAATCTGTTGCAAACGATCCTTCAAAGGTTTTTCGGTGGAAACAAATGGGTTTTTATTATCGGAAAGAGAATTAGCCGAAGACGTCTGAACCACTTTTTTTTGAAAAAATCGCTAAGCCGCGCGGTCACAATTTCAGCAAAAATCTGACGTTTTGCAATTCATTCAAAAATGGTGCCAATCTGTTGCAAACGATCCCCTCAAAGGTTTTTCGGTGGAAACAAATGGGTTTTTATCATTGAAAGAAAATTAGCCGAAGACGTCGGAACAACTTTTTTTTTGATAAAAATCCCTAAGCCGCGCGGTCACAATTTCAGCAAAAATCTGACGTTCTGCAATCCATTAAAAAATGGTGCCAATCTGTTGCAAACGATCCCTCAAATGTTTTTTGGTGGAAACAAATGGGTTTTTATTATCAGAAAGAGAATTAGCCGAAGACGTCTGAACCACATTTTTTTGAAAAAATCCCTTAGCCGCGCGGTCACAATTTCTGCAAAAATCTGACGTTCTGCAATTCATTCAAAAATGGTGCCAATCTGTTGCAAACGATCCCCTGAAAGGTTTTTCGGTGGAAACAGATGGGTTTTTATCATCGAAACAGAATTAGCCCTCAACGTCCGAACAACTTTTTTTGAAAAAATTCCTAAGCCGCGCGGTCACAATTTCTGCAAAAATCTGACTTTCTGCAATTCATTCAAAAATGGTGCCAATCTGTTGCAAACGATCCCCTCAAAGGTTTTTCGGTGAAAACAGATGGGTTTCTATCATTGAAACAGAATTAGCCGAAGACGTCCAAACAACTTTTTTTTTTGAAAAAAATCCCTAAGCCGCGCGGTCACAATTTCAGCAAAAATCTGACGTTCTGCAATTAATTAAAAAAATGGTGCCAATCTGTTGCAAACGATCCCTCAAAGGTTTTTCGGTGGAAACAAATGGGTTTTTATTATCGGAAAGAGAATTAGCCGAAGACGTCTGAACCACATTTTTTGGAAAAAATCCCTAAGCCGCGCGGTCACAATTTCAGCAAAAATCTGACGTTTTGCAATTCACTAAAAAATGGTGCCAATCTGTTGCAAACGATCCCCTCAAAGGTTTTTCGGTGGAAACAAATGGGTTTTTATTATCTGAAAGAGAATTAGCCGAAGACGTCTGAACCACTTTTTTTTGAAAAGATCGCTAAGCCGCGCGGTCACAAATTCAGCAAAAAATCTGACATTTTGCAATTCATTCAAAAATGGTGCCAATCTGTTGCAAACGATCCCCTCAAAGGTTTTTCGGTGGAAACAAATGGGTTTTTATTATCGGAAAGAGAATTAGCCGAAGACGTCTGAACCACTTTTTTTGGAAACAATCCCTAAGCCGCGCGGTCACAATTTCTGCAAAAATCTGACGTTCTGCAATTCATTCAAAAATGGTGCCAATCTGTTGCAAACGATCCCCTCAAAGGTTTTTCGGTGGAAACAAATGGGTTTTTATTATCGGAAAGAGAATTAGCCGAAGACGTCTGAACCACTTTTTTTTGAAAAAATCCCTAAGCCGCGTGGTCACAATTTCTGCAAAAATCTGACGTTCTGCAATTCATTCAGAAATGGTGCCAATCTGTTGCAAACGATCCCCTCAAAGGTTTTTCGGTGGAAACAGATGGGTTTTTATCATTCAAACAGAGTTAGCCCTCAACGTCCGAACAACTTTTTTTGAAAAAATCCCTAAGCCGCGCGGTCACAATTTCTGCAAAAATCTGACCTTCTCCAATTCATTCAAAAATGGTGCCAATCTGTTGCAAATGATCCCCTCAAAGGTTTTTCAGTGGAAACAGATGGGTTTTTATCATTGAAACAGAATTAGCCGAAGACGTCTGAACAACTTTTTTTTTGAAAAAAATCCCTAAGCCGCGCGGTCACAATTTCAGCAAAAATCTGACCTTCTCCAATTCATTCAAAAATGGTGCCAATCTGTTGCAAATGATCCCCTCAAAGGTTTTTCGGTGGAAACAAATGGGTTTTTATTATCGGAAAGAGAATTAGCCGAAGACGTCTGAACCATTTTTTTTTTTAAAAAATCGCTAAGCCGCGCGGTCACAATTTCAGCAAAAATCTGACCTTTTGTAATTCATTCAAAAATGGTGCCAATCTGTTGCAAACGATCCCCTCAAAGGTTTTTCGGTGGAAACAAATGGGTTTTTATTATCGGAAAGAGAATTAGCCGAAGACGTCTGAACCACTTTTTTTTTAAACAATCCCTAAGCCGCGCGATCACAATTTCTGCAAAAATCTGACGTTCTGCAATTCATTCAAGAATGGTGCCAATCTGTTGCAAACGATCCTCTCAAAGGTTTTTCGGTGGAAACAAATGGGTTTTTATCATTGAAACAGAATTAGCCGAAGACGTCCGAACAACTTTTTTTTTGAAAAAAATCCCTAAGCCGCGCGGTCACAATTTCAGCAAAAATCTGACGTTTTGCAATTCATTCAAAAATGGTGCCAATATGTTGCAAACGATCCCCTCAAAGGTTTTTCGGTGGAAACAAATGTGTTTTTATTATCGGAAAGAGAATTAGCCGAAGATATCTGAACCACTTTTTTTTGAAAAAATCCCTAAGCCGCGCGGTCACAATTTCAGCAAAAATCTAACGTTCTGCAATTCATTCAAAAATGGTGCCAATCTGTTGCAAACGATCCCCTCAAAGGTTTTTTGGTGAAAACAGATGGGTTTTTATCATTGAAACAGTATTAGCCGAAGACGTCCAAACAACTTTTTTTTTTGAAAAAAATCCCTAAGCCGCGCGGTCACAATTTCAGCAAAAATCTGACGTTCTGCAATTCATTAAAAAATGGTGACAATCTGTTGCAAACGATCCTTCAAAGGTTTTTCGGTGGAAACAAATGGGTTTTTATTATCGGAAAGAGAATTAGCCGAAGACGTCTGAACCACTTTTTTTTGAAAAAATCGCTAAGCCGCGCGGTCACTATTTCAGCAAAAATCTGACGTTTTGCAATTCATTCAAAAATGGTGCCAATCTGTTGCAAACGATCCCCTCAAAGGTTTTTCGGTGGAAACAAATGGGTTTTTATCATTGAAAGAAAATTAGCCGAAGACGTCGGAACAACTTTTTTTTTGATAAAAATCCCTAAGCCGCGCGGTCACAATTTCAGCAAAAATCTGACGTTCTGCAATCCATTAAAAAATGGTGCCAATCTGTTGCAAACGATCCCTCAAATGTTTTTTGGTGGAAACAAATGGGTTTTTATTATCAGAAAGAGAATTAGCCGAAGACGTCTGAACCACATTTTTTTGAAAAAATCCCTTAGCCGCGCGGTCACAATTTCTGCAAAAATCTGACGTTCTGCAATTCATTCAAAAATGGTGCCAATCTGTTGCAAACGATCCCCTGAAAGGTTTTTCGGTGGAAACAGATGGGTTTTTATCATCGAAACAGAATTAGCCCTCAACGTCCGAACAACTTTTTTTGAAAAAATTCCTAAGCCGCGCGGTCACAATTTCTGCAAAAATCTGACTTTCTGCAATTCATTCAAAAATGGTGCCAATCTGTTGCAAACGATCCCCTCAAAGGTTTTTCGGTGAAAACAGATGGGTTTCTATCATTGAAACAGAATTAGCCGAAGACGTCCAAACAACTTTTTTTTTTGAAAAAAATCCCTAAGCCGCGCGGTCACAATTTCAGCAAAAATCTGACGTTCTGCAATTAATTAAAAAAATGGTGCCAATCTGTTGCAAACGATCCCTCAAAGGTTTTTCGGTGAAAACAAATGGGTTTTTATTATCGGAAAGAGAATTAGCCGAAGACGTCTGAACCACATTTTTTGGAAAAAATCCCTAAGCCGCGCGGTCACAATTTCAGCAAAGATCTGACGTTTTGCAATTCACTAAAAAATGGTGCCAATCTGTTGCAAACGATCACCTCAAAGGTTTTTCGGTGGAAACAAATGGGTTTTTATTATCTGAAAGAGAATTAGCCGAAGACGTCTGAACCACTTTTTTTTGAAAAAATCGCTAAGCCGCGCGGTCACAAATTCAGCAAAAAATCTGACATTTTGCAATTCATTCAAAAATGGTGCCAATCTGTTGCAAACGATCCCCTCAAAGGTTTTTCGGTGGAAACAAATGGGTTTTTATTATCGGAAAGAGAATTAGCCGAAGACGTCTGAACCACTTTTTTTGGAAACAATCCCTAAGCCGCGCGGTCACAATTTCTGCAAAAATCTGACGTAATGCAATTCATTCAAAAATGGTGCCAATCTGTTGCAAACGATCCCCTCAAAGGTTTTTCGGTGGAAACAGATGGGTTTTTATCATTGAAACAGAATTAGCCGAAGACGTCCGAACAACTTTTTTTTTGAAAAAAATCCCTAAGCCGCGCGGTCACAATTTCTGCAAAAATCTGACGTTCTGCAATTCATTCAAAAATGGTGCCAATCTGTTGCAAACGATCCCCTCAAAGGTTTTTCGGTGGAAACAAATGGGTTTTTATTATCGGAAAGAGAATTAGCCGAAGACGTCTGAACCACTTTTTTTTGAAAAAATCCCTAAGCCGCGTGGTCACAATTTCTGCAAAAATCTGACGTTCTGCAATTCATTCAGAAATGGTGACAATCTGTTGCAAATGATCCCCTCAAAGGTTTTTCGGTGGAAACAGATGGGTTTTTATCATTGAAACAGAGTTAGCCCTCAACGTCCGAACAACTTTTTTTGAAAAAATCCCTAAGCCGCGTGGTCACAATTTCTGCAAAAATCTGACGTTCTGCAATTCATTCAGAAATGGTGACAATCTGTTGCAAATGATCCCCTCAAAGGTTTTTCAGTGGAAACAGATGGGTTTTTATCAGTGAAACAGAATTAGCCGAAGACGTCCGAACAACTTTTTTTTTGAAAAAAATCCCTAAGCCGCGTGGTCACAATTTCAGCAAAAATCTGACGTTCTGCAATTCATTAAAAAATGGTGCCAATCTGTTGCAAACAATCCCTCAAAGGTTTTTCGGTGGAAACAAATGGGTTTTTATTATCGGAAAGAGAATTAGCCGAAGACGTCTGAACCACTTTTTTTTTAAACAATCCCTAAGCCGCGCGGTCACAATTTCTGCAAAAATCTGACGTTCTGCAATTCATTCAAAAATGGTTCCAATCTGTTGCAAACGATCTCCTCAAACGTTTTTCGGTGGAAACAAATGGGTTTTTATTATCGGAAAGAGAATTAGCCGAAGACGTCTGAACCACTTTTTTTTGAAAAAATCCCTAAGCCGCGCGATCACAATTTCTGCAAAAATCTGACGTTCTGCAATTCATTAAAAAATGGTGCCAATCTCTTGCAAACGATCCCCTGAAAGGTTTTTCGGTGGAAACAGATGGGTTTTTATCATCGAAACAGAATTAGCCGAAGACGTCCAAACAACTTTTTTTTTGAAAAAAATCCCTAAGCCGCGCAGTCACAATTTCATCAAAAATCTGACGTTCTGCAATTCATTAAAAAATGGTGCCAATCTGTTGCAAACGATCCCTCAAAGGTTTTTCGGTGGAAACAAATGGGTTGTTATTATCGGAAAGAGAATTAGCCGAAGACGTCTGAACCACTTTTTTTTGAAAAAATCCCTAAGCTGCGCAGTCACAATTTCAGCAAAAATCTGACGTTTTGCAATTCATTCAAAAATGGTGCCAATCTGTTGCAAACGATCCCCTCAAAGGTTTTTCGGTGGAAACAAATGGGTTTTTATTATCGGAAAGAGAATTAGCCGAAGACGTCTGAACCACTTTTTTTGAAAAAATCCCTAAGCCGCGCGGTCACAATTTCTGCAAAAATCTGACGTTCTGCAATTCATTAAAAAATGGTGCCAATCTGTTGCAAATGATCCCCTCAAAGGTTTTTCAGTGGAAACAGATGGGTTTTTATCATTGAAACAGAATTAGCCGAAGACGTCCGAACAACTTTTTTTTTGAAAAAAATCCCTAAGCCGCGCGGTCACAATTTCAGCAAAAATCTGAGGTTCTGCAATTTATTCAGAAATGGTGCCAATCTGTTGCAAACGATCCCCTGATAGGTTTTTCAGTGGAAACAGATGGGTTTTTATCATTGAAACAGAATTAGCCCTCAACGTCTGAACAACTTTTTTTGAAAAAAAATCCCTAAGCCGCGCGGTCACTATTTCAGCAAAAATCTGACGTTTTGCAATTCATTCAAAAATGGTGCCAATCTGTTGCAAACGATCCCCTCAAAGGTTTTTCGGTGGAAACAAATGGGTTTTTATTATCGGAAAGAGAATTAGCCGAAGACGTCTGAACCACTTTTTTTTGAAAAAATCCCTAAGCCGCGTGGTCACAATTTCTGCAAAAATCTGACGTTCTGCAGTTCATTCAGAAATGGTGCCAATCTGTTGCAAACGATCCCCTCAATGGTTTTTCGGTGGAAACAGATGAGTTTTTATCATTGAAACAGAATTAGCCCTCAACGTCCGAACAACTTTTTTTGAAAAAATCCCTAAGCCGCGCGGTCACAATTTCAGCAAAAATCTGAAGTTCTGCAATTCATTCAGAAACTGGGCCAATCTGTTGCAAATGATCCCTCAAAGGTTTTTCGGTGGAAACAAATGGGTTTTTATTATCGGAAAGAGAATTAGCCGAAGACGTCTGAACCACTTTTTTTTGAAAAAATCCCTAAGCCGCACGGTCACAATTTCAGCAAAAATCTGACGTTCTGCAATTCATTCAAAAATGGTGCCAATCTGTTGCAAACGATCCCCTGAAAGGTTTTTCGGTGGAAACAGATGGGTTTTTATCATCGAAACAGAATTAGCCCTCAACGTCCGAACAACTTTTTTTGCAAAAATCCCTAAGCCGCACGGTCACAATTTCTGCAAACATCTGACTTTCTGCAATTCATTCAAAAATGGTGCCAATCTGTTGCAAACGATCCCCTCAAAGGTTTTTCGGTGAAAACAGATGGGTTTTTATCATTGAAACAGAATTAGCCGAAGACGTCCAAACAACTTTTTTTTTGAAAAAAATCCCTAAGCCGCACCGTCACAATTTCAGCAAAAATCTGACGTTCTGCAAATCATTAAAAAATGGTGCCAATCTGTTGCAAACGATCCCTCAAAGGTTTTTTGGTAGAAACAAATGGGTTTTTATTATCGGAAAGAGAATTAGCCGAAGACGTCTGAACCACTTTTTTTAAAAAAAATCGCTAAGCCGCGCGGTCACAATTTCAGCAAAAATCTGACGTTTTGCAATTCATTCAAAAATGGTGCCAATCTGTTGCAAACGATCCCCTCAAAGGTTTTTCGGTGGAAACAAATGGGTTTTTATTATTGGAAAGAGAATTAGCCGAAGACGTCTGAACCACTTTTTTTTGAAAAAATCCCTAAGCCGCGCGGTCACAATTTTGGCAACAATCTAACGTTCTGCAATTCATTCAAAAATGGTGCCAATCTGTTGCAAACGATCCCCTCAAAGGTTTTTCGGTGGAAACAAATGGGTTTTTATTATCGGAAAGAGAATTAGCCGAAGACGTCTGAACCACTTTTTTTTGAAAAAATCCCTAAGCCGCGTGGTCACAATTTCTGCAAAAATCTGACGTTCTGCAGTTCATTCAGAAATGGTGCCAATCTGTTGCAAACGATCCCCTCAAAGGTTTTTCGGTGGAAACAGATGAGTTTTTATCATTGAAACAGAATTAGCCCTCAACGTCCGAACAACTTTTTTTGAAAAAATCCCTAAGTTCACAATTTCAGCAAAAATCTGACGTTCTGCAATTCATTCAAAAATGGTGCCAATCTGTTGCAAATGATCCCCTCAAAGGTTTTTCAGTGGAAACAGATGGGTTTTTAATATTGAAACAGAATTAGCCGAAGACGTCTGAACCACTTTTTTTTAAAAAAGAATCCCTAAGCCGCGCGGTCACAATTTCAGCAAAAATCTGAAGTTCTGCAATTCATTCAAAAATGGTGCCAATCTGTTGCAAGCGATCCCCTCAAAGGTTTTTTGGTGAAAACAGATGGGTTTTTATCATTGAAACAGTATTAGCCGAAGACGTCCAAACAACTTTTTTTTTTGAAAAAAATCCCTAAGCCGCGCGGTCACAATTTCAGCAAAAATCTGACGTTCTGCAATTCATTCAGAAATTGGGCCAATCTGTTGCAAATGATCCCTCAAAGGTTTTTCGGTGGAAACAAATGGGTTTTTATTATCGGAAAGAGAATTAGCCGAAGACGTCTGAACCACTTTTTTTTGAAAAAATCCCTAAGCCGCACGGTCACAATTTCAGCAAAAATCTGACGTTCTGCAATTCATTCAAAAATGGTGCCAATCTGTTGCAAACGATCCCCTGAAAGGTTTTTCGGTGGAAACAGATGGGTTTTTATCATCGAAACAGAATTAGCCCTCAACGTCCGAACAACTTTTTTTGCAAAAATCCCTAAGCCGCGCGGTAACAATTTCTGCAAACATCTGACTTTCTGCAATTCATTCAAAAATGGTGCCAATCTGTTGCAAACGATCCCCTCAAAGGTTTTTCGGTGAAAACAGATGGGTTTTTATCATTGAAACAGAATTAGCCGAAGACGTCCAAACAACTTTTTTTTTGAAAAAAATCCCTAAGCCGCACGGTCACAATTTCAGCAAAAATCTGACGTTCTGCAACTCATTAAAAAATGGTGCCAATCTGTTGCAAACGATCCCTCAAAGGTTTTTCGGTAGAAACAAATGGGTTTTTATTATCGGAAAGAGAATTAGCCGAAGACGTCTGAACCACTTTTTTTAAAAAAAATCGCTAAGCCGCGCGGTCACAATTTCAGCAAAAATCTGACGTTTTGCAATTCATTCAAAAATGGTGCCAATCTGTTGCAAACGATCCCCTCAAAGGTTTTTCGGTGGAAACAAATGGGTTTTTATTATTGGAAAGAGAATTAGCCGAAGACGTCTGAACCACTTTTTTTTGAAAAAATCCCTAAGCCGCGCGGTCACAATTTCAGCAAAAATCTGACGTTCTGCAATTCATTAAAAAATGGTGCCAATCTGTTGCAAACGATCCCTCAAATGTTTTTTGGTGGAAACAAATGGGTTTTTATTATCAGAAAGAGAATTAGCCGAAGACGTCTGAACCACTTTTTTTTGAAAAAATCCCTTAGCCGCGCGGTCACAATTTCTGCAAAAATCTGACGTTCTGCAATTCATTCTAAAATGGTGCCAATCTGTTGCAAACGATCCCCTGAAAGGTTTTTCGGTGGAAACAGATGGTTTTTTATCATCGAAACAGAATTAGCCCTCAACGTCCGAACAACTTTTTTTGAAAAAATTCCTAAGCCGCGCGGTCACAATTTCTGCAAAAATCTGACTTTCTGCAATTCATTCAAAAATGGTGCCAATCTGTTGCAAACGATCCCCTCAAAGGTTTTTCGGTGAAAACAGATGGGTTTCTATCATTGAAACAGAATTAGCCGAAGACGTCCAAACAACTTTTTTTTTTGAAAAAAATCCCTAAGCCGCGCGGTCACAATTTCAGCAAAAATCTGACGTTCTGCAATTAATTAAAAAAATGGTGCCAATCTGTTGCAAACGATCCCTCAAAGGTTTTTCAGTGGAAACAAATGGGTTTTTATTATCGGAAAGAGAATTAGCCGAAGACGTCTGAACCACATTTTTTGGAAAAAATCCCTAAGCCGCGCGGTCACAATTTCAGCAAAAATCTGACGTTTTTCAATTCACTAAAAAATGGTGCCAATCTGTTGCAAACGATCCCCTCAAAGGTTTTTCGGTGGAAACAAATGGGTTTTTATTATCGGAAAGAGAATTAGCCGAAGACGTCTGAACCACTTTTTTTTTAAACAATCCCTAAGCCGCGTGGTCACAATTTCTGCAAAAATCTGACGTTCTGCAATTCATTCAGAAATGGTGACAATCTGTTGCAAACGATCCCCTCAAAGGTTTTTCGGTGGAAACAGATGGGTTTTTATCATTGAAACAGAGTTAGCCCTCAACGTCCGAACAACTTTTTTTTGGAAAAAAATCCCTAAGCCGCGCGGTCACAATTTCAGCAAAAATCTGACGTTCTGCAATTCATTAAAAAATGGTGCCAATCTGTTGCAAACAATCCCTCAAAGGTTTTTCGGTGGAAACAAATGGGTTTTTATTATCGGAAAGAGAATTAGCCGAAGACGTCTGAACCATTTTTTTTTGAAAAAATCGCTACGCCGCGCAGTCACAATTTCAGGAAAAAATCTGACCTTTTGTAATTCATTCAAAAATGGTGCCAATCTGTTGCAAACGATCCCCTCAAAGGTTTTTCTGTGGAAACAAATGGGTTTTTATTATCGGAAAGAGAATTAGCCGAAGACGTCTGAACCACTTTTTTTTTAAACAATCCCTAAGCCGCGCGGTCACAATTTCTGCGAAAATCTGACGTTTTGCAATTCATTCAAAAATGGTGCCAATCTGTTGCAAACGATCCCCTCAAAGGTTTTTCGGTGGAAACAAATGGGTTTTTATTATCGGAAAGAGAATTAGCCGAAGACGTCTGAACCACTTTTTTTTGAAAAAATCCCTAAGCCGCGTGGTCACAATTTCTGCAAAAATCTGACGTTCTGCAATTCATTCAGAAATGGTGACAATCTGTTGCAAACGATCCCCTCAAAGGTTTTTCGGTGGAAACAGATGGGTTTTTATCATTGAAACAGAGTTAGCCCTCAACGTCCGAACAACTTTTTTAGAAATAATCCCTAAGCCGCGCGGTCACAATTTCTGCAAAAATCTGACTTTCTGCAATTCATTAAAAAATGGTGCCAATCTGTTGCAAATGATCCCCTCAAAGGTTTTTCAGTGGAAACAGATGGGTTTTTATCATTGAAACAGAATTAGCCGAAGACGTCCGAACAACTTTTTTTTTGAAAAAAATCCCTAAGCCGCGCGGTCACAATTTCAGCAAAAATCTGACCTTTTGTAATTCATTCAAAAATGGTGCCAATCTGTTGCAAACGATCCCCTCAAAGGTTTTTCGGTGGAAACAAATGGGTTTTTATTATCGGAAAGAGAATTAGCCGAAGACGTCTAAACCACTTTTTTTTAAACAATCCCTAAGCCGCGCGGTCACAATTTCTGCAAAAATCTGACGTTCTGCAATTCATTCAAAAATGGTGCCAATCTGTTGCAAACGATCCCCTCAAACGTTTTTCGGTGGAAACAAATGGGTTTTTATTATCGGAAAGAGAATTAGCCGAAGACTTCTGAACCACTTTTTTTTGAAAAAATCCCTAAGCCGCGCGGTCACAATTTTGGCAAAAATCTGACGTTCTGCAATTCATTAAAAAATGGTGCCAATCTGTTGCAAACGATCCCCTGAAAGGTTTTTCGGTGGAAACAGATGGGTTTTTATCATCGAAACAGAATTAGCCCTCAACGTCTGAACAACTTTTTTTGAAAAAAAATCCCTAAGCCGCGCGGTCACAATTTCAGCAAAAATCTGACGTTCTGCAATTCATTCAGAAATGGTGCCAATCTGTTGCAAACGATCCCTCAAAGGTTTTTCGGTGAAAACAGATGGGTTTTTATCATTGAAACAGAATTAGCCGAAGACGTCCAAACAACTTTTTTTTTGAAAAAAATCCCTAAGCCGCGCGGTCACAATTTCTGCAAAAATCTGACGTTCTGCAATTCATTCAAAAATGGTGCCAATCTGTTGCAAACGATCCCTCAAAGGTTTTTCGGTGGAAACAGATGGGTTTTTATCATTGATACAGGATTAGCCGAAGATGTCTGAACAACTTTTTTTTTATAAAAATCCCTAAGCCGCGCGGTCACAATTTCAGCAAAAATCTGACGTTTTGCAATTCATTCAAAAATGGTGCCAATCTGTTGCAAACGATCCCTCAAATGTTGTTCAGTGGAAACAGATGGGTTTTTATCATTGAAACAGGATTAGCCGAAGACGTCCGAACAACTTTTTTTTTGAAAAAAATCCCTACGCCGCGCGGTCACAATTTCAGCAAAAATCTGACGTTCTGCAATTCATTCAGAAATGGTGCCAATCTGTTGCAAACGATCCCTCAAAGGTTTTTCGGTGGAAACAAATGGGTTTTTATTATAAGAAAGAGAATTAGCCGAAGACGTCTGAACCAATATTTTTAAAAAAATCCCTAAGCCGCGCGGTCACAATTTCAGCAAAAATCTGACGTTCTGCAATTCATTCAAAAATGGTGCCAATCTGTTGCAAACGATCCCCTGAAAGGTTTTTCGGTGGAAACAAATGGGTTTTTATTATCGGAAAGAGAATTAGCCGAAGACGTCTGAACCACTTTTTTTTGAAAAAATCCCTAAGCCGCGCGGTCACAATTTCAGCAAAAATATGACTTTCTGCAATTCATTGAAAAATGGTGCCAATCTGTTGCAAATGATCCCCTCAAAGGTTTTTCGGTGGAAAAAATGGGTTTTTATCATTGAAACAAAATTAGCCCTCAACATCCGAACAACTTTTTTTGAAAAAAAACCCTAAGCCGCGCGGTCACAATTTCAGCAAAAATCTGACGTTCTACAATTCATTCAAAAATGGTGCCAATCTGTTGCAAACGATCCCCTCGAAGGTTTTTCGGTGGAAACAAGTGGGTTTTTATTATCGGAAAGAGAATTAGCCGACAACGTCTGAACCACTTTTTTTTGAAAAAATCCCTTAGCCGCGCGGTCACAATTTCTGCAAAAATCTGACGTTCTGCAATTCATTCTAAAATGGTGCCAATCTGTTGCAAACGATCCCCTGAAAGGTTTTTCGGTGGAAACAGATGGTTTTTTATCATCGAAACAGAATTAGCCCTCAACGTCCGAACAACTTTTTTTGAAAAAATTCCTAAGCCGCGCGGTCACAATTTCTGCAAAAATCTGACTTTCTGCAATTCATTCAAAAATGGTGCCAATCTGTTGCAAACGATCCCCTCAAAGGTTTTTCGGTGAAAACAGATGGGTTTCTATCATTGAAACAGAATTAGCCGAAGACGTCCAAACAACTTTTTTTTTTGAAAAAAATCCCTAAGCCGCGCGGTCACAATTTCAGCAAAAATCTGACGTTCTGCAATTAATTAAAAAAATGGTGCCAATCTGTTGCAAACGATCCCTCAAAGGTTTTTCAGTGGAAACAAATGGGTTTTTATTATCGGAAAGAGAATTAGCCGAAGACGTCTGAACCACATTTTTTGGAAAAAATCCCTAAGCCGCGCGGTCACAATTTCAGCAAAAATCTGACGTTTTTCAATTCACTAAAAAATGGTGCCAATCTGTTGCAAACGATCCCCTCAAAGGTTTTTCGGTGGAAACAAATGGGTTTTTATTATCGGAAAGAGAATTAGCCGAAGACGTCTGAACCACTTTTTTTTTAAACAATCCCTAAGCCGCGTGGTCACAATTTCTGCAAAAATCTGACGTTCTGCAATTCATTCAGAAATGGTGACAATCTGTTGCAAACGATCCCCTCAAAGGTTTTTCGGTGGAAACAGATGGGTTTTTATCATTGAAACAGAGTTAGCCCTCAACGTCCGAACAACTTTTTTTTGGAAAAAAATCCCTAAGCCGCGCGGTCACAATTTCAGCAAAAATCTGACGTTCTGCAATTCATTAAAAAATGGTGCCAATCTGTTGCAAACAATCCCTCAAAGGTTTTTCGGTGGAAACAAATGGGTTTTTATTATCGGAAAGAGAATTAGCCGAAGACGTCTGAACCATTTTTTTTTGAAAAAATCGCTACGCCGCGCAGTCACAATTTCAGGAAAAAATCTGACCTTTTGTAATTCATTCAAAAATGGTGCCAATCTGTTGCAAACGATCCCCTCAAAGGTTTTTCTGTGGAAACAAATGGGTTTTTATTATCGGAAAGAGAATTAGCCGAAGACGTCTGAACCACTTTTTTTTTAAACAATCCCTAAGCCGCGCGGTCACAATTTCTGCGAAAATCTGACGTTTTGCAATTCATTCAAAAATGGTGCCAATCTGTTGCAAACGATCCCCTCAAAGGTTTTTCGGTGGAAACAAATGGGTTTTTATTATCGGAAAGAGAATTAGCCGAAGACGTCTGAACCACTTTTTTTTGAAAAAATCCCTAAGCCGCGTGGTCACAATTTCTGCAAAAATCTGACGTTCTGCAATTCATTCAGAAATGGTGACAATCTGTTGCAAACGATCCCCTCAAAGGTTTTTCGGTGGAAACAGATGGGTTTTTATCATTGAAACAGAGTTAGCCCTCAACGTCCGAACAACTTTTTTAGAAATAATCCCTAAGCCGCGCGGTCACAATTTCTGCAAAAATCTGACTTTCTGCAATTCATTAAAAAATGGTGCCAATCTGTTGCAAATGATCCCCTCAAAGGTTTTTCAGTGGAAACAGATGGGTTTTTATCATTGAAACAGAATTAGCCGAAGACGTCCGAACAACTTTTTTTTTGAAAAAAATCCCTAAGCCGCGCGGTCACAATTTCAGCAAAAATCTGACCTTTTGTAATTCATTCAAAAATGGTGCCAATCTGTTGCAAACGATCCCCTCAAAGGTTTTTCGGTGGAAACAAATGGGTTTTTATTATCGGAAAGAGAATTAGCCGAAGACGTCTAAACCACTTTTTTTTAAACAATCCCTAAGCCGCGCGGTCACAATTTCTGCAAAAATCTGACGTTCTGCAATTCATTCAAAAATGGTGCCAATCTGTTGCAAACGATCCCCTCAAACGTTTTTCGGTGGAAACAAATGGGTTTTTATTATCGGAAAGAGAATTAGCCGAAGACTTCTGAACCACTTTTTTTTGAAAAAATCCCTAAGCCGCGCGGTCACAATTTTGGCAAAAATCTGACGTTCTGCAATTCATTAAAAAATGGTGCCAATCTGTTGCAAACGATCCCCTGAAAGGTTTTTCGGTGGAAACAGATGGGTTTTTATCATCGAAACAGAATTAGCCCTCAACGTCTGAACAACTTTTTTTGAAAAAAAATCCCTAAGCCGCGCGGTCACAATTTCAGCAAAAATCTGACGTTCTGCAATTCATTCAGAAATGGTGCCAATCTGTTGCAAACGATCCCTCAAAGGTTTTTCGGTGAAAACAGATGGGTTTTTATCATTGAAACAGAATTAGCCGAAGACGTCCAAACAACTTTTTTTTTGAAAAAAATCCCTAAGCCGCGCGGTCACAATTTCTGCAAAAATCTGACGTTCTGCAATTCATTCAAAAATGGTGCCAATCTGTTGCAAACGATCCCTCAAAGGTTTTTCGGTGGAAACAGATGGGTTTTTATCATTGATACAGGATTAGCCGAAGATGTCTGAACAACTTTTTTTTTATAAAAATCCCTAAGCCGCGCGGTCACAATTTCAGCAAAAATCTGACGTTTTGCAATTCATTCAAAAATGGTGCCAATCTGTTGCAAACGATCCCTCAAATGTTGTTCAGTGGAAACAGATGGGTTTTTATCATTGAAACAGGATTAGCCGAAGACGTCCGAACAACTTTTTTTTTGAAAAAAATCCCTACGCCGCGCGGTCACAATTTCAGCAAAAATCTGACGTTCTGCAATTCATTCAGAAATGGTGCCAATCTGTTGCAAACGATCCCTCAAAGGTTTTTCGGTGGAAACAAATGGGTTTTTATTATAAGAAAGAGAATTAGCCGAAGACGTCTGAACCAATATTTTTAAAAAAATCCCTAAGCCGCGCGGTCACAATTTCAGCAAAAATCTGACGTTCTGCAATTCATTCAAAAATGGTGCCAATCTGTTGCAAACGATCCCCTGAAAGGTTTTTCGGTGGAAACAAATGGGTTTTTATTATCGGAAAGAGAATTAGCCGAAGACGTCTGAACCACTTTTTTTTGAAAAAATCCCTAAGCCGCGCGGTCACAATTTCAGCAAAAATATGACTTTCTGCAATTCATTGAAAAATGGTGCCAATCTGTTGCAAATGATCCCCTCAAAGGTTTTTCGGTGGAAAAAATGGGTTTTTATCATTGAAACAAAATTAGCCCTCAACATCCGAACAACTTTTTTTGAAAAAAAACCCTAAGCCGCGCGGTCACAATTTCAGCAAAAATCTGACGTTCTACAATTCATTCAAAAATGGTGCCAATCTGTTGCAAACGATCCCCTCGAAGGTTTTTCGGTGGAAACAAGTGGGTTTTTATTATCGGAAAGAGAATTAGCCGACAACGTCTGAACCACTTTTTTTTTCAAAAAATCCCTAAGCCGCGCGGTCACAATTTCTGCAAAAATCTGACGTTCTGCAATTCATTCAAAAATGGTGCCAATCTGTTGCAAACGATCCCCTCAAAGGTTTTTCGGTGGAATCAAATGGGTTTTTATTATTGGAAAGAGAATTAGCCGAAGACGTCTGAACCACTTTTTTTTGAAAAAATCGCTAAGCCGCGCGGTCACAATTTCTGCAAAAATCTGACGTTCTGCAATTCATTCAAAAATGGTTCCAATCTGTTGCAAACGATCCCCTCAAAGGTTTTTCGGTGGAAACAAATGGGTTTTTATTATCGGAAAGAGAATTAGCCGAAGACGTCTGAACCACTTTTTTTTGAAAAAATCCCTAAGCCGCGCGGTCACAATTTCTGCAAAAATCTGACTTTCTGCAATTCATTCAAAAATGGTGCCAATCTGTTGCAAACGATCCCCTGAAAGGTTTTTCGGTGGAAACAGATGGTTTTTTATCATCGAAACAGAATTAGCCCTCAACGTCCGAACAACTTTTTTTGAAAAAATTCCTAAGCCGCGCGGTCACAATTTCTGCAAAAATCTGACTTTCTGCAATTCATTCAAAAATGGTGCCAATCTGTTGCAAACGATCCCCTCAAAGGTTTTTCGGTGAAAACAGATGGGTTTCTATCATTGAAACAGAATTAGCCGAAGACGTCCAAACAACTTTTTTTTTTGAAAAAAATCCCTAAGCCGCGCGGTCACAATTTCAGCAAAAATCTGACGTTCTGCAATTAATTAAAAAAATGGTGCCAATCTGTTGCAAACGATCCCTCAAAGGTTTTTCGGTGGAAACAAATGGGTTTTTATTATCGGAAAGAGAATTAGCCGAAGACGTCTGAACCACATTTTTTGGAAAAAATCCCTAAGCCGCGCGGTCACAATTTCAGCAAAGATCTGACGTTTTGCAATTCACTAAAAAATGGTGCCAATCTGTTGCAAACGATCACCTCAAAGGTTTTTCGGTGGAAACAAATGGGTTTTTATTATCTGAAAGAGAATTAGCCGAAGACGTCTGAACCACTTTTTTTTGAAAAAATCGCTAAGCCGCGCGGTCACAAATTCAGCAAAAAATCTGACATTTTGCAATTCATTCAAAAATGGTGCCAATCTGTTGCAAACGATCCCCTCAAAGGTTTTTCGGTGGAAACAAATGGGTTTTTATTATCGGAAAGAGAATTAGCCGAAGACGTCTGAACCACTTTTTTTGGAAACAATCCCTAAGCCGCGCGGTCACAATTTCTGCAAAAATCTGACGTAATGCAATTCATTCAAAAATGGTGCCAATCTGTTGCAAACGATCCCCTCAAAGGTTTTTCGGTGGAAACAGATGGGTTTTTATCATTGAAACAGAATTAGCCGAAGACGTCCGAACAACTTTTTTTTTGAAAAAAATCCCTAAGCCGCGCGGTCACAATTTCTGCAAAAATCTGACGTTCTGCAATTCATTCAGAAATGGTGCCAATCTGTTGCAAACGATCCCCTCAAAGGTTTTTCGGTGGAAACAGATGGGTTTTTATCATTGAAACAGAGTTAGCCCTCAACGTCCGAACAACTTTTTTTGAAAAAATCCCTAAGCCGCGCGGTCACAATTTCTGCAAAAATCTGACTTTCTCCAATTCATTCAAAAATGGTGCCAATCTGTTGCAAATGATCCCCTCAAAGGTTTTTCAGTGGAAACAGATGGGTTTTTATCATTGAAACAGAATTAGCCGAAGACGTCCGAACAACTTTTTTTTTGAAAAAAATCCCTAAGCCGCGCGGTCACAATTTCAGCAAAAATCTGACGTTCTGCAATTCATTAAAAAATGGTGCCAATCTGTTGCAAACAATCCCTCAAAGGTTTTTCGGTGGAAACAAATGGGTTTTTATTATCGGAAAGAGAATTAGCCGAAGACGTCTGAACCATTTTTTTTTTGAAAAAATCGCTAAGCCGCGCGGTCACAATTTCAGCAAAAATCTGACCTTTTGTAATTCATTCAAAAATGGTGCCAATCTGTTGCAAACGATCCCCTCAAAGGTTTTTCGGTGGAAACAAATGGGTTTTTATTATTGGAAAGAGAATTAGCCGAAGACGTCTGAACCACTTTTTTTTGAAAAAATCCCTAAGCCGCGCGGTCACAATTTTGGCAACAATCTAACGTTCTGCAATTCATTCAAAAATGGTGCCAATCTGTTGCAAACGATCCCCTCAAAGGTTTTTCGGTGGAAACAAATGGGTTTTTATTATCGGAAAGAGAATTAGCCGAAGACGTCTGAACCACTTTTTTTTGAAAAAATCCCTAAGCCGCGTGGTCACAATTTCTGCAAAAATCTGACGTTCTGCAATTCATTCAAAAATGGTGCCAATCTGTTGCAAACGATCCCCTCAAAGGTTTTTCGGTGGAAACAAATGGGTTTTTATTATCGGAAAGAGAATTAGCCGAAGACGTCTGAACCACTTTTTTTTGAAAAAATCCCTAAGCCGCGTGGTCACAATTTCTGCAAAAATCTGACGTTCTGCAATTCATTCAGAAATGGTGCCAATCTGTTGCAAACGATCCCCTCAAAGGTTTTTCGGTGGAAACAGATGGGTTTTTATCATTGAAACAGAGTTAGCCCTCAACGTCCGAACAACTTTTTTTGAAAAAATCCCTAAGCCGTGCGGTCACAATTTCTGCAAAAATCTGACTTTCTCCAATTCATTCAAAAATGGTGCCAATCTGTTGCAAATGATCCCCTCAAAGGTTTTTCAGTGGAAACAGATGGGTTTTTATCATTGAAACAGAATTAGCCGAAGACGTCCGAACAACTTTTTTTTTTAAAAAAATCCCTAAGCCGCGCGGTCACAATTTCAGCAAAAATCTGACGTTCTGCAATTCATTAAAAAATGGTGCCAATCTGTTGCAAACAATCCCTCAAAGGTTTTTCGGTGGAAACAAATGGGTTTTTATTATCGGAAAGAGAATTAGCCGAAGACGTCTGAACCATTTTTTTTTTGAAAAAATCGCTAAGCCGCGCGGTCACAATTTCAGCAAAAATCTGACCTTTTGTAATTCATTCAAAAATGGTGCCAATCTGTTGCAAACGATCCCCTCAAAGGTTTTTCGGTGGAAACAAATGGGTTTTTATTATCGGAAAGAGAATTAGCCGAAGACGTCTGAACCACTTTTTTTTTAAACAATCCCTAAGCCGCGCGATCACAATTTCTGCAAAAATCTGACGTTCTGCAATTCATTCAAAAATGGTGCCAATCTGTTGCAAACGATCCCCTCAAAGGTTTTTCGGTGGAAACAAATGGGTTTTTATTATCGGAAAGAGAATTAGCCGAAGACGTCTGAACCACTTTTTTTTAAAAAAATCCCTAAGCCGCGTGGTCACAATTTCTGCAAAAATCTGACGTTCTGCAATTCATTCAGAAATGGTGACAATCTGTTGCAAACGATCCCCTCAAAGGTTTTTCGGTGGAAACAGATGGGTTTTTATCATTGAAACAGAGTTAGCCCTCAACGTCCGAACAACTTTTTTTGAAAAAATCCCTAAGCCGCGCGATCACAATTTCTGCAAAAATCTGACTTTCTGCAATTCATTCAAAAATGGTGCCAATCTGTTGCAAATGATCCCCTCAAAGGTTTTTCAGTGGAAACAGATGGGTTTTTATCAGTGAAACAGAATTAGCCGAAGACGTCCGAACAACTTTTTTTTGAAAAAAATCCCTAAGCCGCGTGGTCACAATTTCAGCAAAAATCTGACGTTCTGCAATTCATTAAAAAATGGTGCCAATCTGTTGCAAACAATCCCTCAAAGGTTTTTCGGTGGAAACAAATGGGTTTTTATTATCGGAAAGAGAATTAGCCGAAGACGTCTGAACCACTTTTTTTTTAAACAATCCCTAAGCCGCGCGGTCACAATTTCTGCAAAAATCTGACGTTCTGCAATTCATTCAAAAATGGTGCGAATCTGTTGCAAACGATCTCCTCAAACGTTTTTCGGTGGAAACAAATGGGTTTTTATTATCGGAAAGAGAATTAGCCGAAGACGTCTGAACCACTTTTTTTTGAAAAAATCCCTAAGCCGCGCGATCACAATTTCTGCAAAAATCTGACGTTCTGCAATTCATTAAAAAATGGTGCCAATCTCTTGCAAACGATCCCCTGAAAGGTTTTTCGGTGGAAACAGATGGGTTTTTATCATCGAAACAGAATTAGCCGAAGACGTCCAAACAACTTTTTTTTTGAAAAAAATCCCTAAGCCGCGCAGTCACAATTTCATCAAAAATCTGACGTTCTGCAATTCATTAAAAAATGGTGCCAATCTGTTGCAAATGATCCCCTCAAAGGTTTTTCAGTGGAAACAGATGGGTTTTTATCATTGAAACAGAATTAGCCGAAGACGTCCGAACAACTTTTTTTTTGAAAAAAATCCCTAAGCCGCGCGGTCACAATTTCAGCAAAAATCTGACGTTCTGCAATTTATTCAGAAATGGTGCCAATCTGTTGCAAACGATCCCCTGATAGGTTTTTCAGTGGAAACAGATGGGTTTTTATCATTGAAACAGAATTAGCCCTCAACGTCTGAACAACTTTTTTTGAAAAAAAATCCCTAAGCCGCGCGGTCACAATATCAGCAAAAATCTGACGTTTTGCAATTCATTCAAAAATGGTGCCAATCTGTTGCAAACGATCCCCTCAAAGGTTTTTCGGTGGAAACAAATGGGTTTTTATTATCGGAAAGAGAATTAGCCGAAGACGTCTGAACCACTTTTTTTTGAAAAAATCCCTAAGCCGCGTGGTCACAATTTCTGCAAAAATCTGACGTTCTGCAGTTCATTCAGAAATGGTGCCAATCTGTTGCAAACGATCCCCTCAATGGTTTTTCGGTGGAAACAGATGAGTTTTTATCATTGAAACAGAATTAGCCCTCAACGTCCGAACAACTTTTTTTGAAAAAATCCCTAAGCCGCGCGGTCACAATTTCAGCAAAAATCTGAAGTTCTGCAATTCATTCAGAAATTGGGCCAATCTGTTGCAAATGATCCCTCAAAGGTTTTTCGGTGGAAACAAATGGGTTTTTATTATCGGAAAGAGAATTAGCCGAAGACGTCTGAACCACTTTTTTTTGAAAAAATCCCTAAGCCGCACGGTCACAATTTCAGCAAAAATCTGACGTTCTGCAATTCATTCAAAAATGGTGCCAATCTGTTGCAAACGATCCCCTGAAAGGTTTTTCGGTGGAAACAGTTGGGTTTTTATCATCGAAACAGAATTAGCCCTCAACGTCCGAACAACTTTTTTTGCAAAAATCCCTAAGCCGCACGGTCACAATTTCTGCAAACATCTGACTTTCTGCAATTCATTCAAAAATGGTGCCAATCTGTTGCAAACGATCCCCTCAAAGGTTTTTCGGTGAAAACAGATGGGTTTTTATCATTGAAACAGAATTAGCCGAAGACGTCCAAACAACTTTTTTTTTGAAAAAAATCCCTAAGCCGCACCGTCACAATTTCAGCAAAAATCTGACGTTCTGCAAATCATTAAAAAATGGTGCCAATCTGTTGCAAACGATCCCTCAAAGGTTTTTTGGTAGAAACAAATGGGTTTTTATTATCGGAAAGAGAATTAGCCGAAGACGTCTGAACCACTTTTTTTAAAAAAAATCGCTAAGCCGCGCGGTCACAATTTCAGCAAAAATCTGACGTTTTGCAATTCATTCAAAAATGGTGCCAATCTGTTGCAAACGATCCCCTCAAAGGTTTTTCGGTGGAAACAAATGGGTTTTTATTATTGGAAAGAGAATTAGCCGAAGACGTCTGAACCACTTTTTTTTGAAAAAATCCCTAAGCCGCGCGGTCACAATTTTGGCAACAATCTAACGTTCTGCAATTCATTCAAAAATGGTGCCAATCTGTTGCAAACGATCCCCTCAAAGGTTTTTCGGTGGAAACAAATGGGTTTTTATTATCGGAAAGAGAATTAGCCGAAGACGTCTGAACCACTTTTTTTTGAAAAAATCCCTAAGCCGCGTGGTCACAATTTCTGCAAAAATCTGACGTTCTGCAGTTCATTCAGAAATGGTGCCAATCTGTTGCAAACGATCCCCTCAAAGGTTTTTCGGTGGAAACAGATGAGTTTTTATCATTGAAACAGAATTAGCCCTCAACGTCCGAACAACTTTTTTTGAAAAAATCCCTAAGTTCACAATTTCAGCAAAAATCTGACGTTCTGCAATTCATTCAAAAATGGTGCCAATCTGTTGCAAATGATCCCCTCAAAGGTTTTTCAGTGGAAACAGATGGGTTTTTAATATTGAAACAGAATTAGCCGAAGACGTCTGAACCACTTTTTTTTAAAAAAGAATCCCTAAGCCGCGCGGTCACAATTTCAGCAAAAATCTGAAGTTCTGCAATTCATTCAAAAATGGTGCCAATCTGTTGCAAACGATCCCCTCAAAGGTTTTTTGGTGAAAACAGATGGGTTTTTATCATTGAAACAGTATTAGCCGAAGACGTCCAAACAACTTTTTTTTTTGAAAAAAATCCCTAAGCCGCGCGGTCACAATTTCAGCAAAAATCTGACGTTCTGCAATTCATTCAGAAATTGGGCCAATCTGTTGCAAATGATCCCTCAAAGGTTTTTCGGTGGAAACAAATGGGTTTTTATTATCGGAAAGAGAATTAGCCGAAGACGTCTGAACCACTTTTTTTTGAAAAAATCCCTAAGCCGCACGGTCACAATTTCAGCAAAAATCTGACGTTCTGCAATTCATTCAAAAATGGTGCCAATCTGTTGCAAACGATCCCCTGAAAGGTTTTTCGGTGGAAACAGATGGGTTTTTATCATCGAAACAGAATTAGCCCTCAACGTCCGAACAACTTTTTTTGCAAAAATCCCTAAGCCGCGTGGTCACAATTTCTGCAAACATCTGACTTTCTGCAATTCATTCAAAAATGGTGCCAATCTGTTGCAAACGATCCCCTCAAAGGTTTTTCGGTGAAAACAGATGGGTTTTTATCATTGAAACAGAATTAGCCGAAGACGTCCAAACAACTTTTTTTTTGAAAAAAATCCCTAAGCCGCACGGTCACAATTTCAGCAAAAATCTGACGTTCTGCAACTCATTAAAAAATGGTGCCAATCTGTTGCAAACGATCCCTCAAAGGTTTTTTGGTAGAAACAAATGGGTTTTTATTATCGGAAAGAGAATTAGCCGAAGACGTCTGAACCACTTTTTTTAAAAAAAATCGCTAAGCCGCGCGGTCACAATTTCAGCAAAAATCTGACGTTTTGCAATTCATTCAAAAATGGTGCCAATCTGTTGCAAACGATCCCCTCAAAGGTTTTTCGGTGGAAACAAATGGGTTTTTATTATTGGAAAGAGAATTAGCCGAAGACGTCTGAACCACTTTTTTTTGAAAAAATCCCTAAGCCGCGCGGTCACAATTTCAGCAAAAATCTGACGTTCTGCAATTCATTAAAAAATGGTGCCAATCTGTTGCAAACAATCCCTCAAAGGTTTTTCGGTGGAAACAAATGGGTTTTTATTATCGGAAAGAGAATTAGCCGAAGACGTCTGAACCATTTTTTTTTTGAAAAAATCGCTAAGCCGCGCGGTCACAATTTCAGCAAAAATCTGACCTTTTGTAATTCATTCAAAAATGGTGCCAATCTGTTGCAAACGATCCCCTCAAAGGTTTTTCGGTGGAAACAAATGGGTTTTTATTATCGGAAAGAGAATTAGCCGAAGACGTCTGAACCACTTTTTTTTTAAACAATCCCTAAGCCGCGCGATCACAATTTCTGCAAAAATCTGACGTTCTGCAATTCATTCAAAAATGGTGCCAATCTGTTGCAAACGATCCTCTCAAAGGTTTTTCGGTGGAAACAAATGGGTTTTTATCATTGAAACAGAATTAGCCGAAGACGTCCGAACAACTTTTTTTTTGAAAAAAATCCCTAAGCCGCGCGGTCACAATTTCAGCAAAAATCTGACGTTTTGCAATTCATTCAAAAATGGTGCCAATATGTTGCAAACGATCCCCTCAAAGGTTTTTCGGTGGAAACAAATGTGTTTTTATTATCGGAAAGAGAATTAGCCGAAGATATCTGAACCACTTTTTTTTGAAAAAATCCCTAAGCCGCGCGGTCACAATTTCAGCAAAAATCTAACGTTCTGCAATTCATTCAAAAATGGTGCCAATCTGTTGCAAACGATCCCCTCAAAGGTTTTTTGGTGAAAACAGATGGGTTTTTATCATTGAAACAGTATTAGCCGAAGACGTCCAAACAACTTTTTTTTTTGAAAAAAATCCCTAAGCCGCGCGGTCACAATTTCTGCAAAAATCTGACGTTCTGCAATTCATTCAAAAATGGTGCCAATCTGTTGCAAATGATCCCCTCAATGGTTTTTCAGTGGAAACAGATGGGTTTTTATCATTGAAACAGAATTAGCCGAAGACGTCCGAACAACTTTTTTTTTGAAAAAAATCCCTAAGCCGCGCGGTCACAATTTCAGCAAAAATCTGACGTTCTGCAATTCATTAAAAAATGGTGACAATCTGTTGCAAACGATCCTTCAAAGGTTTTTCGGTGGAAACAAATGGGTTTTTATTATCGGAAAGAGAATTAGCCGAAGACGTCTGAACCACTTTTTTTTGAAAAAATCGCTAAGCCGCGCGGTCACAATTTCAGCAAAAATCTGACGTTTTGCAATTCATTCAAAAATGGTGCCAATCTGTTGCAAACGATCCCCTCAAAGGTTTTTCGGTGGAAACAAATGGGTTTTTATCATTGAAAGAAAATTAGCCGAAGACGTCGGAACAACTTTTTTTTTGATAAAAATCCCTAAGCCGCGCGGTCACAATTTCAGCAAAAATCTGACGTTCTGCAATCCATTAAAAAATGGTGCCAATCTGTTGCAAACGATCCCTCAAATGTTTTTTGGTGGAAACAAATGGGTTTTTATTATCAGAAAGAGAATTAGCCGAAGACGTCTGAACCACATTTTTTTGAAAAAATCCCTTAGCCGCGCGGTCACAATTTCTGCAAAAATCTGACGTTCTGCAATTCATTCAAAAATGGTGCCAATCTGTTGCAAACGATCCCCTGAAAGGTTTTTCGGTGGAAACAGATGGGTTTTTATCATCGAAACAGAATTAGCCCTCAACGTCCGAACAACTTTTTTTGAAAAAATTCCTAAGCCGCGCGGTCACAATTTCTGCAAAAATCTGACTTTCTGCAATTCATTCAAAAATGGTGCCAATCTGTTGCAAACGATCCCCTCAAAGGTTTTTCGGTGAAAACAGATGGGTTTCTATCATTGAAACAGAATTAGCCGAAGACGTCCAAACAACTTTTTTTTTTGAAAAAAATCCCTAAGCCGCGCGGTCACAATTTCAGCAAAAATCTGACGTTCTGCAATTAATTAAAAAAATGGTGCCAATCTGTTGCAAACGATCCCTCAAAGGTTTTTCGGTGGAAACAAATGGGTTTTTATTATCGGAAAGAGAATTAGCCGAAGACGTCTGAACCACATTTTTTGGAAAAAATCCCTAAGCCGCGCGGTCACAATTTCAGCAAAAATCTGACGTTTTGCAATTCACTAAAAAATGGTGCCAATCTGTTGCAAACGATCCCCTCAAAGGTTTTTCGGTGGAAACAAATGGGTTTTTATTATCTGAAAGAGAATTAGCCGAAGACGTCTGAACCACTTTTTTTTGAAAAGATCGCTAAGCCGCGCGGTCACAAATTCAGCAAAAAATCTGACATTTTGCAATTCATTCAAAAATGGTGCCAATCTGTTGCAAACGATCCCCTCAAAGGTTTTTCGGTGGAAACAAATGGGTTTTTATTATCGGAAAGAGAATTAGCCGAAGACGTCTGAACCACTTTTTTTGGAAACAATCCCTAAGCCGCGCGGTCACAATTTCTGCAAAAATCTGACGTTCTGCAATTCATTCAAAAATGGTGCCAATCTGTTGCAAACGATCCCCTCAAAGGTTTTTCGGTGGAAACAAATGGGTTTTTATTATCGGAAAGAGAATTAGCCGAAGACGTCTGAACCACTTTTTTTTGAAAAAATCCCTAAGCCGCGTGGTCACAATTTCTGCAAAAATCTGACGTTCTGCAATTCATTCAGAAATGGTGCCAATCTGTTGCAAACGATCCCCTCAAAGGTTTTTCGGTGGAAACAGATGGGTTTTTATCATTCAAACAGAGTTAGCCCTCAACGTCCGAACAACTTTTTTTGAAAAAATCCCTAAGCCGCGCGGTCACAATTTCTGCAAAAATCTGACCTTCTCCAATTCATTCAAAAATGGTGCCAATCTGTTGCAAATGATCCCCTCAAAGGTTTTTCAGTGGAAACAGATGGGTTTTTATCATTGAAACAGAATTAGCCGAAGACGTCTGAACAACTTTTTTTTTGAAAAAAATCCCTAAGCCGCGCGGTCACAATTTCAGCAAAAATCTGACCTTCTCCAATTCATTCAAAAATGGTGCCAATCTGTTGCAAATGATCCCCTCAAAGGTTTTTCGGTGGAAACAAATGGGTTTTTATTATCGGAAAGAGAATTAGCCGAAGACGTCTGAACCATTTTTTTTTTTAAAAAATCGCTAAGCCGCGCGGTCACAATTTCAGCAAAAATCTGACCTTTTGTAATTCATTCAAAAATGGTGCCAATCTGTTGCAAACGATCCCCTCAAAGGTTTTTCGGTGGAAACAAATGGGTTTTTATTATCGGAAAGAGAATTAGCCGAAGACGTCTGAACCACTTTTTTTTTAAACAATCCCTAAGCCGCGCGATCACAATTTCTGCAAAAATCTGACGTTCTGCAATTCATTCAAGAATGGTGCCAATCTGTTGCAAACGATCCTCTCAAAGGTTTTTCGGTGGAAACAAATGGGTTTTTATCATTGAAACAGAATTAGCCGAAGACGTCCGAACAACTTTTTTTTTGAAAAAAATCCCTAAGCCGCGCGGTCACAATTTCAGCAAAAATCTGACGTTTTGCAATTCATTCAAAAATGGTGCCAATATGTTGCAAACGATCCCCTCAAAGGTTTTTCGGTGGAAACAAATGTGTTTTTATTATCGGAAAGAGAATTAGCCGAAGATATCTGAACCACTTTTTTTTGAAAAAATCCCTAAGCCGCGCGGTCACAATTTCAGCAAAAATCTAACGTTCTGCAATTCATTCAAAAATGGTGCCAATCTGTTGCAAACGATCCCCTCAAAGGTTTTTTGGTGAAAACAGATGGGTTTTTATCATTGAAACAGTATTAGCCGAAGACGTCCGAACAACTTTTTTTTTTGAAAAAAATCCCTAAGCCGCGCGGTCACAATTTCAGCAAAAATCTGACGTTCTGCAATTCATTAAAAAATGGTGACAATCTGTTGCAAACGATCCTTCAAAGGTTTTTCGGTGGAAACAAATGGGTTTTTATTATCGGAAAGAGAATTAGCCGAAGACGTCTGAACCACTTTTTTTTGAAAAAATCGCTAAGCCGCGCGGTCACTATTTCAGCAAAAATCTGACGTTTTGCAATTCATTCAAAAATGGTGCCAATCTGTTGCAAACGATCCCCTCAAAGGTTTTTCGGTGGAAACAAATGGGTTTTTATCATTGAAAGAAAATTAGCCGAAGACGTCGGAACAACTTTTTTTTTGATAAAAATCCCTAAGCCGCGCGGTCACAATTTCAGCAAAAATCTGACGTTCTGCAATCCATTAAAAAATGGTGCCAATCTGTTGCAAACGATCCCTCAAATGTTTTTTGGTGGAAACAAATGGGTTTTTATTATCAGAAAGAGAATTAGCCGAAGACGTCTGAACCACATTTTTTTGAAAAAATCCCTTAGCCGCGCGGTCACAATTTCTGCAAAAATCTGACGTTCTGCAATTCATTCAAAAATGGTGCCAATCTGTTGCAAACGATCCCCTGAAAGGTTTTTCGGTGGAAACAGATGGGTTTTTATCATCGAAACAGAATTAGCCCTCAACGTCCGAACAACTTTTTTTGAAAAAATTCCTAAGCCGCGCGGTCACAATTTCTGCAAAAATCTGACTTTCTGCAATTCATTCAAAAATGGTGCCAATCTGTTGCAAACGATCCCCTCAAAGGTTTTTCGGTGAAAACAGATGGGTTTCTATCATTGAAACAGAATTAGCCGAAGACGTCCAAACAACTTTTTTTTTTGAAAAAAATCCCTAAGCCGCGCGGTCACAATTTCAGCAAAAATCTGACGTTCTGCAATTAATTAAAAAAATGGTGCCAATCTGTTGCAAACGATCCCTCAAAGGTTTTTCGGTGGAAACAAATGGGTTTTTATTATCGGAAAGAGAATTAGCCGAAGACGTCTGAACCACATTTTTTGGAAAAAATCCCTAAGCCGCGCGGTCACAATTTCAGCAAAGATCTGACGTTTTGCAATTCACTAAAAAATGGTGCCAATCTGTTGCAAACGATCACCTCAAAGGTTTTTCGGTGGAAACAAATGGGTTTTTATTATCTGAAAGAGAATTAGCCGAAGACGTCTGAACCACTTTTTTTTGAAAAAATCGCTAAGCCGCGCGGTCACAAATTCAGCAAAAAATCTGACATTTTGCAATTCATTCAAAAATGGTGCCAATCTGTTGCAAACGATCCCCTCAAAGGTTTTTCGGTGGAAACAAATGGGTTTTTATTATCGGAAAGAGAATTAGCCGAAGACGTCTGAACCACTTTTTTTGGAAACAATCCCTAAGCCGCGCGGTCACAATTTCTGCAAAAATCTGACGTAATGCAATTCATTCAAAAATGGTGCCAATCTGTTGCAAACGATCCCCTCAAAGGTTTTTCGGTGGAAACAGATGGGTTTTTATCATTGAAACAGAATTAGCCGAAGACGTCCGAACAACTTTTTTTTTGAAAAAAATCCCTAAGCCGCGCGGTCACAATTTCTGCAAAAATCTGACGTTCTGCAATTCATTCAAAAATGGTGCCAATCTGTTGCAAACGATCCCCTCAAAGGTTTTTCGGTGGAAACAAATGGGTTTTTATTATCGGAAAGAGAATTAGCCGAAGACGTCTGAACCACTTTTTTTTGAAAAAATCCCTAAGCCGCGTGGTCACAATTTCTGCAAAAATCTGACGTTCTGCAATTCATTCAGAAATGGTGACAATCTGTTGCAAATGATCCCCTCAAAGGTTTTTCGGTGGAAACAGATGGGTTTTTATCATTGAAACAGAGTTAGCCCTCAACGTCCGAACAACTTTTTTTGAAAAAATCCCTAAGCCGCGTGGTCACAATTTCTGCAAAAATCTGACGTTCTGCAATTCATTCAGAAATGGTGACAATCTGTTGCAAATGATCCCCTCAAAGGTTTTTCAGTGGAAACAGATGGGTTTTTATCAGTGAAACAGAATTAGCCGAAGACGTCCGAACAACTTTTTTTTTGAAAAAAATCCCTAAGCCGCGTGGTCACAATTTCAGCAAAAATCTGACGTTCTGCAATTCATTAAAAAATGGTGCCAATCTGTTGCAAACAATCCCTCAAAGGTTTTTCGGTGGAAACAAATGGGTTTTTATTATCGGAAAGAGAATTAGCCGAAGACGTCTGAACCACTTTTTTTTTAAACAATCCCTAAGCCGCGCGGTCACAATTTCTGCAAAAATCTGACGTTCTGCAATTCATTCAAAAATGGTTCCAATCTGTTGCAAACGATCTCCTCAAACGTTTTTCGGTGGAAACAAATGGGTTTTTATTATCGGAAAGAGAATTAGCCGAAGACGTCTGAACCACTTTTTTTTGAAAAAATCCCTAAGCCGCGCGATCACAATTTCTGCAAAAATCTGACGTTCTGCAATTCATTAAAAAATGGTGCCAATCTCTTGCAAACGATCCCCTGAAAGGTTTTTCGGTGGAAACAGATGGGTTTTTATCATCGAAACAGAATTAGCCGAAGACGTCCAAACAACTTTTTTTTTGAAAAAAATCCCTAAGCCGCGCAGTCACAATTTCATCAAAAATCTGACGTTCTGCAATTCATTAAAAAATGGTGCCAATCTGTTGCAAACGATCCCTCAAAGGTTTTTCGGTGGAAACAAATGGGTTGTTATTATCGGAAAGAGAATTAGCCGAAGACGTCTGAACCACTTTTTTTTGAAAAAATCCCTAAGCTGCGCAGTCACAATTTCAGCAAAAATCTGACGTTTTGCAATTCATTCAAAAATGGTGCCAATCTGTTGCAAACGATCCCCTCAAAGGTTTTTCGGTGGAAACAAATGGGTTTTTATTATCGGAAAGAGAATTAGCCGAAGACGTCTGAACCACTTTTTTTGAAAAAATCCCTAAGCCGCGCGGTCACAATTTCTGCAAAAATCTGACGTTCTGCAATTCATTAAAAAATGGTGCCAATCTGTTGCAAATGATCCCCTCAAAGGTTTTTCAGTGGAAACAGATGGGTTTTTATCATTGAAACAGAATTAGCCGAAGACGTCCGAACAACTTTTTTTTTGAAAAAAATCCCTATGCCGCGCGGTCACAATTTCAGCAAAAATCTGAGGTTCTGCAATTTATTCAGAAATGGTGCCAATCTGTTGCAAACGATCCCCTGATAGGTTTTTCAGTGGAAACAGATGGGTTTTTATCATTGAAACAGAATTAGCCCTCAACGTCTGAACAACTTTTTTTGAAAAAAAATCCCTAAGCCGCGCGGTCACTATTTCAGCAAAAATCTGACGTTTTGCAATTCATTCAAAAATGGTGCCAATCTGTTGCAAACGATCCCCTCAAAGGTTTTTCGGTGGAAACAAATGGGTTTTTATTATCGGAAAGAGAATTAGCCGAAGACGTCTGAACCACTTTTTTTTGAAAAAATCCCTAAGCCGCGTGGTCACAATTTCTGCAAAAATCTGACGTTCTGCAGTTCATTCAGAAATGGTGCCAATCTGTTGCAAACGATCCCCTCAATGGTTTTTCGGTGGAAACAGATGAGTTTTTATCATTGAAACAGAATTAGCCCTCAACGTCCGAACAACTTTTTTTGAAAAAATCCCTAAGCCGCGCGGTCACAATTTCAGCAAAAATCTGAAGTTCTGCAATTCATTCAGAAACTGGGCCAATCTGTTGCAAATGATCCCTCAAAGGTTTTTCGGTGGAAACAAATGGGTTTTTATTATCGGAAAGAGAATTAGCCGAAGACGTCTGAACCACTTTTTTTTGAAAAAATCCCTAAGCCGCACGGTCACAATTTCAGCAAAAATCTGACGTTCTGCAATTCATTCAAAAATGGTGCCAATCTGTTGCAAACGATCCCCTGAAAGGTTTTTCGGTGGAAACAGATGGGTTTTTATCATCGAAACAGAATTAGCCCTCAACGTCCGAACAACTTTTTTTGCAAAAATCCCTAAGCCGCACGGTCACAATTTCTGCAAACATCTGACTTTCTGCAATTCATTCAAAAATGGTGCCAATCTGTTGCAAACGATCCCCTCAAAGGTTTTTCGGTGAAAACAGATGGGTTTTTATCATTGAAACAGAATTAGCCGAAGACGTCCAAACAACTTTTTTTTTGAAAAAAATCCCTAAGCCGCACCGTCACAATTTCAGCAAAAATCTGACGTTCTGCAAATCATTAAAAAATGGTGCCAATCTGTTGCAAACGATCCCTCAAAGGTTTTTTGGTAGAAACAAATGGGTTTTTATTATCGGAAAGAGAATTAGCCGAAGACGTCTGAACCACTTTTTTTAAAAAAAATCGCTAAGCCGCGCGGTCACAATTTCAGCAAAAATCTGACGTTTTGCAATTCATTCAAAAATGGTGCCAATCTGTTGCAAACGATCCCCTCAAAGGTTTTTCGGTGGAAACAAATGGGTTTTTATTATTGGAAAGAGAATTAGCCGAAGACGTCTGAACCACTTTTTTTTGAAAAAATCCCTAAGCCGCGCGGTCACAATTTTGGCAACAATCTAACGTTCTGCAATTCATTCAAAAATGGTGCCAATCTGTTGCAAACGATCCCCTCAAAGGTTTTTCGGTGGAAACAAATGGGTTTTTATTATCGGAAAGAGAATTAGCCGAAGACGTCTGAACCACTTTTTTTTGAAAAAATCCCTAAGCCGCGTGGTCACAATTTCTGCAAAAATCTGACGTTCTGCAGTTCATTCAGAAATGGTGCCAATCTGTTGCAAACGATCCCCTCAAAGGTTTTTCGGTGGAAACAGATGAGTTTTTATCATTGAAACAGAATTAGCCCTCAACGTCCGAACAACTTTTTTTGAAAAAATCCCTAAGTTCACAATTTCAGCAAAAATCTGACGTTCTGCAATTCATTCAAAAATGGTGCCAATCTGTTGCAAATGATCCCCTCAAAGGTTTTTCAGTGGAAACAGATGGGTTTTTAATATTGAAACAGAATTAGCCGAAGACGTCTGAACCACTTTTTTTTAAAAAAGAATCCCTAAGCCGCGCGGTCACAATTTCAGCAAAAATCTGAAGTTCTGCAATTCATTCAAAAATGGTGCCAATCTGTTGCAAGCGATCCCCTCAAAGGTTTTTTGGTGAAAACAGATGGGTTTTTATCATTGAAACAGTATTAGCCGAAGACGTCCAAACAACTTTTTTTTTTGAAAAAAATCCCTAAGCCGCGCGGTCACAATTTCAGCAAAAATCTGACGTTCTGCAATTCATTCAGAAATTGGGCCAATCTGTTGCAAATGATCCCTCAAAGGTTTTTCGGTGGAAACAAATGGGTTTTTATTATCGGAAAGAGAATTAGCCGAAGACGTCTGAACCACTTTTTTTTGAAAAAATCCCTAAGCCGCACGGTCACAATTTCAGCAAAAATCTGACATTCTGCAATTCATTCAAAAATGGTGCCAATCTGTTGCAAACGATCCCCTGAAAGGTTTTTCGGTGGAAACAGATGGGTTTTTATCATCGAAACAGAATTAGCCCTCAACGTCCGAACAACTTTTTTTGCAAAAATCCCTAAGCCGCGCGGTAACAATTTCTGCAAACATCTGACTTTCTGCAATTCATTCAAAAATGGTGCCAATCTGTTGCAAACGATCCCCTCAAAGGTTTTTCGGTGAAAACAGATGGGTTTTTATCATTGAAACAGAATTAGCCGAAGACGTCCAAACAACTTTTTTTTTGAAAAAAATCCCTAAGCCGCACGGTCACAATTTCAGCAAAAATCTGACGTTCTGCAACTCATTAAAAAATGGTGCCAATCTGTTGCAAACGATCCCTCAAAGGTTTTTCGGTAGAAACAAATGGGTTTTTATTATCGGAAAGAGAATTAGCCGAAGACGTCTGAACCACTTTTTTTAAAAAAAATCGCTAAGCCGCGCGGTCACAATTTCAGCAAAAATCTGACGTTTTGCAATTCATTCAAAAATGGTGCCAATCTGTTGCAAACGATCCCCTCAAAGGTTTTTCGGTGGAAACAAATGGGTTTTTATTATTGGAAAGAGAATTAGCCGAAGACGTCTGAACCACTTTTTTTTGAAAAAATCCCTAAGCCGCGCGGTCACAATTTCAGCAAAAATCTGACGTTCTGCAATTCATTAAAAAATGGTGCCAATCTGTTGCAAACGATCCCTCAAATGTTTTTTGGTGGAAACAAATGGGTTTTTATTATCAGAAAGAGAATTAGCCGAAGACGTCTGAACCACTTTTTTTTGAAAAAATCCCTTAGCCGCGCGGTCACAATTTCTGCAAAAATCTGACGTTCTGCAATTCATTCTAAAATGGTGCCAATCTGTTGCAAACGATCCCCTGAAAGGTTTTTCGGTGGAAACAGATGGTTTTTTATCATCGAAACAGAATTAGCCCTCAACGTCCGAACAACTTTTTTTGAAAAAATTCCTAAGCCGCGCGGTCACAATTTCTGCAAAAATCTGACTTTCTGCAATTCATTCAAAAATGGTGCCAATCTGTTGCAAACGATCCCCTCAAAGGTTTTTCGGTGAAAACAGATGGGTTTCTATCATTGAAACAGAATTAGCCGAAGACGTCCAAACAACTTTTTTTTTTGAAAAAAATCCCTAAGCCGCGCGGTCACAATTTCAGCAAAAATCTGACGTTCTGCAATTAATTAAAAAAATGGTGCCAATCTGTTGCAAACGATCCCTCAAAGGTTTTTCAGTGGAAACAAATGGGTTTTTATTATCGGAAAGAGAATTAGCCGAAGACGTCTGAACCACATTTTTTGGAAAAAATCCCTAAGCCGCGCGGTCACAATTTCAGCAAAAATCTGACGTTTTTCAATTCACTAAAAAATGGTGCCAATCTGTTGCAAACGATCCCCTCAAAGGTTTTTCGGTGGAAACAAATGGGTTTTTATTATCGGAAAGAGAATTAGCCGAAGACGTCTGAACCACTTTTTTTTTAAACAATCCCTAAGCCGCGTGGTCACAATTTCTGCAAAAATCTGACGTTCTGCAATTCATTCAGAAATGGTGACAATCTGTTGCAAACGATCCCCTCAAAGGTTTTTCGGTGGAAACAGATGGGTTTTTATCATTGAAACAGAGTTAGCCCTCAACGTCCGAACAACTTTTTTTTGGAAAAAAATCCCTAAGCCGCGCGGTCACAATTTCAGCAAAAATCTGACGTTCTGCAATTCATTAAAAAATGGTGCCAATCTGTTGCAAACAATCCCTCAAAGGTTTTTCGGTGGAAACAAATGGGTTTTTATTATCGGAAAGAGAATTAGCCGAAGACGTCTGAACCATTTTTTTTTGAAAAAATCGCTACGCCGCGCAGTCACAATTTCAGGAAAAAATCTGACCTTTTGTAATTCATTCAAAAATGGTGCCAATCTGTTGCAAACGATCCCCTCAAAGGTTTTTCTGTGGAAACAAATGGGTTTTTATTATCGGAAAGAGAATTAGCCGAAGACGTCTGAACCACTTTTTTTTTAAACAATCCCTAAGCCGCGCGGTCACAATTTCTGCGAAAATCTGACGTTTTGCAATTCATTCAAAAATGGTGCCAATCTGTTGCAAACGATCCCCTCAAAGGTTTTTCGGTGGAAACAAATGGGTTTTTATTATCGGAAAGAGAATTAGCCGAAGACGTCTGAACCACTTTTTTTTGAAAAAATCCCTAAGCCGCGTGGTCACAATTTCTGCAAAAATCTGACGTTCTGCAATTCATTCAGAAATGGTGACAATCTGTTGCAAACGATCCCCTCAAAGGTTTTTCGGTGGAAACAGATGGGTTTTTATCATTGAAACAGAGTTAGCCCTCAACGTCCGAACAACTTTTTTAGAAATAATCCCTAAGCCGCGCGGTCACAATTTCTGCAAAAATCTGACTTTCTGCAATTCATTAAAAAATGGTGCCAATCTGTTGCAAATGATCCCCTCAAAGGTTTTTCAGTGGAAACAGATGGGTTTTTATCATTGAAACAGAATTAGCCGAAGACGTCCGAACAACTTTTTTTTTGAAAAAAATCCCTAAGCCGCGCGGTCACAATTTCAGCAAAAATCTGACCTTTTGTAATTCATTCAAAAATGGTGCCAATCTGTTGCAAACGATCCCCTCAAAGGTTTTTCGGTGGAAACAAATGGGTTTTTATTATCGGAAAGAGAATTAGCCGAAGACGTCTAAACCACTTTTTTTTAAACAATCCCTAAGCCGCGCGGTCACAATTTCTGCAAAAATCTGACGTTCTGCAATTCATTCAAAAATGGTGCCAATCTGTTGCAAACGATCCCCTCAAACGTTTTTCGGTGGAAACAAATGGGTTTTTATTATCGGAAAGAGAATTAGCCGAAGACTTCTGAACCACTTTTTTTTGAAAAAATCCCTAAGCCGCGCGGTCACAATTTTGGCAAAAATCTGACGTTCTGCAATTCATTAAAAAATGGTGCCAATCTGTTGCAAACGATCCCCTGAAAGGTTTTTCGGTGGAAACAGATGGGTTTTTATCATCGAAACAGAATTAGCCCTCAACGTCTGAACAACTTTTTTTGAAAAAAAATCCCTAAGCCGCGCGGTCACAATTTCAGCAAAAATCTGACGTTCTGCAATTCATTCAGAAATGGTGCCAATCTGTTGCAAACGATCCCTCAAAGGTTTTTCGGTGAAAACAGATGGGTTTTTATCATTGAAACAGAATTAGCCGAAGACGTCCAAACAACTTTTTTTTTGAAAAAAATCCCTAAGCCGCGCGGTCACAATTTCTGCAAAAATCTGACGTTCTGCAATTCATTCAAAAATGGTGCCAATCTGTTGCAAACGATCCCTCAAAGGTTTTTCGGTGGAAACAGATGGGTTTTTATCATTGATACAGGATTAGCCGAAGATGTCTGAACAACTTTTTTTTTATAAAAATCCCTAAGCCGCGCGGTCACAATTTCAGCAAAAATCTGACGTTTTGCAATTCATTCAAAAATGGTGCCAATCTGTTGCAAACGATCCCTCAAATGTTGTTCAGTGGAAACAGATGGGTTTTTATCATTGAAACAGGATTAGCCGAAGACGTCCGAACAACTTTTTTTTTGAAAAAAATCCCTACGCCGCGCGGTCACAATTTCAGCAAAAATCTGACGTTCTGCAATTCATTCAGAAATGGTGCCAATCTGTTGCAAACGATCCCTCAAAGGTTTTTCGGTGGAAACAAATGGGTTTTTATTATAAGAAAGAGAATTAGCCGAAGACGTCTGAACCAATATTTTTAAAAAAATCCCTAAGCCGCGCGGTCACAATTTCAGCAAAAATCTGACGTTCTGCAATTCATTCAAAAATGGTGCCAATCTGTTGCAAACGATCCCCTGAAAGGTTTTTCGGTGGAAACAAATGGGTTTTTATTATCGGAAAGAGAATTAGCCGAAGACGTCTGAACCACTTTTTTTTGAAAAAATCCCTAAGCCGCGCGGTCACAATTTCAGCAAAAATATGACTTTCTGCAATTCATTGAAAAATGGTGCCAATCTGTTGCAAATGATCCCCTCAAAGGTTTTTCGGTGGAAAAAATGGGTTTTTATCATTGAAACAAAATTAGCCCTCAACATCCGAACAACTTTTTTTGAAAAAAAACCCTAAGCCGCGCGGTCACAATTTCAGCAAAAATCTGACGTTCTACAATTCATTCAAAAATGGTGCCAATCTGTTGCAAACGATCCCCTCGAAGGTTTTTCGGTGGAAACAAGTGGGTTTTTATTATCGGAAAGAGAATTAGCCGACAACGTCTGAACCACTTTTTTTTGAAAAAATCCCTTAGCCGCGCGGTCACAATTTCTGCAAAAATCTGACGTTCTGCAATTCATTCTAAAATGGTGCCAATCTGTTGCAAACGATCCCCTGAAAGGTTTTTCGGTGGAAACAGATGGTTTTTTATCATCGAAACAGAATTAGCCCTCAACGTCCGAACAACTTTTTTTGAAAAAATTCCTAAGCCGCGCGGTCACAATTTCTGCAAAAATCTGACTTTCTGCAATTCATTCAAAAATGGTGCCAATCTGTTGCAAACGATCCCCTCAAAGGTTTTTCGGTGAAAACAGATGGGTTTCTATCATTGAAACAGAATTAGCCGAAGACGTCCAAACAACTTTTTTTTTTGAAAAAAATCCCTAAGCCGCGCGGTCACAATTTCAGCAAAAATCTGACGTTCTGCAATTAATTAAAAAAATGGTGCCAATCTGTTGCAAACGATCCCTCAAAGGTTTTTCAGTGGAAACAAATGGGTTTTTATTATCGGAAAGAGAATTAGCCGAAGACGTCTGAACCACATTTTTTGGAAAAAATCCCTAAGCCGCGCGGTCACAATTTCAGCAAAAATCTGACGTTTTTCAATTCACTAAAAAATGGTGCCAATCTGTTGCAAACGATCCCCTCAAAGGTTTTTCGGTGGAAACAAATGGGTTTTTATTATCGGAAAGAGAATTAGCCGAAGACGTCTGAACCACTTTTTTTTTAAACAATCCCTAAGCCGCGTGGTCACAATTTCTGCAAAAATCTGACGTTCTGCAATTCATTCAGAAATGGTGACAATCTGTTGCAAACGATCCCCTCAAAGGTTTTTCGGTGGAAACAGATGGGTTTTTATCATTGAAACAGAGTTAGCCCTCAACGTCCGAACAACTTTTTTTTGGAAAAAAATCCCTAAGCCGCGCGGTCACAATTTCAGCAAAAATCTGACGTTCTGCAATTCATTAAAAAATGGTGCCAATCTGTTGCAAACAATCCCTCAAAGGTTTTTCGGTGGAAACAAATGGGTTTTTATTATCGGAAAGAGAATTAGCCGAAGACGTCTGAACCATTTTTTTTTGAAAAAATCGCTACGCCGCGCAGTCACAATTTCAGGAAAAAATCTGACCTTTTGTAATTCATTCAAAAATGGTGCCAATCTGTTGCAAACGATCCCCTCAAAGGTTTTTCTGTGGAAACAAATGGGTTTTTATTATCGGAAAGAGAATTAGCCGAAGACGTCTGAACCACTTTTTTTTTAAACAATCCCTAAGCCGCGCGGTCACAATTTCTGCGAAAATCTGACGTTTTGCAATTCATTCAAAAATGGTGCCAATCTGTTGCAAACGATCCCCTCAAAGGTTTTTCGGTGGAAACAAATGGGTTTTTATTATCGGAAAGAGAATTAGCCGAAGACGTCTGAACCACTTTTTTTTGAAAAAATCCCTAAGCCGCGTGGTCACAATTTCTGCAAAAATCTGACGTTCTGCAATTCATTCAGAAATGGTGACAATCTGTTGCAAACGATCCCCTCAAAGGTTTTTCGGTGGAAACAGATGGGTTTTTATCATTGAAACAGAGTTAGCCCTCAACGTCCGAACAACTTTTTTTTTGAAAAAAATCCCTAAGCCGCGCGGTCACAATTTCAGCAAAAATCTGACCTTTTGTAATTCATTCAAAAATGGTGCCAATCTGTTGCAAACGATCCCCTCAAAGGTTTTTCGGTGGAAACAAATGGGTTTTTATTATCGGAAAGAGAATTAGCCGAAGACGTCTAAACCACTTTTTTTTAAACAATCCCTAAGCCGCGCGGTCACAATTTCTGCAAAAATCTGACGTTCTGCAATTCATTCAGAAATGGTGCCAATCTGTTGCAAACGATCCCCTCAAAGGTTTTTCGGTGGAAAAAATGGGTTTTTATCATTGAAACAAAATTAGCCCTCAACATCCGAACAACTTTTTTTGAAAAAAAACCCTAAGCCGCGCGGTCACAATTTCAGCAAAAATCTGACGTTCTACAATTCATTCAAAAATGGTGCCAATCTGTTGCAAACGATCCCCTCGAAGGTTTTTCGGTGGAAACAAGTGGGTTTTTATTATCGGAAAGAGAATTAGCCGACAACGTCTGAACCACTTTTTTTTGAAAAAATCCCTTAGCCGCGCGGTCACAATTTCTGCAAAAATCTGACGTTCTGCAATTCATTCTAAAATGGTGCCAATCTGTTGCAAACGATCCCCTGAAAGGTTTTTCGGTGGAAACAGATGGTTTTTTATCATCGAAACAGAATTAGCCCTCAACGTCCGAACAACTTTTTTTGAAAAAATTCCTAAGCCGCGCGGTCACAATTTCTGCAAAAATCTGACTTTCTGCAATTCATTCAAAAATGGTGCCAATCTGTTGCAAACGATCCCCTCAAAGGTTTTTCGGTGAAAACAGATGGGTTTCTATCATTGAAACAGAATTAGCCGAAGACGTCCAAACAACTTTTTTTTTTGAAAAAAATCCCTAAGCCGCGCGGTCACAATTTCAGCAAAAATCTGACGTTCTGCAATTAATTAAAAAAATGGTGCCAATCTGTTGCAAACGATCCCTCAAAGGTTTTTCAGTGGAAACAAATGGGTTTTTATTATCGGAAAGAGAATTAGCCGAAGACGTCTGAACCACATTTTTTGGAAAAAATCCCTAAGCCGCGCGGTCACAATTTCAGCAAAAATCTGACGTTTTTCAATTCACTAAAAAATGGTGCCAATCTGTTGCAAACGATCCCCTCAAAGGTTTTTCGGTGGAAACAAATGGGTTTTTATTATCGGAAAGAGAATTAGCCGAAGACGTCTGAACCACTTTTTTTTTAAACAATCCCTAAGCCGCGTGGTCACAATTTCTGCAAAAATCTGACGTTCTGCAATTCATTCAGAAATGGTGACAATCTGTTGCAAACGATCCCCTCAAAGGTTTTTCGGTGGAAACAGATGGGTTTTTATCATTGAAACAGAGTTAGCCCTCAACGTCCGAACAACTTTTTTTTGGAAAAAAATCCCTAAGCCGCGCGGTCACAATTTCAGCAAAAATCTGACGTTCTGCAATTCATTAAAAAATGGTGCCAATCTGTTGCAAACAATCCCTCAAAGGTTTTTCGGTGGAAACAAATGGGTTTTTATTATCGGAAAGAGAATTAGCCGAAGACGTCTGAACCATTTTTTTTTGAAAAAATCGCTACGCCGCGCAGTCACAATTTCAGGAAAAAATCTGACCTTTTGTAATTCATTCAAAAATGGTGCCAATCTGTTGCAAACGATCCCCTCAAAGGTTTTTCTGTGGAAACAAATGGGTTTTTATTATCGGAAAGAGAATTAGCCGAAGACGTCTGAACCACTTTTTTTTTAAACAATCCCTAAGCCGCGCGGTCACAATTTCTGCGAAAATCTGACGTTTTGCAATTCATTCAAAAATGGTGCCAATCTGTTGCAAACGATCCCCTCAAAGGTTTTTCGGTGGAAACAAATGGGTTTTTATTATCGGAAAGAGAATTAGCCGAAGACGTCTGAACCACTTTTTTTTGAAAAAATCCCTAAGCCGCGTGGTCACAATTTCTGCAAAAATCTGACGTTCTGCAATTCATTCAGAAATGGTGACAATCTGTTGCAAACGATCCCCTCAAAGGTTTTTCGGTGGAAACAGATGGGTTTTTATCATTGAAACAGAGTTAGCCCTCAACGTCCGAACAACTTTTTTAGAAATAATCCCTAAGCCGCGCGGTCACAATTTCTGCAAAAATCTGACTTTCTGCAATTCATTAAAAAATGGTGCCAATCTGTTGCAAATGATCCCCTCAAAGGTTTTTCAGTGGAAACAGATGGGTTTTTATCATTGAAACAGAATTAGCCGAAGACGTCCGAACAACTTTTTTTTTGAAAAAAATCCCTAAGCCGCGCGGTCACAATTTCAGCAAAAATCTGACCTTTTGTAATTCATTCAAAAATGGTGCCAATCTGTTGCAAACGATCCCCTCAAAGGTTTTTCGGTGGAAACAAATGGGTTTTTATTATCGGAAAGAGAATTAGCCGAAGACGTCTAAACCACTTTTTTTTAAACAATCCCTAAGCCGCGCGGTCACAATTTCTGCAAAAATCTGACGTTCTGCAATTCATTCAAAAATGGTGCCAATCTGTTGCAAACGATCCCCTCAAACGTTTTTCGGTGGAAACAAATGGGTTTTTATTATCGGAAAGAGAATTAGCCGAAGACTTCTGAACCACTTTTTTTTGAAAAAATCCCTAAGCCGCGCGGTCACAATTTTGGCAAAAATCTGACGTTCTGCAATTCATTAAAAAATGGTGCCAATCTGTTGCAAACGATCCCCTGAAAGGTTTTTCGGTGGAAACAGATGGGTTTTTATCATCGAAACAGAATTAGCCCTCAACGTCTGAACAACTTTTTTTGAAAAAAAATCCCTAAGCCGCGCGGTCACAATTTCAGCAAAAATCTGACGTTCTGCAATTCATTCAGAAATGGTGCCAATCTGTTGCAAACGATCCCTCAAAGGTTTTTCGGTGAAAACAGATGGGTTTTTATCATTGAAACAGAATTAGCCGAAGACGTCCAAACAACTTTTTTTTTGAAAAAAATCCCTAAGCCGCGCGGTCACAATTTCTGCAAAAATCTGACGTTCTGCAATTCATTCAAAAATGGTGCCAATCTGTTGCAAACGATCCCTCAAAGGTTTTTCGGTGGAAACAGATGGGTTTTTATCATTGATACAGGATTAGCCGAAGATGTCTGAACAACTTTTTTTTTATAAAAATCCCTAAGCCGCGCGGTCACAATTTCAGCAAAAATCTGACGTTTTGCAATTCATTCAAAAATGGTGCCAATCTGTTGCAAACGATCCCTCAAATGTTGTTCAGTGGAAACAGATGGGTTTTTATCATTGAAACAGGATTAGCCGAAGACGTCCGAACAACTTTTTTTTTGAAAAAAATCCCTACGCCGCGCGGTCACAATTTCAGCAAAAATCTGACGTTCTGCAATTCATTCAGAAATGGTGCCAATCTGTTGCAAACGATCCCTCAAAGGTTTTTCGGTGGAAACAAATGGGTTTTTATTATAAGAAAGAGAATTAGCCGAAGACGTCTGAACCAATATTTTTAAAAAAATCCCTAAGCCGCGCGGTCACAATTTCAGCAAAAATCTGACGTTCTGCAATTCATTCAAAAATGGTGCCAATCTGTTGCAAACGATCCCCTGAAAGGTTTTTCGGTGGAAACAAATGGGTTTTTATTATCGGAAAGAGAATTAGCCGAAGACGTCTGAACCACTTTTTTTTGAAAAAATCCCTAAGCCGCGCGGTCACAATTTCAGCAAAAATATGACTTTCTGCAATTCATTGAAAAATGGTGCCAATCTGTTGCAAATGATCCCCTCAAAGGTTTTTCGGTGGAAAAAATGGGTTTTTATCATTGAAACAAAATTAGCCCTCAACATCCGAACAACTTTTTTTGAAAAAAAACCCTAAGCCGCGCGGTCACAATTTCAGCAAAAATCTGACGTTCTACAATTCATTCAAAAATGGTGCCAATCTGTTGCAAACGATCCCCTCGAAGGTTTTTCGGTGGAAACAAGTGGGTTTTTATTATCGGAAAGAGAATTAGCCGACAACGTCTGAACCACTTTTTTTTTCAAAAAATCCCTAAGCCGCGCGGTCACAATTTCTGCAAAAATCTGACGTTCTGCAATTCATTCAAAAATGGTGCCAATCTGTTGCAAACGATCCCCTCAAAGGTTTTTCGGTGGAAACAAATGGGTTTTTATTATTGGAAAGAGAATTAGCCGAAGACGTCTGAACCACTTTTTTTTGAAAAAATCGCTAAGCCGCGCGGTCACAATTTCTGCAAAAATCTGACGTTCTGCAATTCATTCAAAAATGGTTCCAATCTGTTGCAAACGATCCCCTCAAAGGTTTTTCGGTGGAAACAAATGGGTTTTTATTATCGGAAAGAGAATTAGCCGAAGACGTCTGAACCACTTTTTTTTGAAAAAATCCCTAAGCCGCGCGGTCACAATTTCTGCAAAAATCTGACGTTCTGCAATTCATTCAAAAATGGTGCCAATCTGTTGCAAACGGTCCCCTCAAAGGTTTTTCGGTGGAAACAAATGGGTTTTTATTATCGGAAAGAGAATTAGCCGAAGACATCTAAACCACTTTTTTTTGAAAAAATCCCTAAGCCGCGTGGTCACAATTTCTGCAAAAATCTGACGTTCTGCAATTCATTCAGAAATGGTGCCAATCTGTTGCAAACGATCCCTCAAAGGTTTTTCGGTGGAAACAAATGGGTTTTTATTATCGGAAAGAGAATTAGCCGAAGACGTCTGAAGCACTTTTTTTAAAAAAAATCCCTAAGCCGCGCGGTCACAATTTCAGCAAAAATCTGACGTTCTGCAATTTATTCAGAAATGGTGCCAATCTGTTGCAAACGATCCCCTGATAGGTTTTTCAGGGGAAACAGATGGGTTTTTATCATTGAAACAGAATTAGCCCTCAACGTCTGAACAACTTTTTTTGAAAAAAAATCCCTAAGCCGCGCGGTCACAATTTCAGCAAAAATCTGACGTTCTGCAATTCATTCAGAAATGGTGCCAATCTGTTGCAAACGATCCCTCAAAGGTTTTTCGGTGGAAACAAATGGGTTTTTATTATAAGAAAGAGAATTAGCCGAAGACGTCTGAACCAATATTTTTAAAAAAATCCCTAAGCCGCGCGGTCACAATTTCAGCAAAAATCTGACGTTCTGCAATTCATTCAAAAATGGTGCCAATCTGTTGCAAACGATCCCCTGAAAGGTTTTTCGGTGGAAACAAATGGGTTTTTATTATTGGAAAGGGAATTAGCCGAAGACGTCTGAACCACTTTTTTTTGAAAAAATCCCTAAGCCGCGCGGTCACAATTTCTGCAAAAATCTGACGTTCTGCAATTCATTCAAAAATGGTGCCAATCTGTTGCAAACGATCCCTCAAAGGTTTTTCGGTGGAAACAGATGGGTTTTTATCATTGATACAGGATTAGCCGAAGATGTCCGAACAACTTTTTTTTTATAAAAATCCCTAAGCCGCGCGGTCACAATTTCAGCAAAAATCTGACGTTTTGCAATTCATTCAAAAATGGTGCCAATCTGTTGCAAACGATCCCTCAAATGTTGTTCAGTGGAAACAGATGGGTTTTTATCATTGAAACAGGATTAGCCGAAGACGTCCGAACAACTTTTTTTTTGAAAAAAATCCCTACGCCGCGCGGTCACAATTTCAGCAAAAATCTGACGTTCTGCAATTCATTCAGAAATGGTGCCAATCTGTTGCAAACGATCCCTCAAAGGTTTTTCGGTGGAAACAAATGGGTTTTTATTATAAGAAAGAGAATTAGCCGAAGACGTCTGAACCAATATTTTTAAAAAAATCCCTAAGCCGCGCGGTCACAATTTCAGCAAAAATCTGACGTTCTGCAATTCATTCAGAAATGGTGCCAATCTGTTGCAAACGATCCCTCAAAGGTTTTTCGGTGGAAACAGATGGGTTTTTATCATTGATACAGGATTAGCCGAAGATGTCTGAACCACTTTTTTTTGAAAAAATCCCTAAGCCGCGCGGTCACAATTTCAGCAAAAATATGACTTTCTGCAATTCATTGAAAAATGGTGCCAATCTGTTGCAAATGATCCCCTCAAAGGTTTTTCGGTGGAAAAAATGGGTTTTTATCATTGAAACAAAATTAGCCCTCAACATCCGAACAACTTTTTTTGAAAAAAAACCCTAAGCCGCGCGGTCACAATTTCAGCAAAAATATGACGTTCTACAATTCATTCAAAAATGGTGCCAATCTGTTGCAAACGATCCCCTCGAAGGTTTTTCGGTGGAAACAAGTGGGTTTTTATTATCGGAAAGAGAATTAGCCGACAACGTCTGAACCACTTTTTTTTTCAAAAAATCCCTAAGCCGCGCGGTCACAATTTCTGCAAAAATCTGACGTTCTGCAATTCATTCAAAAATGGTGCCAATCTGTTGCAAACGATCCCCTCAAAGGTTTTTCGGTGGAAACAAATGGGTTTTTATTATTGGAAAGAGAATTAGCCGAAGACGTCTGAACCACTTTTTTTTGAAAAAATCGCTAAGCCGCGCGGTCACAATTTCTGCAAAAATCTGACGTTCTGCAATTCATTCAAAAATGGTTCCAATCTGTTGCAAACGATCCCCTCAAAGGTTTTTCGGTGGAAACAAATGGGTTTTTATTATCGGAAAGAGAATTAGCCGAAGACGTCTGAACCACTTTTTTTTGAAAAAATCCCTAAGCCGCGCGGTCACAATTTCTGCAAAAATCTGACGTTCTGCAATTCATTCAAAAATGGTGCCAATCTGTTGCAAACGGTCCCCTCAAAGGTTTTTCGGTGGAAACAAATGGGTTTTTATTATCGGAAAGAGAATTAGCCGAAGACATCTGAACCACTTTTTTTTGAAAAAATCCCTAAGCCGCGTGGTCACAATTTCTGCAAAAATCTGACGTTCTGCAATTCATTCAGAAATGGTGCCAATCTGTTGCAAACGATCCCTCAAAGGTTTTTCGGTGGAAACAAATGGGTTTTTATTATCGGAAAGAGAATTAGCCGAAGACGTCTGAAGCACTTTTTTTAAAAAAAATCCCTAAGCCGCGCGGTCACAATTTCAGCAAAAATCTGACGTTCTGCAATTTATTCAGAAATGGTGCCAATCTGTTGCAAACGATCCCCTGATAGGTTTTTCAGGGGAAACAGATGGGTTTTTATCATTGAAACAGAATTAGCCCTCAACGTCTGAACAACTTTTTTTGAAAAAAAATCCCTAAGCCGCGCGGTCACAATTTCAGCAAAAATCTGACGTTCTGCAATTCATTCAGAAATGGTGCCAATCTGTTGCAAACGATCCCTCAAAGGTTTTTCGGTGGAAACAAATGGGTTTTTATTATAAGAAAGAGAATTAGCCGAAGACGTCTGAACCAATATTTTTAAAAAAATCCCTAAGCCGCGCGGTCACAATTTCAGCAAAAATCTGACGTTCTGCAATTCATTCAAAAATGGTGCCAATCTGTTGCAAACGATCCCCTGAAAGGTTTTTCGGTGGAAACAAATGGGTTTTTATTATTGGAAAGGGAATTAGCCGAAGACATCTGAACCACTTTTTTTTTAAAAAATCCCTAAGCCGCGCGGTCACAATTTCTGCAAAAATCTGACGTTCTGCAATTCATTCAAAAATGGTGCCAATCTGTTGCAAACGATCCCTCAAAGGTTTTTCGGTGGAAACAGATGGGTTTTTATCATTGATACAGGATTAGCCGAAGATGTCCGAACAACTTTTTTTTTATAAAAATCCCTAAGCCGCGCGGTCACAATTTCAGCAAAAATCTGACGTTTTGCAATTCATTCAAAAATGGTGCCAATCTGTTGCAAACGATCCCTCAAATGTTGTTCAGTGGAAACAGATGGGTTTTTATCATTGAAACAGGATTAGCCGAAGACGTCCGAACAACTTTTTTTTTGAAAAAAATCCCTACGCCGCGCGGTCACAATTTCAGCAAAAATCTGACGTTCTGCAATTCATTCAGAAATGGTGCCAATCTGTTGCAAACGATCCCTCAAAGGTTTTTCGGTGGAAACAAATGGGTTTTTATTATAAGAAAGAGAATTAGCCGAAGACGTCTGAACCAATATTTTTAAAAAAATCCCTAAGCCGCGCGGTCACAATTTCAGCAAAAATCTGACGTTCTGCAATTCATTCAAAAATGGTGCCAATCTGTTGCAAACGATCCCCTGAAAGGTTTTTCGGTGGAAACAAATGGGTTTTTATTATCGGAAAGAGAACTAGCCGAAGACGTCTGAACCACTTTTTTTTGAAAAAATCCCTAAGCCGCGCGGTCACAATTTCAGCAAAAATATGACTTTCTGCAATTCATTGAAAAATGGTGCCAATCTGTTGCAAATGATCCCCTCAAAGGTTTTTCGGTGGAAAAAATTGGTTTTTATCATTGAAACAAAATTAGCCCTCAACATCCGAACAACTTTTTTTGAAAAAAAACCCTAAGCCGCGCGGTCACAATTTCAGCAAAAATCTGACGTTCTACAATTCATTCAAAAATGGTGCCAATCTGTTGCAAACGATCCCCTCGAAGGTTTTTCGGTGGAAACAAGTGGGTTTTTATTATCGGAAAGAGAATTAGCCGACAACGTCTGAACCACTTTTTTTTTCAAAAAATCCCTAAGCCGCGCGGTCACAATTTCTGCAAAAATCTGACGTTCTGCAATTCATTCAAAAATGGTGCCAATCTGTTGCAAACGATCCCCTCAAAGGTTTTTCGGTGGAAACAAATGGGTTTTTATTATTGGAAAGAGAATTAGCCGAAGACGTCTGAACCACTTTTTTTTGAAAAAATCGCTAAGCCGCGCGGTCACAATTTCTGCAAAAATCTGACGTTCTGCAATTCATTCAAAAATGGTTCCAATCTGTTGCAAACGATCCCCTCAAAGGTTTTTCGGTGGAAACAAATGGGTTTTTATTATCGGAAAGAGAATTAGCCGAAGACGTCTGAACCACTTTTTTTTGAAAAAATCCCTAAGCCGCGCGGTCACAATTTCTGCAAAAATCTGACGTTCTGCAATTCATTCAAAAATGGTGCCAATCTGTTGCAAACGGTCCCCTCAAAGGTTTTTCGGTGGAAACAAATGGGTTTTTATTATCGGAAAGAGAATTAGCCGAAGACGTCTGAACCACTTTTTTTTGAAAAAATCCCTAAGCCGCGTGGTCACAATTTCTGCAAAAATCTGACGTTCTGCAATTCATTCAGAAATGGTGCCAATCTGTTGCAAACGATCCCTCAAAGGTTTTTCGGTGGAAACAAATGGGTTTTTATTATCGGAAAGAGAATTAGCCGAAGACGTCTGAAGCACTTTTTTTTTAAAAAATCCCTAAGCCGCGCGGTCACAATTTCAGCAAAAATCTGACGTTCTGCAATTTATTCAGAAATGGTGCCAATCTGTTGCAAACGATCCCTCAAAGGTTTTTCGGTGAAAACAGATGGGTTTTTATCATTGAAACAGAATTAGCCGAAGACGTCCAAACAACTTTTTTTTTGAAAAAAATCCCTAAGCCGCGCGGTCACAATTTCTGCAAAAATCTGACGTTTTGCAATTCATTCAAAAATGGTGCCAATCTGTTGCAAACGATCCCCTCAAAGGTTTTTCGGTGGAAACAAATGTGTTTTTATTATCGGAAAGAGAATTAGCCGAAGACGTCTGAACCACTTTTTTTGAAAAAATCCCAAAGCCGCGCGGTCACAATTTCTGCAAAAATCTGACGTTCTGCAATTCATTCAAAAATGGTGCCAATCTGTTGCAAACGATCCCCTGAAAGGTTTTTCGGTGGAAACAAATGGGTTTTTATTATTGGAAAGGGAATTAGCCGAAGACGTCTGAACCACTTTTTTTTGAAAAAATCCCTAAGCCGCGCGGTCACAATTTCTGCAAAAATCTGACGTTCTGCAATTCATTCAAAAATGGTGCCAATCTGTTGCAAACGATCCCTCAAAGGTTTTTCGGTGGAAACAGATGGGTTTTTATCATTGATACAGGATTAGCCGAAGATGTCCGAACAACTTTTTTTTTATAAAAATCCCTAAGCCGCGCGGTCACAATTTCAGCAAAAATCTGACGTTTTGCAATTCATTCAAAAATGGTGCCAATCTGTTGCAAACGATCCCTCAAATGTTGTTCAGTGGAAACAGATGGGTTTTTATCATTGAAACAGGATTAGCCGAAGACGTCCGAACAACTTTTTTTTTGAAAAAATCCCTAAGCCGCGCGGTCACAATTTCAGCAAAAATCTGACGTTTTGCAATTCATTCAAAAATGGTGCCAATCTGTTGCAAACGATCCCTCAAAGGTTTTTCGGTGGAAACAAATGGGTTTTTATTATCGGAAAGAGAACTAGCCGAAGACGTCTGAACCACTTTTTTTTGAAAAAATCCCTAAGCCGCGCGGTCACAATTTCAGCAAAAATATGACTTTCTGCAATTCATTGAAAAATGGTGCCAATCTGTTGCAAATGATCCCCTCAAAGGTTTTTCGGTGGAAAAAATGGGTTTTTATCATTGAAACAAAATTAGCCCTCAACATCCGAACAACTTTTTTTGAAAAAAAACCCTAAGCCGCGCGGTCACAATTTCAGCAAAAATCTGACGTTCTACAATTCATTCAAAAATGGTGCCAATCTGTTGCAAACGATCCCCTCGAAGGTTTTTCGGTGGAAACAAGTGGGTTTTTATTATCGGAAAGAGAATTAGCCGACAACGTCTGAACCACTTTTTTTTTCAAAAAATCCCTAAGCCGCGCGGTCACAATTTCTGCAAAAATCTGACGTTCTGCAATTCATTCAAAAATGGTGCCAATCTGTTGCAAACGATCCCCTCAAAGGTTTTTCGGTGGAAACAAATGGGTTTTTATTATTGGAAAGAGAATTAGCCGAAGACGTCTGAACCACTTTTTTTTGAAAAAATCGCTAAGCCGCGCGGTCACAATTTCTGCAAAAATCTGACGTTCTGCAATTCATTCAAAAATGGTTCCAATCTGTTGCAAACGATCCCCTCAAAGGTTTTTCGGTGGAAACAAATGGGTTTTTATTATCGGAAAGAGAATTAGCCGAAGACGTCTGAACCACTTTTTTTTGAAAAAATCCCTAAGCCGCGCGGTCACAATTTCTGCAAAAATCTGACGTTCTGCAATTCATTCAAAAATGGTGCCAATCTGTTGCAAACGGTCCCCTCAAAGGTTTTTCGGTGGAAACAAATGGGTTTTTATTATCGGAAAGAGAATTAGCCGAAGACGTCTGAACCACTTTTTTTTGAAAAAATCCCTAAGCCGCGTGGTCACAATTTCTGCAAAAATCTGACGTTCTGCAATTCATTCAGAAATGGTGCCAATCTGTTGCAAACGATCCCTCAAAGGTTTTTCGGTGGAAACAAATGGGTTTTTATTATCGGAAAGAGAATTAGCCGAAGACGTCTGAAGCACTTTTTTTAAAAAAAATCCCTAAGCCGCGCGGTCACAATTTCAGCAAAAATCTGACGTTCTGCAATTTATTCAGAAATGGTGCCAATCTGTTGCAAACGATCCCCTGATAGGTTTTTCAGGGGAAACAGATGGGTTTTTATCATTGAAACAGAATTAGCCCTCAACGTCTGAACAACTTTTTTTGAAAAAAAATCCCTAAGCCGCGCGGTCACAATTTCAGCAAAAATCTGACGTTCTGCAATTCATTCAGAAATGGTGCCAATCTGTTGCAAACGATCCCTCAAAGGTTTTTCGGTGGAAACAAATGGGTTTTTATTATAAGAAAGAGAATTAGCCGAAGACGTCTGAACCAATATTTTTAAAAAAATCCCTAAGCCGCGCGGTCACAATTTCAGCAAAAATCTGACGTTCTGCAATTCATTCAAAAATGGTGCCAATCTGTTGCAAACGATCCCCTGAAAGGTTTTTCGGTGGAAACAAATGGGTTTTTATTATTGGAAAGGGAATTAGCCGAAGACGTCTGAACCACTTTTTTTTGAAAAAATCCCTAAGCCGCGCGGTCACAATTTCTGCAAAAATCTGACGTTCTGCAATTCATTCAAAAATGGTGCCAATCTGTTGCAAACGATCCCTCAAAGGTTTTTCGGTGGAAACAGATGGGTTTTTATCATTGATACAGGATTAGCCGAAGATGTCCGAACAACTTTTTTTTTATAAAAATCCCTAAGCCGCGCGGTCACAATTTCAGCAAAAATCTGACGTTTTGCAATTCATTCAAAAATGGTGCCAATCTGTTGCAAACGATCCCTCAAATGTTGTTCAGTGGAAACAGATGGGTTTTTATCATTGAAACAGGATTAGCCGAAGACGTCCGAACAACTTTTTTTTTGAAAAAATCCCTAAGCCGCGCGGTCACAATTTCAGCAAAAATCTGACGTTTTGCAATTCATTCAAAAATGGTGCCAATCTGTTGCAAACGATCTCTCAAAGGTTTTTCGGTGGAAACAAATGGGTTTTTATTATAAGAAAGAGAACTAGCCGAAGACGTCTGAACCACTTTTTTTTGAAAAAATCCCTAAGCCGCGCGGTCACAATTTCAGCAAAAATATGACTTTCTGCAATTCATTGAAAAATGGTGCCAATCTGTTGCAAATGATCCCCTCAAAGGTTTTTCGGTGGAAAAAATGGGTTTTTATCATTGAAACAAAATTAGCCCTCAACATCCGAACAACTTTTTTTGAAAAAAAACCCTAAGCCGCGCGGTCACAATTTCAGCAAAAATCTGACGTTCTACAATTCATTCAAAAATGGTGCCAATCTGTTGCAAACGATCCCCTCGAAGGTTTTTCGGTGGAAACAAGTGGGTTTTTATTATCGGAAAGAGAATTAGCCGACAACGTCTGAACCACTTTTTTTTTCAAAAAATCCCTAAGCCGCGCGGTCACAATTTCTGCAAAAATCTGACGTTCTGCAATTCATTCAAAAATGGTGCCAATCTGTTGCAAACGATCCCCTCAAAGGTTTTTCGGTGGAAACAAATGGGTTTTTATTATTGGAAAGAGAATTAGCCGAAGACGTCTGAACCACTTTTTTTTTAAAAAATCGCTAAGCCGCGCGGTCACAATTTCTGCAAAAATCTGACGTTCTGCAATTCATTCAAAAATGGTTCCAATCTGTTGCAAACGATCCCCTCAAAGGTTTTTCGGTGGAAACAAATGGGTTTTTATTATCGGAAAGAGAATTAGCCGAAGACGTCTGAACCACTTTTTTTTGAAAAAATCCCTAAGCCGCGCGGTCACAATTTCTGCAAAAATCTGACGTTCTGCAATTCATTCAAAAATGGTGCCAATCTGTTGCAAACGGTCCCCTCAAAGGTTTTTCGGTGGAAACAAATGGGTTTTTATTATCGGAAAGAGAATTAGCCGAAGACGTCTGAACCACTTTTTTTTGAAAAAATCCCTAAGCCGCGTGGTCACAATTTCTGCAAAAATCTGACGTTCTGCAATTCATTCAGAAATGGTGCCAATCTGTTGCAAACGATCCCTCAAAGGTTTTTCGGTGGAAACAAATGGGTTTTTATTATCGGAAAGAGAATTAGCCGAAGACGTCTGAAGCACTTTTTTTAAAAAAAATCCCTAAGCCGCGCGGTCACAATTTCAGCAAAAATCTGACGTTCTGCAATTTATTCAGAAATGGTGCCAATCTGTTGCAAACGATCCCCTGATAGGTTTTTCAGGGGAAACAGATGGGTTTTTATCATTGAAACAGAATTAGCCCTCAACGTCTGAACAACTTTTTTTGAAAAAAAATCCCTAAGCCGCGCGGTCACAATTTCAGCAAAAATCTGACGTTCTGCAATTCATTCAGAAATGGTGCCAATCTGTTGCAAACGATCCCTCAAAGGTTTTTCGGTGGAAACAAATGGGTTTTTATTATAAGAAAGAGAATTAGCCGAAGACGTCTGAACCAATATTTTTAAAAAAATCCCTAAGCCGCGCGGTCACAATTTCAGCAAAAATCTGACGTTCTGCAATTCATTCAAAAATGGTGCCAATCTGTTGCAAACGATCCCCTGAAAGGTTTTTCGGTGGAAACAAATGGGTTTTTATTATTGGAAAGGGAATTAGCCGAAGACGTCTGAACCACTTTTTTTTGAAAAAATCCCTAAGCCGCGCGGTCACAATTTCTGCAAAAATCTGACGTTCTGCAATTCATTCAAAAATGGTGCCAGTCTGTTGCAAACGATCCCTCAAAGGTTTTTCGGTGGAAACAGATAGGTTTTTATCATTGATACAGGATTAGCCGAAGATGTCCGAACAACTTTTTTTTTATAAAAATCCCTAAGCCGCGCGGTCACAATTTCAGCAAAAATCTGACGTTTTGCAATTCATTCAAAAATGGTGCCAATCTGTTGCAAACGATCCCTCAAATGTTGTTCAGTGGAAACAGATGGGTTTTTATCATTGAAACAGGATTAGCCGAAGACGTCCGAACAACTTTTTTTTTGAAAAAATCCCTAAGCCGCGTGGTCACAATTTCAGCAAAAATCTGACGTTTTGCAATTCATTCAAAAATGGTGCCAATCTGTTGCAAACGATCCCTCAAAGGTTTTTCGGTGGAAACAAATGGGTTTTTATTATAAGAAAGAGAACTAGCCGAAGACGTCTGAACCACTTTTTTTTGAAAAAATCCCTAAGCCGCGCGGTCACAATTTCAGCAAAAATATGACTTTCTGCAATTCATTGAAAAATGGTGCCAATCTGTTGCAAATGATCCCCTCAAAGGTTTTTCGGTGGAAAAAATGGGTTTTTATCATTGAAACAAAATTAGCCCTCAACATCCGAACAACTTTTTTTGAAAAAAAACCCTAAGCCGCGCGGTCACAATTTCTGCAAAAATCTGACGTTCTGCAATTCATTCAAAAATGGTGCCAATCTGTTGCAAACGATCCCCTCGAAGGTTTTTCGGTGGAAACAAGTGGGTTTTTATTATCGGAAAGAGAATTAGCCGAAGACGTCTGAACCACTTTTTTTTTCAAAAAATCCCTAAGCCGCGCGGTCACAATTTCTGCAAAAATCTGACGTTCTGCAATTCATTCAAAAATGGTGCCAATCTGTTGCAAACGGTCCCCTCAAAGGTTTTTCGGTGGAAACAAATGGGTTTTTATTATCGGAAAGAGAATTAGCCGAAGACGTCTGAACCACTTTTTTTTGAAAAAATCCCTAAGCCGCGTGGTCACAATTTCTGCAAAAATCTGACGTTCTGCAATTCATTCAGAAATGGTGCCAATCTGTTGCAAACGATCCCTCAAAGGTTTTTTGGTGGAAACAAATGGGTTTTTATTATCGGAAAGAGAATTAGCCGAAGACGTCTGAAGCACTTTTTTAAAAAAAAATCCCTAAGCCGCGCGGTCACAATTTCAGCAAAAATCTGACGTTCTGCAATTTATTCAGAAATGGTGCCAATCTGTTGCAAACGATCCCCTGATAGGTTTTTCAGTGGAAACAGATGGGTTTTTATCATTGAAACAGAATTAGCCCTCAACGTCTGAACAACTTTTTTTGAAAAAAAATCCCTAATCCGCGCGGTCACAGTTTCAGCAAAAATCTGACGTTCTGCAATTCATTCAGAAATGGTGCCAATCTGTTGCAAACGATCCCTCAAAGGTTTTTCGGTGGAAACAAATGGGTTTTTATTATAAGAAAGAGAATTAGCCGAAGACGTCTGAACCAATATTTTTAAAAAAATCCCTAAGCCGCGCGGTCACAATTTCAGCAAAAATCTGACGTTCTGCAATTCATTCAAAAATGGTGCCAATCTGTTGCAAACGATCCCCTGAAAGGTTTTTCGGTGGAAACAAATGGGTTTTTATTATCGGAAAGAGAACTAGCCGACGACGTCTGAACCACTTTTTTTTGAAAAAATCCCTAAGCCGCGCGGTCACAATTTCTGCAAAAATCTGACTTTCTGCAATTCATTGAAAAATGGTGCCAATCTGTTGCAAATGATCCCCTGAAAGGTTTTTCGGTGGAAAAAATGGGTTTTTATCATTGAAACAAAATTAGCCCTCAACATCCGAACAACTTTTTTTGAAAAAAAACCCTAAGCCGCGCGGTCACAATTTCAGCAAAAATCTGACGTTCTACAATTCATTCAAAAATGGTGCCAATCTGTTGCAAACGATCCCCTCGAAGGTTTTTCGGTGGAAACAAGTGGGTTTTTATTATCGGAAAGAGAATTAGCCGACAACGTCTGAACCACTTTTTTTTTCAAAAAATCCCTAAGCCGCGCGGTCACAATTTCTGCAAAAATCTGACGTTCTGCAATTCATTCAAAAATGGTGCCAATCTGTTGCAAACGATCCCCTCAAAGGTTTTTCGGTGGAAACAAATGGGTTTTTATTATTGGAAAGAGAATTAGCCGAAGACGTCTGAACCACTTTTTTTTGAAAAAATCGCTAAGCCGCGCGGTCACAATTTCTGCAAAAATCTGACGTTCTGCAATTCATTCAAAAATGGTTCCAATCTGTTGCAAACGATCCCCTCAAAGGTTTTTCGGTGGAAACAAATGGGTTTTTATTATCGGAAAGAGAATTAGCCGAAGACGTCTGAACCACTTTTTTTTGAAAAAATCCCTAAGCCGCGCGGTCACAATTTCTGCAAAAATCTGACGTTCTGCAATTCATTCAAAAATGGTGCCAATCTGTTGCAAACGATCCCCTCAAAGGTTTTTCGGTGGAAACAAATGGGTTTTTATTATCGGAAAGAGAATTAGCCGAAGACATCTGAACCACTTTTTTTTGAAAAAATCCCTAAGCCGCGTGGTCACAATTTCTGCAAAAATCTGACGTTCTGCAATTCATTCAGAAATGGTGCCAATCTGTTGCAAACGATCCCTCAAAGGTTTTTCGGTGGAAACAAATGGGTTTTTATTATCGGAAAGAGAATTAGCCGAAGACGTCTGAAGCACTTTTTTTAAAAAAAATCCCTAAGCCGCGCGGTCACAATTTCAGCAAAAATCTGACGTTCTGCAATTTATTCAGAAATGGTGCCAATCTGTTGCAAACGATCCCCTGATAGGTTTTTCAGTGGAAACAGATGGGTTTTTATCATTGAAACAGAATTAGCCCTCAACGTCTGAACAACTTTTTTTGAAAAAAAATCCCTAAGCCGCGAAGTCACAATTTCAGCAAAAATCTGACGTTCTCCAATTCATTCAGAAATGGTGCCAATCTGTTGCAAACGATCCCCTCAAATTTTTTCGGTGGAAACAGATGAGTTTTTTATCATTGAAACAGACTTAGCCCTCAACGTCTGAACAACTTTTTTTAAAAAAATCCCTAAGCCGCGCGGTCACAATTTCTGCAAAAATCTGACTTTCTGCAATTCATTCAAAAATGGTGCCAATCTGTTGCAAACGATCCCCTCAAAGGTTTTTCGGTGAAAACAAATGGGTTTTTATTATCGGAAAGAGAATTAGCCGACGACGTCTGAACCACTTTCTTTGAAAAAATTCCTAAGCCGCGCGGTCACAATTTCTACAAAAATCTGACTTTCTGCAATTCATTCAAAAATGGTGCCAATCTGTTGCATACGATCCCCTCAAAGGTTTTTCGGTGGAAACAAATGGGTTTTTATTATCGGAAAGAGAATTAGCCGAAGACGTCTGAACCACTTTTTTTTAAAAAAATCCCTAAGCCGCGCTGTCACAATTTCAGCAAAAATCTGACGTTCTGCAATTCATTCAGAAATGGTGCCAATCTGTTGCAAACGATCCCCTGAAAGGTTTTTCGGTGGAAACAGATGAGTTTTTATCATTGAAACAGAATTAGCCGAAGAAGTCTGAACAACTTTTGTTAAAAAAAAATCCCTAAGCCGCGAAGTCACAATTTCAGCAAAAATCTGACGTTCTGCAATTCATTCAAAAATGGTGCCAATCTGTTGCAAACGATCCCCTCGAAGGTTTTTCGGTGGAAACAGATGGGTTTTTTATCATTGAAACAGAATTAGCCCTCAATGTCCGAACAACTTTTTTTGAAAAAATCCCTAAGCCGCGAAGTCACAATTTCAGCAAAAATCTGACGTTCTGCAATTCATTAAAAAATGGTGCCAATCTGTTGCAAACGATCCCCTCAAAGGTTTTTCGGTGGAAACAAATGGGTTTTTATTATCGGAAAGAGAATTAGCCGAAGACGTCTGAACCACTTTTTTTGGAAACAATCCCTAAGCCGCGCGGTCACAATTTCTGCAAAAATCTGACGTTCTGCAATTCATTCAAAAATGGTGCCAATCTGTTGCAAACGATCCCCTGAAAGGTTTTTCGGTGGAAACAGATGAGTTTTTATCTTTGAAACAGAATTAGCCGAAGAAATCTGAACAACTTTTGTTAAAAAAAAAATCCCTAAGCCGCGAAGTCACAATTTCAGCTAAAATCTGACGTTCTGCAATTCATTAAAAAATGGTGCCAATCTGTTGCAAACGATCCCCTCAAAGTTTTTTCGGTGGAAACAGATGGGTTTTTTATCATTGAAACAGAATTAGCCCTCAACGTCCGAACAACTTTTTTTAACAAAAATCCCTAAGCCGCGCGGTCACACTTTCAGCAAAAATCTGACGTTCTGCAATTCATTAAAAAATGGTGCCAATCTGTTGCAAACGATCCCCTCAAAGGTTTTTCGGTGGAAACAAATGGGTTTTTATTATCGGAAAGGGAATTAGCCGAAAACGTCTGAACCCCTTTTTTTTGAAAAAATCCCTAAGCCGCATGGTCACAATTTCTGCAAAAATCTGACGTTCTGCAATTCATTCAGAAATGGTGCCAATCTGTTGCAAACGATCCCCTGAAAGGTTTTTCGGTGGAAACAGATGAGTTTTTATCATTGAAACAGAATTAGCCGAAGAAGTCTGAACAACTTTTGTTAAAAAAAAATCCCTAAGCCGCGAAGTCACAATTTCAGCAAAAATCTGACGTTCTGCAATTCATTAAAAAATGGTGCCAATCTGTTGCAAACGATCCCCTCAAAGGTTTTTCGGTGAAAACAAATGGGTTTTAATTATCGGAAAGAGAATTAGCCGAAGACGTCTGAACCACTTTTTTTTGAAAAAATCCCTAAGCCGCGCGGTCACAATTTCAGCAAAAATCTGACGTTCTGCAATTCATTCAGAAATGGTGCCAATCTGTTGCAAACGATCCCCTGAAAGGTTTTTCGGTGGAAACAGATGAGTTTTTATCATTGAAACAGAATTAGCCGAAGAAGTCTGAACAACTTTTGTTAAAAAAAAATCCCTAAGCCGCGAAGTCACAACTTCAGCAAAAATCTGACGTTCTGCAATTCATTCAGAAATGGTGCCAATCTGTTGCAAACGATCCCCTCAAAGGTTTTTCGGTGGAAACAGATGAGTTTTTATCATTGAAACAGAATTAGCCGAAGAAGTCTGAACAACTTTTGTTAAAAAAAAATCCCTAAGCCGCGAAGTCACAATTTCAGCAAAAATCTGACGTTCTGCAATTCATTCAGAAATGGTGCCAATCTGTTGCAAACGATCCCCTCAAAGGTTTTTCGGTGGAAACAGATGGGTTTTTTATCATTGAAACAGAATTAGCCCTCAACGTCTGAACCACTTTTTTTTGAAAAAATCGCTAAGCCGCGCGGTCATAATTTCAGCAAAAATCTGACGTTCTGCAGTTCATTAAAAAATGGTGCCAATCTGTTGCAAACGATCCCCTCAAAGGTTTTTCGGTGGAAACAAATGGGTTTTTATTATCGGAAAGAGAATTAGCCGAAGACGTCTGAACCACTTTTTTTTGAAAAAATCCCTAAGCCGCGCGGTCAGAATTTCAGCAAAAATCTGACGTTCTGCAATTCCTTCAGAAATGGTGCTAATCTGTTGCAAACGATCCCCTGAAAGGTTTTTCGGTGGAAACAGATGAGTTTTTATCATTGAAACAGAATTAGCCGAAGAAGTCTGAACAACTTTTGTTAAAAAAAAATCCCTAAGCCGCGAAGTCACAATTTCAGCAAAAATTGAAACAGAATTAGCCGACGAATTCTGAACAACTTTTTTTAAAAAAAATCCCTAAGCCGAACAACTTATTATTATTATTATTATTATTATTATCCCTATTTTAATCACGGTTAAAATAGAAGGCTTTTTATCACCAGAAAAGAAGTCAGCCCTCTACAACTTGGGTCACAATTTCAGAAAAAATCTGACTTTCGGCAATACAATCAAAAATGGTGTCCAACAGTTGCAAATGCTCCCCTGAAAGATTTGGCAGTCAAAACACAAGGCTTTTTATCACAGGACAAGAAATCAGACCTCGACAACTTAAGCAGCGGAAGAAGATTTTTTTGAAAAAATCCCAAAGCCCCGGGGTCACAATTTCAGAAAAAAATCTGACATTCGGCAATTCACTCCAAAATGGTGCCCAACGGTTGCAAATGCTCCCCTGAAAGGTTTGGCGGTCAAAACAGAAGGCTTTTTATCGCAGGACAAGAAATCAGCCCTCAACAACTTGGGTCACAATTTCAGAAAAAATCTGACTTTCGGCAATTCACTCAAAAATGGTGCCCAACAGTTGCAAATGCTCCCCTGAAAGGTTTGGCTGTCGAAACAGAAGGCTTTTTATCACAGGACAAGAAATCAGACCTCGAAAACTTTTCCAGTGGAAGAAGATTTTTTTGAAAAAAATCCTAAGCCCCGGGGTCACAATTTCAGAAAAAATGTGACTTTCGGCAATTCACTCAAAAATGGTACCCAACGGATGCAAATGCTCCCCTGAAAGGTTTGGTGGTCAAAACAGAAGGATTTTTATCACAGGACAAGAAATTAGAACTCAACAACTTAACTGGCGGAAGAAGTTTTTTTAGAAAAAATCACTAATCTCCGGGGTCACAATTTCAGAAGAAAATCTGACTTTCGGCATTTCACTCAAAAATGGTACCCAACGGTTGCAACTGCTCTCCTGAAAGGTTTAGCGGTCAAAACAGAAGTCTCTTTATCACAGGACAAGAAATCAGACCTCGACAACTTAACTGGCGTAAGATTATTCTTTTGAAAAAATCCCTAAAATCTCTTGTTTTGAATTTTTCAACAGTTATTTTTCCTTCTCCCTTCTCTGTTTATTTATTTCCATATTATCCTTGGCTTTCTCCTTCCTTATTCTTGCCATTTGTTTGATTCCAATTCCTCTCATATAGACTTTAGTGGTATCCCAAATGATTTTTTGCCTGTCCCATGTCTCTCATCAATTTCGAAAAAATCCTTCAACAATTCCCTCATTTTATTCACCTTTTGCTCATCTCTCCAAACCTCATCATTCATCCTCCACCTCCCTCTCGTATGTTTTTTAAATCTTATGTGTATAGTAACTGGATTATGGTCTGAGAGATATTTCTTCAGAATCTCTGCTTTTACCAAGCTCAGTGTCAATTTTTTCGAGGCCCAAATTGCATCTATTCTCCCTCCTGATTTTTTATCTTCGGAAAAAATAGGTAATATCCTTTTTAGTGGGATGCTTCAATCTCCAGATATTGAATAAATTAAGATTATCAGTCAACTGGAAGAACGATAATGGTAGTCTGCCTGAGTTTGATTTCCCCCCTGTCTCGGTTCTATCCATTTCAATAGATATAACTCCATTCATATCTCCCATCATAATTATCTTTCCATTCTCAAATTCCCAAAGCTTCTCTTCCAATTTTCTGTAAAATTCAGATTTATTATTATTTGGAGCATACACTCCTACCACTATTATCTTTTCTTGATTTATTTGTATTTCTAGTCCTACCATTCTACCTTCCTCATCTTGAAATACAGTGGTGCCTTGCAAGACGAAATTAATCCGTTCCGTGAGGCTCTTTGTATAGCGGTTTTTTCGTCTTGCGAAGCAAGCCCATTGACAGCTTAGCGGATTAGCGCTATTAGCGGTTTAGCGGCTTTTAGCGATCAGCTGTTAAGCGGCTTATCAGCGGATCAGCTGATAAGCGGCTTAGCGGCTTAGAAAAAGGGGGGGAGGGAAGAAAACCCGCAGTAACTCGTAAGACATTTTCGTCTTGCGAAGCAAGCCCATAGGGAAATTCGTTTTGCGAAGCGCCTCCAAAACGGAAAACCCTTTCGTCTAGCGGGTTTTCCGTCTTGTGAGGCGTTTGTCTTGCGGGGCACCACTGTATTAGTTGTGGACTTAACGCTGGTTTTACATAAATTACCACCCCTCTTTTCTTTTCTGCTCCTGCGGCTATATACTCCAGACCCAAGTTATTGTTTTTTAGTACCCGTATATGATCTTTAGATACATGGGTCTCTTGTAGACATATTATATCCCATTTTCCTTTCTTTAAGGTACATTCTACTTTGTTCCTTTTCAGTTTACTGTTCAAACCATTAATATTCCAGGAAATACACTTAAAGGCCATACAGTTTTATTAAATTTATATGAACTACTTTAAAATCGGGGGTAGTTGGTAAAAAAAAGAAAAAGAAATAATAATATAAGGGCACGAAAAGTAGAAGTCATAATAATTCTAGCTTTATTTTGTTTCTTCTCGCTCTTGGAGCCTTTCTCCTCCCAGCTCCTCTCACTACTTCCTCCAAAAAATTCTAGTCTCCTCCACCGATCTAAGGGTTCTTCTTCTCTCTATATATGTAAAGGTAAGTCCTTTGGGAAATTCCCACCTAAACAGAATTTTATTCTTCAGCACTGTCGTTAAGAATCTGGAATTATCTCTCCTCTTCAACAACCTGGTTGGGATCTCCTTCATAATCTCGATTACTTTGCCCTCTATATACAAGGGATCAGTTCTATTCTTTAATAGGATTTTTTCCCTGAGTAGCCTTGAGTTCAGAAATACTAAACAATCTCCCGGTCCCTTTTTGTTTCTTGACTTGTTCACCTTAATCCTAAATATTTTTTCAATGTCCAAAAGTAGTTCATCTTCCTCGACGCCTAACCAATCCGTCAATTCTTTCAATAGTTTTGTTGAAATTTCTTCCTCCTGGTTCTCTTTAACTCCTCGGAAGCGCAACAACATCTCCTTTTGCTTCATCTCAAAGACAGCTATTGCATCCAGGGTCTCTACCTGAACCTTCCTCAGTTCCTCAGTTTCCTCATTGTTTTTCTCTTGGAGTTTCCTTGAATCTCTTTGATCCACCTGAATTTTTTTCATGTCTTCCTCTTGTTTTAATGACTTATTCTTTATCTCCTGCACCATCTTGTCTAGCTCTTTGTTCATTGTTGTCAGTTGGTTCACTTGATTAGATAGGTCCATTATTAATGTGGAATTTTTATCAATCTTAGTGCCCATACTCTCCACTTTTCCATCTAAGATTTTAATATTTCCATCTAGGGTGCTTATCTTATCTCCTAGGTTCTTCTCCATTCTTTCCATTGGCAATAATATCTCTTCAACGTCCATTTTGCTCTCATTCTCCACCATCAATGTTCTCCTTGCTTGGTTAGAGGCTGAGGCTAGGCCAATTGTGGTCTGAATCTTCTTCGATCCCATTGAGATGCCTACCTAGCAATAACTCTTTTAAAATAACAGTTTCATGTGGAGTCTGCGCTTCTTTTATTTCTGGGAGTTTCGCTTGCTTCACTTTTTATACTTCCATTTCTGCTTAATTTTTTTTTTTTAAAAAAAAAAACTTTTTAAATTGCTCTTATATTGAGTAAGACCAGGAATCTTCTTTTGTTTGGGTTATTTGGGTTTTTTGGGTTGCACGTTCTTTCAAATTTAGCTAATGTATACAAACAGTGTTCATTTCTTTATTATATCAGTTTATTCTCGTTATTTCCAGTTTGCCCAGTAGGTGGAGCTACCACTATACTTGTCTTCTATTGATTTTACTCGCGTCTTTCACTTCTTTTGCCACTAGGTGTCCCTCTAGTTTTTTCTACACTCGGTTTTCTCTCTTTTGTTTTCCTCTTTCATGTGTGCAGGTTGACTCCTTAGCTTCTCTTCCTGCTTGCTTTTGTTTCTGTTATGGCGGGACTCCTCCACGCTGACTCATTCACCCTTCTCCTTCCCCTCACAGCCCCTTCATCCCACACAGCTGACTCAGAGTGTTTTGTCCTTATTTCTTTTGGTGTAAACAAATCCTGCGTCCAATCAGGCTTCCCTGCGTGGCTCTGCTGGGGAGCTGACCTGGCAGGAGAGCAGAGTAGCAGCGGTCCTGCGTCCGTGTGAGATGAGGGATAAATCAAGTCCAAAGACAGTTCGGTTCTTATCTCTAGAAGCGTTTATTTACAAAGCAGTAAATCCATCAGAACCTGGGACGCAGGTGGCGCTGTGGGTTAAAGCCTCAGCGCCTAGGACTTGCCGATCGAAAGGTCGGCGGTTCGAATCCCTGCGGCGGGGTGCGCTCCCGCTGCTCGGTCCCAGCGCCTGCCAACCTAGCAGTTCGAAAGCACCTCCGGGTGCAAGTAGATAAATAGGGACCGCTTACCAGCGGGAAGGTAAACGGCGTTTCCGTGTGCGGCTCTGGCTCGCCAGAGCAGCGATGTCACGCTGGCCACGTGACCCGGAAGTGTCTCCGGACAGCGCTGGCCCCTGGCCTCTTAAGTGAGATGGGCGCACAACCCCAGAGTCTGTCAAGACTGGCCCGTACGGGCAGGGGTACCTTTACCTTTACCTAAATCCATCAGAAACCTCCGACATTCTCTGTGCTCCAAAAGCACACACGCAGCCTCCGAGCCGAGCTGCGTCTCAGGCAGAAGCGAAAGCAAGTCTGAACAGTGACACAGACTGTGACGCACTTCTCTGCGTTAAGCTCCTCCCAGATACAGGACACCACGGAGTTTTAACCCTGTCAGTTCCAAACTCCACAAAAGCTGCAACATTATGTAAGTAGAAGCTGCTGGTTTCCCCCTTTCTCTGCTATTTAAGCAGTCTCTGTCTCAGCATTCTCAGCAGTCTCTGTCTTTTCTGTTTTAAAACTCTCTGCTGGGTTATATTCACTCTTATAAGGCACCTTTGTGAAGTTTAATAACAGTTACTGTTGGTGCGGTGGGGATTGGTCCCCTTTCACTCTTAAAAGCTCACTCTGTATTTTAGATATTCTTTATTTCTGCTGCCTCCGCCCCTGTGCTCTGCCGATAACCAGCAGTTTTCCAGTTTCCATTTCTTTATAAGAGGGGGCAGGGTCTCTTTATCTCCAGTTTTAAACTTAATGGAGAGTTCAGCGCTTCCTCTCTGGGTTTGGAGACGTTAACGCCAGAGAATGGCTCTGCTCCTTAAGGCTGAGGTTCTTCCCTTGCTAGCTCTTCGGCCAGACATTTTTAAATGGATTTTAAATGGTTTGGTTTTGGGGAAACCCCATAAATGCGCTGCCCTGGGCTCTGAACTCAGGATCCCCACCTGAGCTTGGAACAACTCATGCCTCCTGTTCTCCCTCAGTTTTCTCTGGCGTCTGGACTGCCTCGAGTTGCCAAGAGCGCAATCCTTCAGAGTGCGCTGCTCCGGAAGTCCTCTGCCCACAACTTTATTGGTTACAGGTGATGAGCGGTATTGGCTTAGGCATTGGTCCTATCTAACTATCCGGTTTCGGCCTGCTTGCTCAAAGATCCGGAAGGGTTAACACCAGCAGGGGGAGCCCTGCTGATGCACATCAACTAGGCATTCCCCTGGGGACACCGCTCGGGCGCGTGCCTTGGGTCCTGGCCTCCAAGGTTTCGGACGGGGCCACGCCCCCGGAATCCTTTACCGGACTACCCTTCAATATCCGGGGGAGGTGATGGCGCTCCTCCCCCCATACCCATACCAATGCCTAACCGCCACTCAAGCAAAGCTCGTCGCCAATACCCTCAGACCTGCAACCATACCCTAATCCCCGCAGATATGTCAGCCAACCAAACATCGTTTCCCGCATTGGAAAGATGCACGCCATCCTTGCGGTAGAGGGTCACCTTGTTGAACTGGATGGTTGGGGTGGTCAATGGCCCGCCCCCCCAGGGCTGCCACTCTACGCGCCACTGAGCGTTCCAGGATCTTTCTGGATTTGTTCATAGCAAAAGGGCATCAGCAGTCCCTCCAAGTGCACCTTTCCAACAGTGATGACCAAATTATGACTAAATTTGGGAAATAAATCCTCAGATCATCAAAATCATCAAAAATGTTCCACATTAAGTCCACACCATTCCAGTAGGCCAAATCATTTTCACCCAACTGAATGACAAGGGCATCCGATGGGCCTTTCACGGCAGCTCTAGCTTTTACTGCTGGCAGAATTTCTGCCGAACGCATTCCACGGCGAGTGATTCAGGAGATTTCAACATTTTTTGCCAGATCTAACCCGCACCCCTGGCCACGGCTGACAGCACCATTTCTGGCCCAGTGGACAATACTTTTGCCTATGATCCAAATGCGCACAACCACGTCACCTAAAAGGAAAAGAGCATAACAAGGAGGGGGTCAGTGGTGATGAAAACAGTCATAAAGGCCTCCAAATGTACCCTTTAAAAGCATCTGAATCCCATCCACCCAGATCCTTTATCCTTTCAGCCGGAAGGCCTAAGTGTACCGCTGTAGTGGCTGCCCCAATCCGAAATGAGTGGGCCACAAATTCAGCTGGGGGAAAACCGCAAGCAGCAATTGCCTTACGCATAACGTGTGTAAACTGATGTCTTGTAAGGCGGGAGCCATCTGCATGTATGAAAAATGGTACAGGGTTATTTGGTCTCAAATATATAAATCGTCTTGCGTCCTTTACTGGACATGGCCCTTTCTTTTGAGTTGCTATAAGCCGAGTTAGGGCCCCTTTACCTAGCTGATCAGTTTTTGAGCTCCGGATATGGAGAACTAGATCTGAGCGAGATAGTGTCACATCCTTTAAGAGGATCCCATGTGCAACAAAATCTGGATGGTTGTCGCAAACCACCTCGCATATTCACAAGGCGCCGAAAAAGGTGATGGTGTAAGCTGCTGAAAATAGGTGCTAAAGAAAGGTGCTAAAGGTTGAAACTGGCCAAGACTGGTTCAAACCGGCCTCGGCCGGATCAAACCAGCTTGGACTGGTTCAAACTGGTATCAACAGGTTCCAAATGGCTTGGACCGGTTCAAACGGGCCTAGACAGATTCCAACCAGCTTGGACCTGTTTCAACCAACTTGGAACGGTTGAAACCAGCCTAGACCAGTTCCAACCAGTCTGAGCCAGTTCCAACCAGTCTGGGCCAGTTCAAACTTTGGACCGGCACATCTGCCTTAACCGGTTCAAACCGGCTTGGAGCAGCACAAAGCGGCCTAATCCTGTTCAAACCGGCTTGGACCAGTACAAACCGGCCTGGACCGGTTCATGCCTGCCTAGACCTTTTCAAACAGGCTTGGACCACTTCCTTCCGGTCTGAACAGGATCCAACTGGCTTGGACCTGTTCCAACCTGCTTGGACTGGTTCAAAACAGTCTAGACCTGTTCCTGTGTAAGCTAGTTCCAACCGGTTTGAGCTAGTTCAAACTAGTCTGGGCAAGTTGGAACACGCCTGGACCTTTTCTAACTAGTTTGGGCTGGTTCCTACTGGCTGGGACTGGATCCAACCAGTATGAACTGGTTCCAACAGGTCTGTGCTGCTTCCAAGTGACACAGAACTGGTCCAACTGGCCTCAAACTGTTCAAACTGGCTCGGACGGGCACAAACTGGCCTAGACCAGTTCAAATCAGCTAGGACCGGTTCGAACCGGCCTAGACTTGTTCAAAACCGGTCAGAGCAGGTTCCAAGCGGTTTGGACTGGTTCCAACCGACCTGGACCTGTTCCAACCAGCTTGGGCAAATTTCAAATGACCTGCACCTGCTCCAACTGGCCTGCGCCTGCTCCAACCTGTCTGGGCCAGTTCCAACCCACTTGGAACTGTTCATACTGGCTTGGGCCATTTCAAACCAGCCTAGACCAGTTGAAACTGGCCAAGACCAGTTCAAACCGGCCTCGACGGGTTCAAACCGGCTTGGATTGGTTCAAACCAATCTAGACCTGTTCCAACCGGTCTGGACCAGTTCTAACTGTTCTGGGCAAGTTGGAACCCATGGGACCTTTTCCAACTGGTTTGCACTGGTTCGAACTGGCTTGTACTTTATTCGAACTGGTATTAACCTGTTCCAACTGGTCCGGGCTGGTTCCAAGCGACATAGATCTGTTCCAACTGGCCTTGAGTTTTCTAACCAGCTTGGGCCAGTTTCAAATGACCTGCACCTGCTCCAACTGGCCTGGACCTGCTCCAACAGGTCTGGGCCAGTTCCAACCCACTTGGAAATGTTCATACTAGCTTCGGCTGGTTCAAACCGTCCTAAAGCAGTTGAAACTGGCCAAGACTGGTTCAAACTGGCCTCAAGCCGTTCAAAACAGCTTGGACTGGTTCCAACTGGTCTCAACAGTTTTGAACCAGCTTGGACTGGTCCCAACCAGCCTGGACCTTTTCTAACCAGCTTGGGCCAGTTTCAAATCACCTGCACCTGCTCCAACTGGCCTGGACCTGTTTAGAACTGTTCAAACTGGCTTGGCACGGTTATAGACATGTTCAAACCGGCTTGAACTGGTTCCAACCGAACTCAAAAGGTTCCAAAGGGCTTGAACCAGTTCAAACCGGCCTCGACCGGTTCAAACCGGTTTGGACAAGCACAAACTGGTTTGGGCAAGTTGGAACCCGCCTGGACGTTTCCCAACTGATTCCAGCTGGTTCAAACTGGCCTGGACCGGTTCCAACCGGTCTGAACCAGTTCCAACCAGCTTTGACCTGTACCACCCGGCTTGGACCGGTTCAAACCAGCCTAGACCTGTTCAAACCAGTCTGAGCCAGTTCCAAGCAGTCTGGGCCAAATCAAACCGGTCTGAACAGGTTCCGACCGGCTTGGACCTGTTCAAACCAACCTAGATCGGTTCCAACCAGTCTGGACCAGTTCAAACTGGTCTGGGCAAGTTGGTACCCACCGGGAACCTTTCCAACTGGTTTGTGCTGGTTCCAATCGGCTTGGACAGGATCCAACTGGTATGAACTTGCTCCAACTGGGCTGGGCTGGGCTGGTTCCAAGCAACTTAGACCTGTTCCAACCGGCCTGGACCCAATCTAACCAGCTTGGGCCAGTTTCAAATGACATTCACCTGTTCCAAACGGTTCAAACCAGCCTAGTCCTGCTCCAACTGTCCTGGAGCTGCTCGAAGATGTCTGGAACTGTTCAAACTGGTTTGGGCTGGCTCAAACCAGCCTAGACCTGTTCAAAGCGGGTTGGACTGGCATAAATCAACATAGACCAGTTCAAACCAGCTTGGACCAGCACAAACCGGCTTGGACCTGCAGAAACTGGCCTAGACCGGTTCAAACCGGTTTGGACTGGCACAAACCAACCTCGACCAGTTCAAACCAGCCTCGGCCGGTTCAAACCCACTTGGACAAGCACAAAGCAGCCTAGACCAGTTCAAAGTGGCCTAGACATGCTCAAACCAGCCTAGACCGGTTCAAACCGATTTGGACCTGCCAAACCGGCTTAAACCAGCCCAAAACCGCCCTAGAAACAGGCCTAGACTGGTTCAAACCGGCTTCGACCGGCACAAACCAGCCTTGACTGGTTCAAACGGCTTCGACTGGTTCAAACCAGCCTAGACCTGTTGCAACCAGCATGAGCTATTTCCAACCAGTCTAGGCCAGGTTCAACTGGTCTGGGCAAGTTGGAACCTGCCTGGACCTTTTCCAACTGGTTTGGGGTGGTTCCAACCTGCTTGGGCGGGGCCCAACTGGTATGAACTGGTTCCAAATGGTCTGGGCTGGTTCCAAGTGACATAGTCTTTTTCGAACCGGCCTGGACCTTTTCTAACCAGTTTGGGCGAGTTTCAAATGACCTGCACCTGCTCCCACTGGCCTGGACCTGCCCCAACCTGTCTGGGCCATTTCCAACCCACTTGGAACTGCTCAAACTGGCTTGGGCCATTTTAAACCAGAATAGACCAGTTGAAACTGGCCAAGACCAGTTCAAACCGTCCTCGATCGGTTCAAACCGTCTTTGACTGGTTCAAACTGGTCTCAACCGCGCCTGGACCATTTCTAAGTGGTTTGGGATGGTTCCTATTGGCTTGGACTGGATCCAACCGGTATGAACTGGTTCCAACAGGTCTGTGCTGCTCCCAAGTGACACAGAACTGGTCCAAGCTGCCTCAAACTGTTCAAACCAGCTTGGACAGGCACAAACTGGCCTAGACAATTCAAACTGGCTTGGACTGGCATAATCCAGCCTAGACCTATTTCCAGCAGTCTGAGGTAATTCAAACCAGTCTGGGCCAGCTCAAACTGGTCTGGGCAAGTTAGAACCTGCCTGGACTTTTTCCAACTGGTTTGAGCTGGTTGAAACTGGATTAGACTGGCTCAAACAGGCCTAGACCTGTTCAAACCGACTTGGAAAGGTTCCAACTGGTCTGAACAGCTTCCAACTGGCCTCGACCGGTTCAAACCAACCTAGACTGGTTCCAAAGAGTCCGGGCCAGTTCAAACTGGTCTGGGCAATCCGCCAGGACCTTTTCCAACTGGTTTCTGCTGGTTCCAGCCAGCCTGGACTGCATCCACCTGGTATGAACTTGTTCCAACTGGTCTGGGCTGGTTCCAAGCGACATAGATCTGTTCCAACTGGCCTGGACCTTTTCTAACCAGCTTGGGCCAATTTCAAATGACCTGCACTTGCTCCAACTGGCCCAGACCTGCTCCAACTGGCCCAGACCTGCTCCAACTTCTCTGGGCGGGTTCCAATCCACTTGGACCTGTTCAAACTGGCTTAGGCCGGTTCAAACTGGCTTGGACCAGCACAAACCGCCCTAGACTGGTTCAAACCAGCTTGGACCAGCTTGGACTGGTTCCAACTGGTCTCAACAGCTTCCAACTGGCCTAGACCTGTTCTAACCAGCTTGGGCCAGTTTCAAATGACCTGCACCTGCTCCAACTGGCCTGGATCTGCTCCAACCTGTCTGGGCCAGTTCCAACCCACTTGGAACTGCTCAAATTGGCTTGGGCCATTTCAAACTGGCCTATACCAGTTGAAACTGGCCAAGACAGGTTCAAACTGGCCTCGATCAGCTCAAACCGGCTTGGACTGGTTCAAACTGGTCTCAACAGGTTCGAACTGGCTTGGGCCGGTTCCAACCAGCCTGGACCTGTTCTAAAAATCTTGGGCCAGTTTCAAATGACCTGCACCTGCTCCAACCTGTCTGGGTAAGTTCCAACCCACTTGGAACTGTTCAAACTGGCTTGGGCTGGTTCAAACCAGCCTAGATCGGTTGAAACTGTCCGAGACCGGTTTAAACTGGCCTAGACCAGTTAAAACCAGCTTGGAACTGCTCAAACCAGCCTCAACCGGTTGAAACTGGCCAAGACCGGTTTAAACTGGCCTTGACCAGTTCAAACCAGCTTGGAACTGCTCAAACTGACCTAGACTGGTTCAAACCAGCCTAGACCTGTTGCAACCAGTCTGAGCTAGTTCCAACCAGTCTGGGCCAGTTCAAACTTGTCTGGGCAAGTTGCAACCCGCCAGAACCTTTTCCAACTGGTTTGGGCTGGTTTGAACCCGCTTGGACTGGATCCAACTGGTATGAACTGGTTCTAAACGGTCTGGGCTGGTTCCAAGCGACATAGACCTGTTCCAACAGGCCTGGATCCGTTCTAACCATCTTGGGCCAGTTTCAAATGACCTGCAACTGCTCCAACTGGCCTGGACCTTCTCGAGGATGTCTGGAACTGTTCAAAGTGGCTTGGGTCGGATCAAACCAGCCTAGACCTGTTTAAACCAGCTTGGACCAGCAGAAAGAGGCCTAGACCAGTTCAAACTGGCCTAGACCGTTTCAATCCAGCTTGGACCGGTTCAAACCAGCCTAGACTTGTTCAAACCGGCTTGGACCAGTTCCAAATGGCCTGGACCTGTTCCAACCAGCTTGGGCCAGTTTCAAATGACCTGCACCTGCTCCAACTGGTCTGGACCTGCTCCAACCTGTCTGGGCCGGTCCCAATCCACTTGGACCTGTTCAAACTGGCTTGGGCCAATTCAAACTGGCTTGGGCCAATTCAAACTGGCTTGGGCCGGTTCAAACTGGCCTAGACCTGTTCACATGGATTGGACTGACACAAACCGGCCTAGTCTTTACATTTAATCCATTCCTCCTGGTACTCCTCCTGGTACTCTTCCGGTCAGGTCGGCTAGCTCCGAACAGTCCATCATCTTCATCTGCCATTCTTCCACTGTTGGCTCTTCTTGTGCTTTCCAGTTCTTGGCTATTAAAATTTGAGCTGCAGTTGTGGCATACAAAAACAATTTAACATCTTTCTTGGGCAGTTCTAAACTTGTTATTCCAAGAAGAAAGGCCTCTGGTTTCTTAATCAATGTATATTTCAACATTATTTTTCAATTCATTATAAATCTTTTCCCAGAAGTCTTTCATCTTGGGGCAGGTCCACCACATATGAAAAAAGGTACCTTCTTTTTCTTACATTTGCAGAATAGATTATCACTATTATATCTTTGCCCCCACGTCATCTCCGGACGATCCATCAACCTCCTGTAGACACGCAGTATCAGTCAATTAGCGACACAAGCCTCAGAAACAGCTGTCCACATTCCAAGGACTCGTGCACACCCTTTCACAGAGTGTCCACAACGAAAGGTGCACTCAGGAGAGCATATTTACAACTTTATTCAGCGTTGGTCAGAACAAAGAAAAACATGACTGCCTGCCTGCGTGTCGAGGCACAGAGGGAAACAACAGCTATATACAAAACAGAAACGTCCTGTGAGCCGGAAGTACGCAGGCTGTGACACAACAACCTGCTCCCTTTTTAAGGTGGAACGGTAATATCCTAACGTAAGAGCCATCTATATATCATTTTCATAATGTTTTCCTTTAACACCGTACACGCAGTGAACTTGACCCCTTTCCTCCACAACCTTCCCAGTCTTCAAACATTATATTATGTCCCACATCTCTTGACCAGTCTATCAACACAGATTTAACTTGTTCATCCTATATGTATGCCATTCCAACAATAGATTACACTGGTCAACAACAAATTTGTTGTCTGCATTTTTTCAGTTGATTTAGGACGAATCTGATGCGCTGAATCCAAAAATCACATTGGTTTTGCTCAGGTCAAGTTTTTGAGCTATGGCCACATGTCGTTTTTTTTTACGTTTTTGTTCACATGTACGCTTGTGTGGAGCATTTTAGAAGAAGTTGGTGGGGGTAAAATGCCATGTTGAATAATTGTTTTGATTGGAAATGATTATTTTAATGACAAGAAGTATTCAGGTCCGATAGTTCAGGGTGATTATGTCGAAAAGGGATCAGTTCGAAGTCATAAAACCTCGAAATTTTCCATAAATTGGTGCGGCAAAGCATAAAGTTGGGGGATCAAAACTTAGTTAATGGGATAGCCGCCCCACGAAGTATCCTGATCTTCAATCAGCACGTCGTCCTGTAGCTCATTGTGATGAAATTCCAGTGCCTATCTTCGGAGAACTTCCTGACATTAGTGATGAAGATGTCTCCAGTGTTGAAGGACATGAAGAAGAAGTGGTTCTTGAAGATGATGCTTCACATCCATTTTCCCAAAAGGAGTTGAATGATCTAGTTCACGACCTCAGCTTGTCAAAGGACTTTGCCGAACTGTTGGCATCCAGATTGAAGGAAAAATACCTCCTCTCTGACAGTGCTCGCATCAGCTTCTTCCGCAACAGGCATCAAGAGTACCTCCGTTTTTTCTCGGAAGAGAAGGACTTCGTGTACTGTGCAGATATTGCGCAGCTTCTGCTCAAGCTTGGAGTGCCACAGTACGAACCCAAAGATTGGAGACTGTTCATTGACAGCAGCAAGCGATCACTGAAATGTGTTCTGCTACATAACGGCAACCAGTTTGTCTCTATACCCCTGTCTCACTCGAGTACACTGAAGGAGAACTATGAAGCGGTGAAGTATGTGCTGGAGAAAATTGGTTATGATCAGCTTAAGTGGTTTATTTGTGTTGACCTGAAGATGGTGAACTTTTCGTTGGGACAACAGTCTGGCTTCACCAAGTACCCATGTTTTCTGTGCATGTGGGATAGTAGGGACCGTGCTCAGCATTACACGAAGAAGGACTGGCCTGTGCGGGAGGAATTGGTGCTTTGCAAATAAAGGAACGTCATCAACGACCCTCTGGTGGACAGAGACAGAATACTCTTCCCACCGCTGCACATCAAGCTCGGCTTAATCAAGCAGTTCACCAAGGCTCTGGACAAGGATGGTGACTGCTTCACTTACTTGTGCCAGGCTTTTCCAGGATTGACCATGGAGAAGTTGAAAGCTGGCATCTTTGACAGTCCTCAGATCCGTTAGCTCATCAGAGATCCAGAGTTCGGAAAGTCAATGAACGAAGTGGAACTGGAAGCGTGGAAGGCATTTGTTCTGGTAGTGAAGAACTTTCTTGGCAACAATAAGGCCAGAAACTACGCAGAACTTGTCAACAACATGCTGACTGCTTTCAGAAACCTGGGCTGCAACATGAGCGTAAAGATGCACTACCTATTTTCACATATGGACCGGTTTCCTGAGAACCTGGGTTCAATGAGTGACAAGCAGGGGGAGAGATTCCATCAGGACATGAAAGAGATGGAGACCAGGTATCAGGGTCGCTGGGACACAATCATGATGGCTGACTACTGTTGGACTCTGAAGAGAGACCTCCCTGCTGCTGAGCATTCCAGGAGTTCCAAGAAACGGAAGTTCAAGCCCTGAAGTTTGAAAAATGGTGAAGCAACATGCAATTCATGTGTACTTACCTTTATCAATGCCCACCATTCAGTTTACCGTAAACCTGACCTGATGGAGAGAAACGGATGCCATTTCCTGATTCAGCAGTGCAAAAATACCCTAAATCAGTTGTAGAAATCTAGACAACATTCAAAAAGTAAAAAATTCGTAGCCTCCATATGTCCGACTGATCATATTTATCTGTCATGTCAAAAAAAGTCTTTGGTAGTCTGCCAGCATTCTGGGATTTCTGTCCTTGTGTTTTATCCATAAGTGTTGATGCTACCCCATTCAGATCTCCCATTAAAATCAATTTATAATCCAAATATTCCATACATTTTAAATCCAGATTCTTGAAAAAATCTACTTTGCCGTCATTCGGTGCATAAATTCCCAACAAAAGAAATTTATCGCCTTGTGCTGTAATTTCAACTGCAATGTATCTCCCCTCCTCATCCTTAAATAGCATTTTGGGATTCCATTTTTCTTTAACATAGAAAACCACTCCTCTTTTTTAAACTTTATCTGATGATGAAATAAATTCCTGTCCAAGTTTCTTATTTTGAAAGATCTTTCTATGAAGTCTAATAACATGTGGTTTCTTGTAAGCAAATTATATCCAGATTCTGTTTTACCAAAACATGGTAAACTTGGTTTCTTTTTTGGCGTGAGTTCAAACCATTTACTTTCCAGGACTAAATTTTTAAAGTTACAGATAGGGAGCCGTGTTGGTCTGCCATAGTCAAAACAAAAGATTCCTTCCAGTAGCACCTTAAAGACCAACTAAGTTAGTTCTAGGTATGAGCTTTCGTGTGCATGCACACTTCTTCAGATACACTGAAACAGAAGTCACCAGACCCTTCTATATAGTGAGAAGGTGGGGAGGGGTATTACTCAGAAGGGTGGTGGGATTGGGTGATTGGCAGATAGCTGTGATGAGCCTGTTGATTTAAAGCCATCTTGACTTTTTAAGGAGTCGCTGCCCCTGCCCCCAATGGATGGGAGCTTTCCAGTCCAAGTTCCTTTGTGTTTTTCTCCAAGAATCTCTCTTTCTCCCCAACAGTCTTAATTCTTTGCTTTCTCCCTTGAAATTTGAAAGAGAGACCTTCCGGGAACACCCACCTAAAAAAGATGCTTTTCCTTCTTAGAGCACTGGCCAATTCTGTGTAGTTATTTCTCAGGGCCAAAAAATGTTTCAGGATCTCTCAAACTTTTTTTGTAGTGGTGGCCTAAAATAATATCTCTTTGCTCTTTGGTCTTAAAAATTACCATACATTCATGTATAATCTTAGAGTCCTTTTTTGGTCCAAATCTATAAGCCTTATCAATCCAGGAATTTACCGTATTTTTCGCTCTATAAGACGCACTTTTCCCCTCCTAAAAAGTAAGGGGAAATGTGTGTGCATCTTATGGAGCGAATGCAGGCTGCACAGCTATCCCAGAAGCCAGAACAGCAAGAGGGATTGCTGCTTTCAGTGCGTAGCAATCCCTCTTGTATTTCTGGCTTCTGAGATTCAGAATATTCCCCCCCCCCCCCGTTTTCCTCCTCCAAAAACTAGGTGCGTCTTGTGGTCTGGTGCGTCTTACAGAGTGAAAAATACGGTGATTCTTCTTTTGGAAGATCCCAATAAGCTGAAAAGTCATCAATTAACCAGTCCTTCAAATTGTCCTGCACTTTCTGTTGTACTCCTCTCAATCTCAAATGGCTCTCCCTCTCTTTCAACTGTAGAAATGCAATTGAATTTGAGGCTTCTTGCTGTGCTCTCTCCAGGTCAGAAACTCTCACAGTTTCCAACTGTGTCAATCTTAGTTCATGACCTGATATATCTGTCTTGTTGTTGTTTAGTCGTTTAGTCGTGTCTGACTCTTCGTGACCCCATGGACCAGAGCACGCCAGGCACTCCTGTCTTCCACTGCCTCCCGCAGTTTGGTCAAACTCATGCTGGTAGCCTTGAGAACACTGTCCAACCATCTCGTCCTCTGTCGTCCCCTTCTCCTTGCGCCCTCCATCTTTCCCAACATCAGGGTCTTTTCCAAGGAGTCTTCTCTTCTCATGAGGTATTGGAGCCTCAGCTTCATGGACCCTTCACGGATCACTGCCTCCCCTTCATGGATCGCTGCTTTGCCATGGCGAAGGGGCTTGAAAAACTCAGAGAAGCTCTGAACTATGCCGAGCAGGGCATCCAAGATGGACAGGTCATAGTGGAGAGTTTTGACCAAACGTGATCCACCTGGAGGAGGAACCGGCAAGCCACTCCAGTATCCCTGCCAAGAAAACTCCATGGACAAAGGCAACAGGCATATCTGTCTTAACCCCTTTCAACTCTTGTCTTAAATCTGCAAAGTCCTGTATGCTCTGTTGATTGCCTCTTACTTCTGTTTTAATTTCCTGTAGCAGTTGCATCACAGACTCTTCAAAAGTTGGAGCCTTAGAGCCCCTCCTTTGCTTTGTTTTCTCTGCCTTTTCTCCTTTCTCTCCCCCATCCATGGCTTTTTACTTTTTATCCAAGGTCAGTCTCAGTCACAAGGGGGAGATAAGGAGGCAGACAGATTCCCGCCACAAGCCACAGTCAGCAATATCTCCTTTCCCAAATTCCCTTTTACCCCCTTTTACTCCTCAAATGGAGCTCCCAAAAAAATACTGTCAGTGCTAAGTTTCGCAGGGTTCTTAAAGTAAAAAAAAAATCACCCCCCCCCCTTCCCCCTGCAGAAGAGGAGTTTTGAGGTTTGCTTGCAAACTTTCTACCAGTCTTATTCCCACTTAAGGCTTTGGTCGATGATAACCAATTCTCCTTTAATTCAGCAAAAGGGATCAACCTCCATTTTTAAATCCCTTTGTGTCCCAAAAATAGCCTGATTTAAACTTTGTCTTTTACTCACAATTCCCAATTTTTTGTGTGTCCTTTTTTGGGAGGAACTGACAGCTCACGATCACCAGACTCGGAGTTTTGCACTGTGAAGGAAGTGAGTTGTTTCCGCTGTGACGCTTCTCCAACCCCACTCGCTCTCAGGTCTCCTTACGAGCTTACCGGGGAGTGGGGGAGTCACCAAAAGGCACCCACCAGAACACCAGGTCCTCAGAACCCTTGATCTAAGGGTTTTTCCAGGGCACCGCGTCGCTCTTGCGATCTCCCCTTGCTTCACTGCGCTGGGGCTCTTTCAGCCAAAAGAGCTCCCGTCTGCCATTACCGGAAGTTGGTCCAAGCCAGTTGGAACAGGTCTAGGCTGGTTTGAACCGGTCGAGGCTGGTTTCTGCTGCTCCAAACCAGTTTGAACCTTTCTAGGCCAGTTGATGCTGGTTCAAGATGGTTTGAACCGGTCTAGGCCCGTTTGAACCAGTCGATGCCAGTTTGAACCAGTATAGGCTGGTTTGTGCCGATCCAAGCTGGTTTGAACAGGTCTAGGCTGGTTTGAGCCGACCCAAGCCAGTTGGAACAGTACCAGACAGCTTTCAGCAGATCCAGGCCGGTTGGAACAGGTCTATGTCACTTGGAACCAGCCCAGAGCGGTTGGAACTGGTCCATACTGGTTGGAACTAGCTCAGATTGGTTTGAACCAGTCCAAGCCGATTTGTTCCGGTCCAAACTGGTTGGAATCTGTTGAGACCTGTTGGAACCGGTCCCAGCTGGTTTTAACAGGTCTAGGCCAGTTTGAACCAGTCAATGCCAGTTTGAACTGGTCAAGGCCGGTTTATGCCGGTTCAAGCCAGTTTGAACTGGTCTAGGCCGGTTTATGCCGGTTCAAGCCAGTTTGAACCAGTCTAGGCTGGTTTTCACCGGTCTGGGCCTGTTTGTGCCGGTTCAAGCCGGTTTGAAAAGTTCTAGACTGGTTTGAACTGGTCTAGGCCTCTTTCCCCCTTCATGGATCACTGCCTTGCCGTGGCGAAGGGGCTTGAATAACTCAGAGAAGCTATGAACTATGTACCCAAGATGGACAGGTCATAGTGGAGAGTTTTGACCAAACGTGATCCACCTGGAGGAGGAAATGGCAAGCCACTCCAGTATCCCTGCCACGAAAACTCCATGGACAAAGAGAACAGGCATATAAAAGTTATGACGCTGGAAGATGAGCCCCTCAGGTCGGAAGGCGTCCAACATGCTACTGGGGAAGAGCGGAGGACAAGTACAAGTAGATTCAGAGCTGATGAAGCGGCTGGGCCAAAGCCGAAAGGACGCTCAGCTGCGGATATGCCTGGAGGTGAAAGGAAAGTCCAATGCTGTAAAGAAAAATATTGCATAGGAACCTGGAATGTAAGAACCATGAACCTTGGTAAGTTGGATGTGGTCAAAAATGAGATGGCAAGAATAAATATTGACATCCTGGGCATCAGTGAACTAAAATGGATGAGAATGGGCGACTTCAGTTTGGATGACCATCATATCTACTACTCGGGCAAGAATCCCGTAAAATAAATGGAATGGCCCTCATAGTCAACAAAAGAGTGGCAAGAACTGTACTGGGATGCAATCTCAAAAATGATAGAATGATCTTGATACGAATCCAAGGCAGACCTTTTAACATCACAGTAATCCAAGTTTATGCACCAACTACTGGTGCTGAAGAAACAGAAATTGACCAATTCTATGAAGACTTACAACACCTTATAGAAGTGAAACCAAAGAAGGATGTTCTTCTCATTATAGGGGATTGGAATGCTAAAGTAGGGAATCAAGAGATAAAAGGAACAACTGGCAAGTTTGGCCTTGGAGTTCAAAACAAAGCAGGGCAAAGGCTAATAGAGTTCTGTTAAGAGAACAAGCTGGTCATCACAAACACACTTTTCCAACAATACGAGAGACGACTCTACACATAGACATCACCAGATGAGCAGCATCGAAATCAGATTGATTATATTCTCTGCAGCCAAAGATGGAGAAGCTCTATACAGTCAGCTGACTGTGGCACAGATCATCAGCTTCTTATAGCAAAATTCAAGCTGTCCAACGAGGCCTTACAAATAGCGAGGGAGAGAAGGCAAGCAAAATGCGAGGGAGATAGTGAAAGATACAGGAAATTGAATGCAGATTTCCAAAAAATAGCAAGGAGAGACAAGAAGGCCTTCTTAAATGAGCAATGCAAAGAAATAAAGCGAAGTAACAGAAAGGGAAGAACCAGAGATCTGTTCAAGAAAATTGGAGATATGAAAGGAACATTTTGTACAAAGATTACCATAATAAAGGACAAAAGTGGTAAGGACCTAACAGAAGCAGAAGACATCAAGAAGAGGTGGCAAGAATACACAGAGGAATTATACCAGAAAGATATGGATGGATGGTACATCCCAGGTAGTGTGGTTGGTGACCTTGAGCCAGACATCCTGGAGAGTGAAGTCAAATGGGCCTTAGAAAGCACTGCAAATAACAAGGCCAGTGGAAGTGATGGTATTCCAGCTGAACTATTTAAAATTTCAAAAAATGATGCTGTTAAGGTGCTACACTATGTCAGCAAGTTTGGAAAACTCAGCAGTGGCCAGAGGATTGGAGAAGATCAGTTTACATTCCAATCCCAAAGAAGGGCAGTGCCAAAGAATGCTCCAGCTACCGCACAATTGCACTCATTTCACATGCTAACAAGGTTATGCTTAAAATTCTACATGGTAGGCTCAAGCAGTATGTGGACCGAGAACTCCCAGAAGTGCAAGCTGGTTTTAGAAGAGGCAGAGGAACCAGAGACCAAATTGCAAACATAGGCTGGATTGCATGGCGATTCCCGCCCCCTCCCACTGATGGAATAAATAAAGACACAGGACACCAGATTTTAGGTTAATGGGCGAAAAATGGCCACAACTTTATTGATTACAGGTAAGAGCGGTATTGGCTTTAGGCATTGGCCCTATCAGACTAACCAGTATAAAACCGGGATGGGTTAAGCACCAACAGGGGGAGCCCCCGAGATGCACATCCCTAGGCGCTCCCCGAGGGGTTACCGCTGGGGAGCGCACTTTAGGCCCTAGCCTCCATAGGTTTCGGACGAGGTGACGCCCCCTGGAGTCCTTTAACGAACTACCCTTCAACATTTGGGGGAGGTGATGGCGTTCCTCCCCCCCAACTCATTTGCATAATAATACCCCTGCCAATGCCTAACCGCCAAAACCAAAGGTGTTGTGACGTTTTGCTACAAGGTAGGCGAAAAAACCAAGTGGCTTCCAAAATACAGCCAAATCGAAAAACTTCTACCAGGCCCCTTGCGGCGACCAGCCAAAGCCCATAGCAAAGTCCAAATGAAAACCTAAAGGGTGGATGGGTGGGAAACCGCAGCTGCTGAAAGAAAATAAAGGGGTGAGCACGGGCTGCCCCGACCTTAAATGCCCCCCACTAAGCCCGCCCCCGCCACCAGCCGATTGGCTGGCGCTGTGAATGATGAATACTAATGAATCCCGGGATCCCCCAAGTCCTGCGGGTCTGCAACCAGCCCCGCGAGGATGTAGATGGGGCATGAGCCCACAACCCCCCCCCCCTCCTTATGTTGGGAGTGGCTTTATGGAGAAAGCTAGAGAGTTCCAGAAAGACATCTACTTCTGCTTCATTGACTATGCAAAAGCCTTTGACTGTGTCGACCACAGCAAACTATGGCAAGTTCTTAAAGAAATGGGAGTGCCTGATCACCTCATCTGTCTCCTGAGAAATCTCTATGTGGGACAAGAAGCTACAGTTAGAACTGGATATGGAACAACTGACTGGTTCAAAATTGGGAAAGGAGTATGACAAGGCTGTATATTGTCTCCCTGCTTATTTAACTTATATGCAGAATTCATCATGCGAAAGCCTGGGCTGGATGAATCCCTAGCCGGAATTAAGATTGCCGGAAGAAATATCAACAACCTCAGATATGCAGATGACACAACCTTGATGGCAGAAAGTGAGGAGGAATTAAAGAACCTTTTAATGAGGGTGAAAGAGGAGAGCGCAAAACATGGTTTGAAGCTCAACATAAAAAAACCGAAGATCATGGCCACTGGTCCCATCACCTCCTGGCAAATAGAAGGGGAAGAAATGGAGGCAGTGAGAGATTTTACTTTCTTGGGCTCCATGATCACTGCAGATGGTGACAGCAGCCACGAAATTAAAAGACACCTGCTTCTTGGGAGAAAAGCAATGACAAACCTAGACAGCATCTTAAAAAGCAGAGACATCACCTTGCCAACAAAGGTCCATATAGTTAAAGCTATGATTTTCCCAGTAGTGATGTATGGAAGTGAGAGCTGGACCTTCAAGAAGGCTGATCGCCGAAGAATTGATGCTTTTGAATTCTGGTGCTGGAGGAGACTCTTTAGAGTCCCATGGACTGCAAGAAGATCAAACCTCACCATTCTTAAGGAAATCAGCCCTGAGTGCTCACTGGAAGGACAGATCCTGAAGCTGAGGCTCCAATACTTTGGCCACCTCAGGAGAAGAGAAGACTCCCTGGAAAAGACCCTGATGTTGGGAAAGATGGAGGGCCCAAGGAGAAGGGGGCGACAGAGGACGAGATGGTGGGACAGTGTTCTCGAAGCTACGAACATGAGTTTGACCAAACTGCGGGAGGCAGTGGAAGACAGAAGTGCCTGGCGTGCTCTGGTCCAATGGGTCACGAAGAGTCGGACACGATTAAATGACTAAACAACAACAACAGGCCTCTTTCTGCCGGTCCAAGCTGGTTTAAACAGGTCTGGGCTGGTTTGATCTGGCCCAAGCCAGTTTGAACAGTTCCAGACAGCTTCCAGCAGGTCCAGGCCAGTTGGAGCAGGTGCAGGTCATTTGAAACTGGCCCAAGCTGGTTAGAACAGGTCCAGGCCGGTTGGGACAGGTCTATGTCACTTGGAACCAGCCCAGAGCGGTTGGACCAGTTCATACCAGTTGGATCCAGTCCAAGATGTTCAAACCAGCCCAAACCAGTTGGAAAAGATTCAGGTAGGTTCCAACTTGCCCAGAGCAATTTGAACTGGCCCAGACATGCAAACATGCAAGTGTCTCACCAGACCCAGCATTCAGTCAGTCATCCAGTCAACCAGCTATAACCAGCTACAAATCCACCTGTTAACCTAATTCAACCCACATTTTACCATCTTCCTCATAAGAATATGGGTGGGCTTTGTCAAAATCCTTACTGAAATCAAGATACACTATGTCCACAGTATTCCCCCGATCCACCAAGCTTGTAACTCTATCAAAAGAAGAAATATGATTTGTCTGGCGTGACTTAGTTTTTGAGAAACCCATGCTGGGTCTTAGTAATCACAGCATCCTTTTCTAAATGCTCACAGGCCGACTGTTGAATTATCTGTTCTAGGATCTTTCCTGGTATTGATGTCGGTGCTCACTTGTTGGTTGTTACCTGGGTCTTCTTTCCCCCTTTTTTTGAAGATGGGGACCATTATGTACTGAAGTTCTCACCCTGGGCCAGCAGGGGGATGCTGTAGATAGTTATGCAAATAACGGATCGAAAGTGACGTTCAGTGATTGGATAGTTTTCGAAAGTTGTAAGGTGGCCCTGATGCCCTCCACCCCTACCGAGGCAGTCATCCGGGTGCTGCGAGGCCTTTTTGAAACGCATGGGTGTCCCGATGTTCTCGTCTCTGACAATGGACCGCAGTTCACCTCAGGCACTTTTGAGCTATACCTTTTGGGACTGGGCATCTACCATGCCCTAACGGCACCATTTCATCCATCCAGCAACGGGCAAGCGGATAGAATGGTGCGCTCGGCAAAAGAGGCACTGGCGAGCCTGGACCAGGGAGACTGGCACGAGCAGATTGCTGAATACTTGTTCGTGCAACACATCACCCCTCATGCGGCCCCAGGGCGGAGTCCTGCCGAACTGCATATGGGCCGCCGCCTCAGGTCTCCGCTCGACCGGCTTGGCTGCACCCGGACTTTGCCACGGCCGAACCCCCAGGCGGTGTCAACGCGCAACGGTCATTTGTTCCAGGAAACCAGGTCTTTGCCCGGAACTTTGTAGGGGACATTCCTTGGGTGCCAGCCACAGTAGTGGGAGTCACTGGACCTTGCTCGTACTAGGTGGTGCTCGAAGACGGACGTTTGTGGAGCTGGCACATAGACCAGCTTAGGCGCAGGGTTGGGGACTTGGGCACTACTGCAGTGCCCCCAACTGCGCTCATGGCTCCGGAACAGACACTTACAGATGGGAGGCTCCACCTACACCTCTCTCGCAAACTGGGGGCGTGGAGCCAAACCAAGCCGCTTCAGAGGGTCTGCCGGACTTCCCACAGACTCAGACCACTGCCGTGCCTGACATTCCGCCAACTCCACTTGCGGAGGTTCCACCCACAGCAGCGGTTCCAGGGGACTTGGTTTCAACGCCACCTAGGGTCACGCCAGAGCCTCAGCAAGAATCGGGCAGCCCACCGGACCTGGGTACCGCTCCCCGGCAGTCTGGCAGAGTTTCCAAGTGCCCAACTTATTTAAAGGACTATGTTGTTGGACATGTAATACTGTTGGTCTAATGGAAGTATGTGAAATGTAACCGATATGCTTTTGTGCCTAACTGAACCAATGTGTAGTGCTGTATATAAGGAAACTATTACGATTGTAACTAACGCCTTATCTCGGTGGGGAGGGGTGTTATGTAGTGAAGGTCTCACCCTGGGCCAGCAGGGGGATACTGTAGATAAGTGTTCAAATAAGGGATTGAAAGTGACGTTCAGTGATTGGATAGTTTTAGAAAGTTGTAACAATTATGTGTACTGGAGCTCTATATAAGCAGGCTGACTGTGCCCTTCAACTCAGTTCCTGTTCTGGCCTCTGAAAAAAGAAGAGCTGTTTGAAGAATCGCTGTGTCATCTGATATGTTCACCCACAACTTAACAGGGACAACATTTGCCTGCCTCCAGTCTGTAGGGACTTCACCTGTTCTCCAGGAATTCTCAAAGATTATAGACAGAAGCTCTGAGATTACATTCTCAAACCCCTTTAGTACCCTTGGGTACAGCTCATTAGACCCTGGAGCTTTTAATTTGTTTAACGTAGCTAGGTGTTCCTTTCCCACCACTTCTCTTATATTGGGCTGCAGTTCCCGCCTTGCATTGTTTTTTGTGTTATCACCAGGTTGGGCACAGCTTTCCTTTTGGATAGAGGTCAAGTAGGCGCTGAGCAGCCTCCACCTTCTCTCTGTCACTCAATAGCATTTCTCCATTTTCTCCCCGCAGAGGACCTACCACTTGCTTGTTCTTCCTGCTGCTTTGAACATAGCCAAATAAACCTTTATTATTATCTTTCACCTCTCTTGCAAGCCTGAGATCATTCTGAGCTTTAGCCCGCCTGACCTTTCCCCCTGTCACAGTTGGCTACTCATGTATACTCTTCCTTCACAATTCCCCTTTAAACCCACAGTGTGAATGTGGCCTAGGTTAGCCCTCTTGGCCAGATTCCAGCAATAAGTGGGTCCTGATCCACATCGAGAATAGCAAACAGCTGCTCTCTACCGTGTTCTGTGCTATTCCAATGCCCACCTGCCTCAGCCGATGGAATGTCCACATTCAAAAAAGCATGAGAAACTGTTAGCCTGGTCCTGGAATTTCCCACCACAGGAGAGGACATTTGAACCGGCGTGGTGGTTCCTCCTCCCTCTTTGTCGTCTCCTTTGTCATCTAGAAGTCTCTGGAAATACACTTTAGAAGATTAAATGAGAATTCCTAGGACTGGAGGAATATAATTATTGGGGTATCTTCCTCTCTCTGGTGTCCACCCCTCCTCCTTTTGGTCCTTGTTATCACCCGGAAAGGTGACCACAACAGCTTCTGAGAAGAGAAACTGGTGGTGCTTAGGCCCTAAAGTTGCGGAGGCCTTTAGAGTCAAAGGTTTAAGGACGGCCAGTGTTTTGGTTACCCTAACTCCATTTGAAAATGCCAGACAGCAGTGGCCACTTCACCTTTTTGAACTCTCTCACAACCAAATGATGTTGACGACTGTCAAGAGAGAGATGGTGGCAGTGGCAGGAATTGCCTTGTGTTTTCTTGAGCACGCTGACAAGTCTAAAAAAGCCTCTTGAGAATTAATGATTGGTGGGGATGTGAAGTCAGAAAGCCCAGTCTGTCTCCTCTCTACTCTAGGCTGTTTAAGGATAGTGAATAGTGGAAGCAAATCATGGCACGTGGCAGCGGTGGCCTCCACAAATGGCTGGTTCTGCAGTTGACAAATCCTGTTATTTTGCTGGGGTTCCTCCTTCCCACCAGCTCATTTCCTGCTCCTGAGTATACGTCATATGAAGTGATCACCCCAAGGCGGTTGGTGCTTTGGGGAGGGAAAGCCAAGAAGGGTGAACTTTCCTATATCCTCAATGTATCAGGAAAGGACTACGTCATTCAGTTGAAGCCCAGGAAGCACGACTTCCTGGTGAAAAACCTCCCACTCTTCACATACAGTTCCCAGGGCAGACGGATTGAAAGTCATCCCTACATCCCTGTTGAATGCTACCACGAAGGGCATGTGGATGGCGTAGCCAATTCGCTTGTGGTTCTTAAGACCTGTTCTGGCTTGACAGGATTCCTAAGTATCAGAGACAGAAATTATGGCATAGAGCCTTTCCACGATTCTTCAGCTTTTCAGCACCTTCTCTACCTGATCAACGAACCAAAGCCTTGTATGTGTGGAATGAGAGCTCCAGTTGCAAAGCGTCAGGCAGAAGAACTGAGGGCGGAAAGAGGGACCCGGCGTGACCCAAGGCACCCCAAATACATTGAACTGTACATTGTTGTGGAAGAGAAGCTGTTTCAGTTTGAAGGTGCCAATGAAACCAGGATGGCATACCTCATTTTGGACATAGTTAACTTAATGGGTGTGCACTTCCGGGTGCTACACACAAGTATTGTCCTGATTGGACTGGAGATCTGGAACACAGGCAACCCTTTCGAGGTTACAAATGACATTGTGTTGCTTCTGAATAATTTCAACAGCTGGAGAGTGAATGGTCTTGCGAAGTGGATGAAGCACGACACAGCCCTGTTGCTCACTCACCAGGAGTTCGAGCACACCCTCGGGAAGTCATACGGTAGTGCCATCTGCAGGCCAAGCTATTCTGCAGGGGTTTTGAGCTACTTGCAGAAGAATCCAATTCTCCTTTCAAGGGCCATGTCCCATGAGTTGGGTCATCACATGGGGCTTCAACACGACGAACCCAACTGTGTTTGTGGAGGATACAAAACCTGTGTCATGCATTCGTACCAGGCAGAAACGAACAAGTTCAGCAACTGCAGCATTCACAATTTTGCAGAACTTGTGCTGGAAGGGAACCTGGACTGCCTGAACAACAGGCCCCAAAAAATACCATCTATCAAGCATTGTGGCAATGGAGTGTTGGATAAGGGAGAAGAATGTGACTGCGGCGGCACGCAGAGGTGCAAGCAGAATCTTTGCTGCAACCCTGACTGCACCTTGAAGCCACGTGCACAATGCTCTTCTGGGCCATGTTGTAAAAACTGTCACTTCCTTCCAAGTGGAGAGCTTTGTCGAATTCAGATCAATGAGTGTGACCTTCCCGAGTACTGTAGTGGGAAATCTGAGTGGTGCCCCAATGATGTGTACATGCAAGATGGGACGCCGTGCAGCAAACACGATTCCCATTGTTATGCCAAGCAGTGTTGGACTCACAACTACCTATGCGCCAGGATCTTTGGCTATGGAGCCACAGCAGCTCCAGCATCCTGCTTTCGGTCTCGGAATACTGTGGGGGATGCGTATGGCAACTGTGGCAGGGATTGGACAGAAAGTACTTTTGCGAAATGCCAGCCTCAAGACGTAAAGTGCGGGAGAGTTCAGTGTACCAACGTCAAAGACATACCTTCAATACCACACTATACCGTGACTCCCACTGAGTTGTCAGGCGCTAGTGCTAGCTGCTGGAGCGTGGCCTACCATGGCGGGACAGATTTTGTGGATCTCGGAATGGTGCCTGACGGCACTCCATGTGGCCCTGGGAAACTCTGCAAGAACCATACGTGCATTTTCAGGAAGAAGGCAGTGTGTGATCCCCACAAAAAGTGCAATGACAGAGGTGTTTGTAACAACCACAAAAACTGCCACTGCAACAGCGGCTGGGCCCCTCCGAACTGCATGTTTTGGGGGTCTGGGGGAAGCATCGATGGTGGGTATCCAAGGCAGAACTGGAGCACAAAAGTCGTGAAACGAGCTTTTGAAACAGTGATCCCTTTAGGAGTCCTGGTTCTTGCCGCTATCACTTTCATTGTGCCAAGGCTGTGGAAGCTACCAGAATGGTATAGGCGATTCACCAGCTCACGGGTTGGAGGGAATCTGCAAGGCAGCAGCCCAGATGTTGACAAAGTTGATTCCTGTCACGTTTGCAAAGTAAAGGAAGGATTGAACTCTACAGATTCCAAAGAGTAATGCTTGTGGACATTTCAAGGCATCCTTGGACCTCCTGTTAAGACATCAACTGCACTCCAAAGCATCTATAATAAAGCAGAGGTTGGTGGCAACTGGACTCCAGTTCCCATCATCCCTGGCTGTTGACCATGCTGCGCCAGTGGCTGATGGGAACTGTAGTTCAGCTGTATGTCGGGGGCGGCGCACATGCTCCCTCATCCCAGAAATAAATTTCCCCTGTATATAGTCCTTATAATAGGAGCAACTGTAATACGGTCTTTGCTCTAATAAAATTTGCATTTTTCCCCAGTTGCAAAAGCCTTAAGAAGAATGCACGGAAATAGTTTAATGAAATCAAATGTTTCACTCCGTGCTGTGTAACGTAGCAGTAGTAAAACAGTTTGTCCTTGTTGGGTGACTAACTCAGAACTTCAAGGACCGTTAAGTGTCATTTCACTAGCATTTAGGAACTGGGTCTGCACAATTAACCATGTGTAGAAACTTGGCTTTCCCTCACTCGCCCTTTTCATCCAGGGTGAAACAGCAAAGACGTAACATGAGAAGCGTCCTGCTGACTCAGGCCAATGGCCCATCAAGTCCAACATCATGTTCTTACAGTGGCCAAACAGAGGCATGTGGTAAACCCACAAGCAGGACCTGAGCACAAGATTCTCTTATTGCAATTTGATGGCCAGGGCTGAGGGCAGTTTTGGTTCAAAGCGGCTGGAGGACACCATGTTGGCCAAAACTGAGCTTAGGCTGAGCAAATGATGGAAGAGAGACATGCTTATATGGCAGCTCAAACTTGCCCAGGAGGGAGTCCCATTGCAGGGGTGGCACTTGCTTCCAAGTAAACATGCAGAGATGTGCACAACTCGCAATGTATTCAAAGGGCCCCCTCGGTGTGTACAAGCGTACACACACACACACCACACACGATGGTGTGGTGTGTGTATGAGTCAGTGATAGCGCAGTAGTTAGAGAGCTGGACTAGGTCTGGGAGAGACTTGGGTTCGAATCCCCACTCAGACACAAAGCTCACAGGGTGCCTCTTGTGCCAGTCACAGTATCTCTGCCTAACCTACCTCACAGGGTTGTTGTAAGGATAAAGTGGGGAGGCGTAGGAGGTAAGCCAGCTTAAGGTCCTTGGAGGAATGATGAGATACAAGAAGAGAAGAAGAGTTTGGATTTGATATCCCACTTTATCACTACCTTAAGGAGTCTCAAAGCAGCTAACAATCTCCTTTCCCTTCCTCCCCCCCACAACAAACACTCTGTGAGGTGAGTGGGGCTGAGAGACTTCAGAGAAGTGTGACTGGCCCAAGGTCACCCAGCAGCTGCAGGTGGAGGAGCTGGGAATCGAACCCAGTTCACCAGATTACGAGTCCACCGCTCTTAACCACTACACCACACTGGCTCATATAAATGTTAACAGTAGTAGTAGTAGTAGTAGTAGTAGTAATAATAATAATATCCAAGACAATAAATGCCACATGTTCCCTTTTGTCTTTACTGTCGAGCGGAAAACGACAAAAACAAGCAGCTCTGAGGAAGAAAAGGTTGGCCCCACAGCAGCCTATTATCACACACATCCAGATTCCAACACAGTCCTGGAATAATCTCCTGTACAGGAACCGCTGTAGAATTAAAAGAGGCTCCCCTTCACCCATATAAATAACAGTTGTCAAACACACCATCCAGGTCCCATGACGAAGCCTCAGTTTTCCTGCTCCACCAAAAGGCTCATTAGGGAGAGGTTGCCGTTGTTGCCGCCGCTGGCCAGTCGCAGTCTTGCTCCTTGTGTAGACCAGTCCTTTTCTGAATGCCAAAGTTATTGGCCGTTCCCTCCCACCTGATAGGTTACAGGGCGCTGGACTGGATAAGGTCTCTTTAACTTGGCAGGGCATGGGTGGGATCAGGTGGGGAGCCTGGTGGGCCAAGGTGGCTGGGCTGCCCACCTTCCCCTCCGGCAATACGTGGCAGCGAGGAGGGTGCCAAAGGAGTGGGAGGAGAGAGTTTCGGGTGCTCAGCCAGAGGGACTCCAAAAGCTCCCTTGCTCACAGCGCCGTGGAGCCCGCAGCGGACTTGGCCTCCACCTGGCGTCCAGCAGCGGGGAGCGTGCTTTCGTAGAACCTCTTCTGGGACCGCAGGAGCGGCGTCTGGGTCTCGCCGTCTTGGCAGGCCCTGCGCTTCAGGCAGCGGAACGTATGCTGGGTCCAGCAGTAAACGGCGCAGTTCAGGAGGCCCTGGGATGACGCCGTCAGAGCCTAGGAGAGAGATGGGGAGACGGGCAGGGTCAGTGGCTGCAGCAGAACTGGAGAGCAGCCAAATTCCAGTTGAAGCAGCAGAATCCGGCGGTGCCATTTCAACCCGCTCTTCCCCCCCCCCAAGACCATGAGGACTAGCTCCTTAATTTACTTTTTTGGGAGAAGGACCACAATGCAGAACTAAAGCTCTTGATCTGCATGGCACCTCCAGGTAGGTCTGGGAGGGACCCTTGCCTGAAAGCCACTGGTCCAACTCCACGAAATACTTTGCATTCATGTTGAGGCCTGGTCCGTTTCCAGCCTCTCTGGAGTCTCCTATCCTCACTGTCGCTGCTGTTTACTGTGCTTTTCTTCGGCTATCGTCTTGTTTTCCTTCCTTAAATGTATTCCGTCTCCTTATCCACATCTTTAAACAGACAAAAAGGCCTCCTCTGAAATTGTTTGCCTCAGCTTTCCCCCCCCCCCTTTTCGTACCTTCCGCATTCGAAACAAGGTGCTCTACCGCTGCCCCTCCCCATTATAAATCTTTGACATGAAATAACATGAATACTGCCCACGACTCTCCTTGGGTTGTCTTGAACCTGTTGCTCAGCCTGACATACCTCACAGGGTTGGTGTGAGAATAAAATGGCAACACAGGGAGGGGGAACAGTGTAGATTGTCATCTGAGAAGATACTGGGGTAGAAATTCCATAAACCTAGTGGCCCCAAAGAGCAGCCACTCCCCCCCCAAAAAAAAATCCCCATTTGCTTTTCAGAATGAGCACCCCAGTGCGATTTTGAAAGACGAGTAGAACCTGCAACAAAATGTTGCAGCGGGGTTCAGCACACTGCAACCCCTTTCGCCTCCCCTCCTGGAAAAGGCCTAGTTAAGCATGACAATTCCATTTCCTTCTCCATCCTGTTTTTTCTATAGAAAAACAACCCACCTGCCCAAAAGCAAAAGTCGATCAGCATTGTGTAGCTCCTGAACAGGCTCAGTAGACTTGCCAGGTTAGGAGCACCCCCGTCCCCATAGATTTCAGGGCCCAAACTTGAGACCTGGGGGGCGGAGGGGGTGCTGGTGATTATCTCTGCCCTCCTTCCCACCACTGAGCCCTGAAGATGAAAAGAGGGGGGAGCAGAGGCGGGCAGGACCCTACAAGCCTAGGCAATAAGTTGTAGCCAGCTCACACAGGGCTGAAGCGAACAAGCTGTATGCAGAGTTGTCATTTTTGAAAAAGGCACTCTCACCCAGCTGGAGATGACAGGAAAACCTGTTCCTGTCTTCCCTGGGCTGTTTTAGCATTCCCCTACCCCAACATAACGGGACACAGGTGGCGCTGTGGGATAAACCACAGAGCCTGGGACTTGCTGATCAGAAGGTCGGCGGTTCGAATCCCCGCAACGGGGTGAGCTCCCGTTGCTTTGTCCCTGCTCCTGCCAACCTAGCAGTTCGAAAGCACTTCAAAGTGTAAGCAGATAAATAGGTACCGCTCCGCGGAAAGGTAAATGACATTTCCGTGCACTGCTCTGGTTCGCCAGAAGCGGCTTAGTCATGCTGGCCACATGACCCAGAAGTTGTTCAGGGCTTCAAAGATTAACACAATGCTTACCTCTAAAACACAAAATCCCATGTACGGCCTGGTGTGCTCCAAAGATGTCAGTCTGAAGATTCCAAGGATAAAGGCTGGAAAAATCAAAAGGGGAGGACTCAGTCACCAATAAAATCACATCGCTGTAGCCCCAAAGTGACTTCAGTAAGGCACAGCTAGGTGTTTTTATTTCCCCAGCCAATTATTTGTTTTACTTATTAAACCTGTATCCTCTCAAAGAAGCCCCAGGATGGCAAACTTCAAAACTTTAAAGCAGGCTTCCTCAACCTCAGCCCTCCAGATGTTTTCAGACTACAATTCCCATCATCGCCTGCCCCTAATTTTCCAGAATGCTTTTTTTGTGGGTTATCGGGAGAAAAGGTAAGAAGGAACATTGTTTTATTTATTTCCTTTAAATTAACTTATCTGAGAGGGCAAGCCACAGATATATCTATATCTACTTATCCGGGGGTAACTCTCATGGACTTTCTAGACACGTAACAAGGCAGACTGTCAAAGGCAGGGCATTTCCCAGCTTTCCTTACCTGGACCCCAGCAGCAAAAAAATATCATGGGGTACAAAAACACTCTTTGCTCTACCATCTTAATCATCGCCCACTCCTGATCGCCCACGTAGCCAGTTGAATTCAGAAACCTCTTATACAGCCCTCTGGCTTGGAGAAGCAAAACCTGCAGAAAAACCAAAACCAGTTATCAGAATCTACTACAGTCATACCTCATGTTACGGACGCTTCAGGTTACGTGTTTTCGGGTTATGGACTGCGGGAAACCCGGAAGTACCGGAACAGGTTACTTCTGGGTTTCGCCGCATGCGCAGAAGCGCTAAATCGTGCTTTGCGCATGCGCAGAAGCGTCAAATTGTGCCTACACAAACGTGGCACTTCAGGATGCAAACGCTGCGGGTTGCGGACATGCCTCCATCACAGATTACGTCCGCAACCCGAGGTTCTACTGTAGTTCCTTCTGATCACGTTTAATGAGGAGGTCTGGGCTCTAAGCCCCAGGCAGCAATGAAGCCCAGGATTAAATACACCCTGACTTCCTCAGAGGAAGGTGTTGCTATAAATCTCACTAACATGAGCAATACACTCAATGTGTAAATAAAATAAAATTCAGCACAACCTTCTGCTTATAATAGCAATGAAGTAGATGAAACAGGTAGCACCAAAAAATACAGCAAAATCGCATGTGGCATGTGAGTTACATTTAGGGCTGGGCGATATATTAATACAGCGTCCAAAACTGGCTTGAAGTCTATACTGTGATATCAGCGTCATAGTTTTGACCTGGCAATATATCGCAAAACATGATGTGTGTGTGTGTGTGCTATGCAAAAATCACAATGCGAGGAAAACTGTGAAGCCAGCTAATGCCTCTACATAGCTCCAGCCTTATTTCAGACGTGATATATTGGTATATTGCTATGTTTAGCTGGTGATATATTGCGATGTTGAAAACCAGATATTGCACAGCCCCATATATGCAAAACCACATATACTTGAACTGCCCTCCCGTGACCCTCCTTACCTTCCTGAGCCAGCAAGAGAGCAGACCTTACCCCCCCAAGCAAGGCAGAGAGTTTTTAAGCACTGTTTTCCTTACTGTGCAAGTCTCATTTAGCACACAAGCTCTGGGATGCTCTCACGAGGTCTCGTAGGGCCATCTAAGTTCCCATGAAATCTCGTGAGAGCATCCCAGAGTCCAGTAGGCAACGTGGGGTGCTTAAAAGCTCTTTCCACATCAGGAAAACACAGCACAAAATGAGCTTTTACACTCTCCACCTTGCATGCAATTAATTTGCAAGGTTTCAATTTGCAAGGTTGAAATTGTGCAAGTCAATTGCCCATAAGATGCAATTGCACTGTATTGCAAATATGGTATCTCACACCGATACGCCCATCCGACATTGGCTCTTCCTAGTCATCAAAATGCTAGAGAACGTTGAGGTCTCATCAGCATGTGGTGGGCATGTGGGAAAGTGGCTCAGTTCCAGGAAGAATTTGTTGAAATAAAAGCAAATACTGAACCAAACACGTCTAAATGTCCAGAGCTGGCTCTGCTCAGCCTTTCTGCATGAGGTAGCACTAAGTTGGGACGCGGGTGACACTGTGGGTAAAACCTCAGTGCCTAGGACTTGCTGATCGTAAGGTCGGCGGTTCGAATCCCTGCGGCGGGGTGAGCTCCCGTCATTCGGTCCCAGCTCCTGCCCACCTAGCAGTTCGAAAGCACCCCTAAGTGCAAGTAGATAAATAGGTACCGCTTTATAGCGGGAAGGTAAACGGCGTTTCCGTGTGCGGCACCGGTGCTGGCTCACCAGTGCAGCTTCGTCACACTGGCCACGTGACCTGGAAGTGTCTTTGGACGGCGCCGGCTCCCGGCCTCTTGAGCGAGATGAGCGCGCAACCCTAGAGTCGGACACGACTGGCCCGTACGGGCAGGGGTACCTTTACCTTTACCTTTAGCACTAAGTTACAGTTCAAACCCCTGGTGGCCAGGCTCGTAATAATGAGATGCTGGAAGAATCGGGGGGGGGGGGTGCTTCTTTGACAAATTGGTACAATGCAGTATGTTAAGCAGCACTTGTGGAAAAATTGACTAACAGAATAAAATTCACATATGGTTTAAAGCACAAAGACTCTTTTGCAATAGACAGGGACAGCTTTATTATGTACACAGCTAAAAATGAAAAGAGGACTGCCTTCACATTATGAAACTGTTGGGTAAGCATAAACTGTATAGTTATGGGTTTGCAGGGAGCAAGGTTCTCCTAAAATTCCTGGGTGCCCAGTTCTCCCCACAATTTCTGAAATTAGTAAATGAGGGGTTCGGTCAAATTATTTGGCAAGGCCTAAAAAATAAGTCAAGCCAGCTTCCTCAGGAGGTTGGCGGAGAGAGGTGCCATTGAAGAACAAAAACAGGCGATGGCAGAAAAGGCGTGACATTCAGTTTCAGGCAAGAAAGGGGATAGACACCAGCTGTGAGTTAGTTCGCAAAAGGCAATAGCAGAGCTGGGAGAGGGAGGCTACCAGGATTACAGAGAGTGGTGTCACCCCAGGGAAAAAATATCTATGATTCCATGATTCTACTGTGGGGAGCTTGTGGGGAGTGTTGTCCCAACTAGGGTTTCTCGAAGCCTCACTGCCTGCACTGCCTGCTCCCCCTTTCCATTTTAAGCCTGGTGGACTAGGCCCTACGGGTCCCTCTGGGTTGCAACACCAGTCTGTAGCTCAGTGATACTGGACAGTTTTAGAAAATTTACAGTTACGTTGTACTGGAGCTCTATATAAGCAGGCTGACTGAACCCTTCAGTTCAGTTCTGTTCTGGCCTGTGAATAAACAAGAGCTGTTTGAAGAATCGCTGTGTCGTCTGATATGTTCACCCACAACTTAACACTGGCGACGAAGGTGGGATCGATGGACATCAGAGCACAGCCAGATGCGGCCACTCTCTAAGCGGAATCACTGAGCTGAATCACTGAACGTCACTTTCGATCCCTAATTTGCATAACTATCTACAGTATCCCCCTGCTGGCTCAGGGTGAGAACTTCAGCACATAACAGATACAACATCTGCTTTGCATGAAAAAGGTCCCAGGTTCAGTCCCCGACAGCATCTCCAGGTAGGGCTTGGGCGAGAACCCGGTCCAAAACCCCAGAGAGCTGCTGCCAGTCAGTGTAGGAAATATTGATCCAGATGGGCCAATGATCTGTACAAGGCAGCTTCCCATGTTCTGCCAGCTGATCCTAAGGGCCTCAAGGCTTGACTCTCCAGTCCAGCCAACTTTTTCGTGCCTGAGTCTTTCCCGTGGGTACTGCTTTGGGTCTTGATCTCTGCCTAGTTTTGATTCTATGCCCCTATCTCTGGCCCTTCTTGCTGTTCCAGAACCTGAATCCCTCCTCAAAACAAAATAAAAAAAAATTCTTCCAGTAGCACCTTAGAGACAAACTAAGTTTGTTATTGGTATGAGCTGAAGGTATCTGAAGAAGTGTGCATGCACATGAAAGCTCATACCAATAACAAACTTAGTTGGTCTCTAAGGTGCTACTGGAATAATTTTTTTTATTTTGTTTCGACTACGGCAGACCAACACGGCTACCTACCCATAACTGAATCCCTCCTATTTTAGACCCCACCCTGGCTTCTCGAATACCTCCCTGCCCACACCTGAAATTCCAGATCACCTGGAGCCCAGCTCTGCTTTTCCTGAGGCCAACTTTTTTGTAATGAGCGCCTGTGTCTCTTACCAGGATAGCAATGAAGCTGGCTAGGAATGAGATGAAAAAAACTCCAATGCCGTAAGAGAACATCACACCGCAAGGATGTTGATGGGGACCCGTGATGAACTTGACTTCTGTGTGCATCAAGAGGCATCTGCCGGACAGAAAGGAGATAGAAGGTCCATAGATAGCAACACCCTAGTGGTCCCGGGCCCTAAGGAAGTCAGATTAGCCTCAACCAGAGCCAGGGCCTTTTCAACACTGGCTCCGGCCTGGTGGAACACTCTGTCTCATGAGACCAGGGCCCTGAGGATCTGATTTCTTTCTGCAGGGCCTGTAAGACAGAGTTGTTCCGCCTGGCCTTCGGCTTGGAATCAACTTGATCCCTTCCCCCTCTTTCCTTTTTCCTTTCTCCTTCTGTGATGGAACTCCTATTTGGGGACTTCCCTGGCTTTTTTCTGGCCCACGTAGGACCAGTCTGGATAGTTTGCCTTGGTGAAGATTTGACTTTTTCATCCCCCCATAAAGTTTTTGATTTGAGTTTCTACTGAAATGAGGCTGCATTTTAATGTTGTGTTCTAATCTTGTTTTTAAGTTGTATTTTAATTAATTGTTTTTATACCTGGTGTTAGCCTCCCTGAGTCCGGTATTGGCTGGGGAGGGCATAAATAAAATTTATTATTATTATTATTATTTATTAGAAGGGGACCCTAGTCCCTGATAAAGCACAATATGGACTCACAGTCCTGTGGGACAGGCTGTAGAGGCTCACACAGGCAGGGCCAATCATTGTCAAAAGGAGGCACCCCATGTAGCCTGGTTGCTGTAGCCCATGAGTGGATAACCTCGAGGCTGGATTACTGCAACACGCTCAATGTCGGGCTGCCCTTGGAAGCTTCTGCTGGACGCAAGAACTACCTACTCTGGAAGAATGGCAAACAAAGGTGATTGACTTTATGGGATTGGCCGAGATGACGGGCAGAATCCGTGACCAGGGGAAAGAGACAGTGGAAGAGGACTGGAAGAAATTTAAAATATATCTCAAGAACAATTGTAAAATTGACGAATGTTAAGATGTCAGGGGGTAAGAGGTAAAGAAATTGCAGCAGTAATCAAAAAAAAAACTAAAGGAACTTTTATGAAAGGGAATTAAGATAATGGACCTAAGGGTTGCTAAAGAATCACTAAACAAGAATGCAGGGATGGGGAGGTATGGGGAAGTCAAAAGAAAGAAGGGTATGAAAAGATCAGTTGGAAATTATGTTGTTTTGTGGTACTTTTGTTATCTGTTTGAAAAACGAATAAAAATTATTATAAAAAAAAAGGAAGCTTCTGCTGGTGGCCAGAGTGCTGATGGGGCCCCTGGCTGACATCTCAAACTGGGCCAGGTTCAAGCTCCTTGTATTATTTTACAAAGCCCTGAATGACACAGGTCCAGGGCATCTCAGGGGCCAACTGAACACTGAGATCACCTGCAGGAACGTCGTAGTTGGCGAGGCTCATCTGAGATCGACACAGAAGCGAGCCTTTAGTGTCATTAGCCAGCTCCTGCGTAAGACTCTGCCGAGAGAGATTCAAACATTCACCTTTTATACTAATTCTCAAATGGAAACTTTTCTTTGCAGCCAGGCTTTTTTTCCTTTCTGTTAAAAAATGTATATTTCTTTTTATTTATTTAAACAAGAACATACACTTCAACAACACACAAGAACAGAAGAACAACAAAACTGAATGAAAACTAAAATTAAACATGCACACAAAATTCAAATTTGGTTGTTTCATTCACATTCCACGGGGAAAATATATGATTGTTGTGGGGGTGGTAATAAGATATGTAAAAAGATATGTTTTATTTATAAATATCAGGATCTAATGAAATTCTCACTTAAAGCTGTAAGAGCTAGTGGAATGGTCTTCCTTGAGAGGTTTTGAACTCTCCTTCCTTGGAAGTTCTTAAGCAGATGTTGGATGGCCATCTGTCATGAATGCTTTAGCCGAGATTCCTGCATTGCAGGGGTTGGGCTAGATGACCCTTGGGATCCCATTCTATGATTCTATGATTCCTAAGAGTCATTTGGACCTTGCAATCATTAATATACAAAATTAAATTTTGCAGTGTATTTGAAAATGAAGCTTTTTTTGTTTGCTCTCTACTGTACCTTGATTTTTTTAGTTATTTTTTTCAGCAGTAACTGCAGACCAGATTTAGCTATACCATAAATCCTTAGTTAATCCCTAATCCCTCTAAATACTTCCATTTTCTTGTGATAGCCCTCCTGGCAGCTAACAATTAATACATATTCGATTCCATAGCCAAACCATCTTCATTTGGCCCACCCTATATCCCCAGTAATGCTAAGAATTGGTATTCTGCTTATGAAGAAAATTAAGAAGCATTTTCCGTAATAGTCAGCTGATGAAGTGTTTAAATTGTTGTTTGGCTTTTAATATGCTATCATTGTTGCAAACCGCTTTGATTTTTTAAAAAAAAATGAAATTGCGGTATGCAGATAGTTTTGCAATGGCTAAATAAATGTCTAATTGTTAGAGGGCTCCATTCAATGCTGTGGAAGGTGCAGTCTTGATTCATTCAGCAGGTATTTCGTAATTCTATTGTTGCACCCTTATGTAAGATGAGGACTGGTGCTTCAGAGGGGTCCACAAAACCAGAGCCTGGATCCCCAATGGAAGTAATGACATCATAAAAAAAACTTTGGAAGAGGATTTTCTCAGCTCCTTTAAGAATCTCCCTCAGGAAGAGCAACAAACAGTTATCAAGAGGCTTGATCTTATGAGCCAGACATTGAAAGAGATTAAAGAATCGGAGGTAGAGACTGACAATAGACCCAATGGCCACAACAGAATGATAACTATAGAACCACCAGAGTATTGGATTCATTCAACAACAACTGAAGTGCGGTCAGATTGACTCACCCATGTTCCGCAGTGAAGTTCTGATAACATTCGTAATAGTTGCCCAGCCCAAACACGGGAACCATCAGTAAGAGAGGGACAGAGCTGGAAGAAGAAATGGACAGCGTCCCAGTTAAGACAGGCCTCCCGTAAATCTTCTTTCCAGGGAGAACAAAGAAACAGGATTGCTCACAGTCCAGAGTGCGTGGATATCCGAATCTGCTTCATATGGAATCAGATATTTGGGCCACCTTTGACTACACCATACATTTAAAGCACCACATTTAAAGCACTACCACTTTAAACAATCTTTGCTTCCCCCAAAGAATTATGGGAGCTGTAGTTTAAGAGTGCTGGTAGTTAGTTGTTAGGAGAACCCCATTCTTCTCCCAGAGCTGCCATTCCCAGAGTTCCTTGGGCATGGAGACTTAACTGTTAAACAACTCTGGGAATTATAGTGTAATAAGAGAGGAAGAAAAACCTTTCTTTACCAACCTTCTCCACTAACCACATTGTTGTTTTCTTGGCTGCTTAAATATATACTACTTTTGCTTTTTTAAAAACAAAACCAAACCTTTCTTTCTGAATGGAGGAAGCCCTATTCCAAACCATTTAAACTTACCCAGACAAAAAGATAGCTGTTCGGCCAATGTGATTTACGTAGCTTAGATTCTACAAAAGAAAGAAAAAACCACACACAAGAGATTTAACTGCTTTGTATAGTTTTGACACAAGACGGGGAGTCACCATTTTGATAATGCATAAAACAATTGCGTGTGACAGTAATCCATCATCTCACGCTCATTTGACTTGCACAATTTCAACCACACACAGATGGAGGTGGGCTGGCTCAAATTGCACAAGTCAATTCTCAAGGAAGTTGGAGAGCTTGGCAGCTCTTTCCACGCCGAGTCTGCTTGGGCCTACCAGGTTAGTTGTTGGCTTCCATCTATCTTGGGAGACAATGGAGGTGTGAAACTTTGGGGATGGAGTCAAGCTGTTGCAAAGTTGCAGCGCTTGTTGTGGCGGCTGTAGAGACCAAGGTGGGAGAGACATGTTTTGTTGCAGCTGGGGCAGATGAGATTTCTCATGAGAATTCCTAGCTATTCAAATGCTGATGAATTTTCAGGATGACATTTTAAAGAGGGTGGGGGAAGCAAACATGCAGAATTGTAGGGAACTGAACTTCAGACTGAACAGTGGTACCTTGGAAGCCGAATGGAATCCGTTCCGGAAGTCTGTTTGACTTCCAAAACATTTGGGAATCAAGGAAGCTCCAGCAGCCAATCAGAAATCAAGGAAGCCACATTGGACGTTCGGGTTCCAAAAGAACATTGGCAAACCGGAACACTCACTTCCGGGTTTGTAGCGTTCAGGAGCCAAAACGTTCGACTCACAAGTCATTCCTTAACCAAGGTACAAGTGTACTGGAAAAAGAGACACTGATTTGACAGATTCCTCCATCACTCATCCCACAGAAGGGTCATGAGCCAAAGCAAGGAAGCTTTAATTATGGAAATCTGGCTGAGCTGTCGAGAAGGAATAAAAGTATCGTTGGATTGGAGTTTCCCCGAGATCTGCTCTTTAGCATCAAAGAATATGAAGAAGACTGGCAGAAGGGACGCGGAAAAGAGTTAAGAGCCTCGGACATAAGATCTCCAGGTTGATGGACTGTATGGAGTTGACGGAAGTGGCTGGCAGAGTCCGAGACTGGGGAGAGGAGATGGTGGAAGAAGATTGGAAATTTAAAGTCTATATATAGAAGTAATGTAAAATTAATGAGTGATAGAAAAATGTTGGAAGGAAATTTTATTGCTTTACCTGAAATGCTATAAAGGAGTTAAACTTAAATAAGTATACTAATTTTAATGGAAATAAGATTAAAAATATGTTAAGACATTTATATGATAGAAAATAGAGAAAGATGGAAAGGAATTGCTGAAACAATTAATGGAAGTGGAATACAAAGAGGGAGGTGAGAGGAGGTCAATGATACAAGGGAATGAAAGACAGAATATGGAAAAGGTCTGATGTATCTTTTTAAATTGTTTTTGTTTGGTTTGGTTTAGTTTATTGTGTTAGTTTAATGTGTTAAGGTTGTGTTTTGTATTGTTTATGTATTGTATTTTCTCTTTTTTGTTCTTTTTCTTTCTTTTGTCTTCTTTCTTCCTTTTCTTTTTTGTAAGCTCTAAAAATAATAAATATTATTATATAAAAAAAAGCAAGGAAGCAGGCTGCAGGAACCTGCAGCGGGGTTACATAGAGGTCAAGATAGGTGTTATTCCAGCCACTGGGAAGGTCAAAGTAAGGGCTGACAGTGTTGGGTTTCCAGGCCATGCCAAATGCCAACATCTGGTGTTTGTGTCCTATGAGATCTTCTTCACAGGAAGATGTGGAATCAGAGAATTGTACCGTTGTCCACACTCTGCAATTCTGGAATCACAGCTCAAGAATCCTTGGCAGGTGGCCATCCAACCTCTGCCTAAAAACCTCCAGTGATGGAGAGTCTCCCACCTTCTAAGCTAATTCTTGCCTTCAGAAAGTGCTACTTAAAGTTTGGCAGGAAACTCCTTCCTTGCCATTTGAACCCATTGATTTGATCCTCTCTTCTGGAGCAGCAGAAAACAAGATCGCTCCATCTTCCATGTGGTGGCCCTTCAGATGTTTGAAGATGGCTCTCATATCTCAAGACTCATCTTCTCCAGGCTAAACATCCCCAACTCCCTCAACCATTCCTCATATGGTTTGCAGACCCTTTCCTCCTGAATCTTGTGGCTGCTTTGGGTGCCCAGGCACACACTACACTGTGGGTTTGTGGTCCAGGCCTGAATCTTTAGGTGCCTGGGGGCAGCTTGACCTCAGCATCTCCAGCTATTGGAGGGAAGGGGTGTGGGTGGGTAGTACAGTGATACCTCGGGTTACGAACTTAATTCGTTCTGGAGGTCTGTTCTTAACCTGAAACTGTTCTTAACCTGAAGCACCTCTTTAGCTAATGGAGCCTCCTGCTGCCGCTGTGCCACCACTGCACGATGTAACCTGAAGCATATGTAACCCGAGGTACCACTGTAGATGCTTGAGAACCAGGAGGAAGAGGCTGACAAGGGACTATCCCACACCAAGGAGACAAATAACTTGTTATGCAATGGGAGTGTCCCCCCCCCCTTCTTTCTCTTCCAGACCTGGATTTATGGGCAGCACTCATAAGAGTGAGGAGGCAAAAGTTGACAGAAGAGAAAGAGAAGGTAAGTGAAGCTGAAAAGAGAGAAAGAGAAAGAAACAGAGAGAGAGAGAGAGAGAGAGAGAGAGAGAGAGAGAGAGAGATCTGCCTCAATCAGTCTGGCCAATGTTGGGAGTTGTAGTTCGCAACGAAGGGGGAGAAATTTGCTACTCCTTGCATTTTAATCCAAACTCTTCCCAATGCACAACTCACAAACTCCACCCTCATCAGGCCTCCTCTTCCCCAATTTGTCCAATTTGTCTTTTAAAGCCATCCAAGTTGGCGGGCATCCCTGCCTCGCCTGGAAGTGAGTTCCATTCTTTAACCATGTGTTGCGCGAAGAAGGACTTTACTGAATCTGTTCTGAATCTTACAGCATTCAGCTTCATTAGATGTCTACGAGTTCTTGTGTTAGGAGAGAGGGAGAGAAATGTTTCTTCGCCAGCTCTTTGGCGAAGAATGCTTTAGGTAAAGGTAAAGGGACCCCTGAGCATTAGGTTCAGTCATGGCCGACTCTGGGGTTGCGGCGCTCATCTCGCTTTATTGGCCGAGGGAGCCGGCGTACAGCTTCCGAGTCATGTGGCCAGCATGACTGAGCCGCTTCTGGCGAACCAGAGCAGCACACGGAAACGCCGTTTACCTTCCCGCCGGAGCGGTACCTATTTATCTACTTGCACTTTGATGTGCTTTCGAACTGCTAGGTTGGCAGGAGCAGGGACCGAGCAATGGGAGCTCACCCCGTCACGGGGATTCGAACTGCCGACCTTCTGATCAGCAAGTCCTAGGCTCTGTGGTTTAACCCACAGCACCACCCTTGTCCCTTGCTTTACCAACCTAGCAATCCAGCTCACAAATCGTGCAGCTGCCTCCACCTGCAGAAAGTACACAGAGAGCTCCCTGTGTTCCTTGAGACAGCGGTGTCCGTTCTGAGTCGAGCCAGTTGTGGAGGGACTGCTGATCACTGAGCAGGTGAAGTATTTACTTAGGTTTGTCTTTTTCTAAGAACTGTGTCCCTCTGTTCCCAAACAGTGACGCTCGCTCCTCAAGAGTGTTGTTCGAGGGCAGATTACGGCAAGGGAGCGGTTTTGCGTCCGCCTCTGCTCAGGACGACCTGCTCTGCTCAGGTTACTGACACTGCAAACAGCAACCATTCCTTTGCGGACCACCCTAGACAACGCCCACCAAACATTACATGGCTATGCATGGATGCAAGTCTATGCATCACTTTCCCATCAGGGAGCGGATTAGCAGGTACAAGACAAGCCCAGACTCCATGGCTTTTCCCCAACAGACACTCAGAATTTTCTGCTTGTAACAGCGTGAATCGCACATCAAGGATCAATGCTTGAGATCCAAAGTATTTGTAGTGGCCAGCTGTAGGAGGCTGTATCACATGATGCAGGTCATATGATTGTATGTCTCAGGCCAGTTATGGTTTTTCCCCTCTAGTAAATCATTAACCAAAAGAGCAAACATCTTACTTGCTTTTTTAATAATGCTCCCTGCAACTCTGTGTTCAGGATAGCAAGGAAGGTGCCAAACCAGCCAGCAATATAACATATATAATATGTGCTATGTAGTGAACAACTTAACAATATGTTATATAATATTTTATATAACATATACAATATGAAGAAGCCGTGGTGGAAGGTAGAGAAACTACAAGCAGGCAAGGTGTCCATGAAATTTTGGATAGCCTCCATGGGCACACACCATGTTATCAGGGTTATAACACCTATACACACCACACCACAACCTCACAAAAAATGTAACCAGCCCTGTATGAAAAGAAAATCGAGGGGAATCACGTCCAGAATTTGCAGGCATCAAATTCATGTTCTCTAAGAATGTTTGAAGAGCCTTTTGGATCAGGGAAAAAACAATGCTGTCCAGGGTTGTAAAGACTGCGGAGAGAATAACTGGGTGCACTCTTCCCACCTTGGATCAAATCTATGCTTCCAGGTGCCATAAGAAAGCTGCAGAGATAGCGCAGGATAGTGCGCACCCAGGAAATGATCTCTTTCAGCTTCTGCCTTCTGGAAGAAGGTACAGGGTTATAAAGACTAGGACTGGCTGCCTGAGAAACAGTTTCTATCCAAATGCGATTTGGATAGTCTCTATGGGAGTATATTGTATTTTAAAATGGGGTATCAGAGTTTTTAGGGGCTAACCAGGTTGGGATAGCTGGGATAGCAGGCTTGTTGGTTTTTGAATGTCTTATGTAGATTTTTTTCAATTTTGTTGTTCTGTATGGGACAATGACAATAAAGATTATCGTATTGTATCTCTGTTGGCATTCTGTTCTCACAGCAGCCACCCAGGTGCCTGTGGGAAACAGGACCCAAACAGAAGAGTGCTTTCTCTGCCTGTGTGCTCCAGCGACTCATTTACAGGAGCATGTCTGCTTCTGACTGTGGAGCATAGCCACTGTGGCTAGTAGCCATTGATAGCCTTTTCCTATGTGAATTTGTCTAATCCTCTTTTAAACCCATCCAACGCGGGTGGCGCTGTGGACAAAACCTCAGTGCCTAGGACTTGCCAATTGTATGGTCGGCAGTTCGAATCCCCGCGGCGGGGTGAGCGCCTGTCTTTCGGTCCCAGCTCCTGCCCACCTAGCAGTTCGAAAGCACCCTTAAGTGCAAGTAGATAAATAGGTACCACTTTATAGCGGGAAGGTAAACAGCGTTTCCGTGTGCTGCGCTGGTGCTGGCTCGCCACGTGACCCTTAAGTGCAAGTAGATAAATAGGTACCACTTTATAGCGGGAAGGTAAACAGCGTTTCCGTGTGCTGCGCTGGTGCTGGCTCGCCACGTGACCCGGAAGTGTCTGCAGACAGCGCTGGCTCCCGGCCTCTTAAGTGAGATGAGCGCACAACCCTAGAGTCGGACACGACTGGCACATACGGGCAGGGGTACCTTTACCTTTTAAGCTGGTGGTCATCACTGCCTCCTGTGGGAAGGAGTTCCATAGGACTACATGAATTTTGTTAATTATTAATTTTAATTGTGTGTGTTTATGCATTGCATTTAGGTCCCACCTTTTCCTCCAAGGAGCTCAAGGTGACGTACATGGTTCCCCGTTTCATTTAATCCCCACCAGGTAGGTTAGGCTAAGAAGCAGTGACTGGCCCAACGTCACCCAGTGAACTTAATGGCTGAGTGGGGATTCAAACCCTTGTCTCCCAAGATCTAGTCCAAAACTCTAACCATTATGCGCCACACTCCAATACAAACCTACACCCATATACATTTTTCTTATATGAAGCTGTCCATCTTTCCCCAAACAGTGATACCATGGTTTAAGAACAATTTACCATATTTTTCGCTCTATAAGACGCACCAGACCACAAGACGCACCTAGTTTTTGGAGGAGGAAAACAAGAAAAAAAATATTCTGAATCTCAGAAGCCAGAACAGCAAGAGGGATCGCTGCGCAGTGAAAGCAGCAATCCCTCTTGCTGTTTTGGCTTCTGGGATAGCTGCGCAGCCTGCATTCGCTCCATAAGACGCACACACATTTCCCCTTACTTTTTAGGAGGGAAAAAGTGAGTCTTATAGAGCAAAAAATACGGTAGTTTATGAACAACTTGGAGGGAAAAAGTGAGTCTTATAGAGCAAAAAATACGGTAGTTTATGAACAACTTGGATTAAGAACGCTGCAAACCCTGAAGTAGGTGTTTTGGTTTGTGAACTTTGCCTTGGAATAAGAACATGTTTTGCTTCCTGTTGAGCGTGTTCCATTTGTAAATTGTCATAATCTGTGTGAATCGCATAGCTTTTACCGCACGAAGTTATTCTTAAAAATATACAAGCTGTTACCAAAACGAAATTTACCTGGGGTGGCCGGTTTTGTAGATTCTGGTTGTATTTCATCTTCAGGTCTATGTAAAGGTGCCAAGTGTAATTGACAGTATACAAGAAGGAGGCAACATAGAAGATCTGGAAAAAGGAGGAACATGGTTGGGCAACATGCATGACCCACAATTCTGCAATCACACCATGTATAAACTTGGGATCTGTGCAAGTATGGAATTCTCTACTCAGCCAAACTCCCTCCAGACCCTTGGGATTTCACTAAGAATTGCCTGCATGCTGTCAAAATGATTTTCATCATTTTAGAAGCCACTTGCTTCTAAAAAATAAAAATAAAACGTGCCATTTTCAGGATGCTAAATTTTGGCACATGTACACAAATGACACAGAATTGCAGAATATGAGGTTTTAAATGGCTATTTGCATTTTTAAATGACTGGCATATTCTTGGATTTTAAAATGGCTTTTCCAGCACCTACCTGCCATAATAACTGTTCTTATGAGAAGAAAAATGACAAATCCAAAGGAAGAAAAGTTCTGCATAGTATTGTTAAAACAGCCTTGGGCCGAGGTGTCTCAGCATGGAGTTTGAAGGCAGAAAGGGCTAAGGGCAGAAATAATTTGGCATCCCCTACCCATCCTTTTGAGAAAACAACAACAAACGAACTTTTTAGAACTGTATCATATTATGAATACCACGAGGAAAAAGAGTTAAAGTTCCTCCTATCATAACACCGGAATCCCGGGGGACCAGCTGATTAGCAGTAGATTTTGGAAGGACAAAACAAAGCATTTGCGGAGAGGCACCCTCTGTCATTTACGGTGGTCCTGTAAAAAAGCTTGTAATTTCTGGAAAGCAGTTTTTACTACTACAGTGGTACCTTGGGTTAAGTACTTAATTCGTTCCGGAGGTCCGTTCTTAACCTGAAGCACCACTTTAGCTAATGGGGCCTCCTGCTGCTGCTGCTGCGCCGTCGCTGCACGATTTCTGTTCTTATCCTGAAGCACTATTTCTGGGTTAGCCGAGTCTGTAACCTGAAGCATATGTAACCTGAAGCGTATGTAACTGTACAGTGGTACCTTGGGTTACATACGCTTTAGGTTACAGACTCCACTAACCCAGAAATAATACCTCGGGTTAAGAACTTTACCTCAGGATAAGAACAGAAATCGTGCAGCGACGGCACAGCAGCAGCAGGAGGCCCCATTAGCTAAAGTGGTGCTTCAGGTTAAGAACAGTTTCAGGTTAAGAACGGACCTCCAGAACGAATTAAGTTCTTAACCCGAGGTACCACTGTATAAGCAAGTTTACGCCACAGTCCGTTGTACCTTGCCCCACCCTGGCATTCTCCTTCCATCTGCAAATGGGGTGGGATACATGAGTCCCTGGAACATCAAGGTTCAACCCTGAAACTGTTGGTGTCTTCAAATTGTTCTCCAACAGGAAAGATGATAAGAACTTTTCTATAAGCAGTGCAAGCGTGGGGAGGAAAAGGCACATAACACCGGTGGGGAGGAAAAGGCACATAACACTGAGGTCCAGCTCCGAGGGCCTTCTGGCGGTTCCCTCCCTGCAAGAAGTGAGGTTACAGGGAACCAGGCAGAGGGCCTTCTCGGTAGTGGCACCCACCCTGTGGAACGCCCCCCCCCCCACCAGATGTCAAGGAAATAAACAACTATTTGACTTTTAGAAGACATCTGAAGGCAGCCCTGTTTACGGAAGTTTTTAATGACTAGTGTTTTATATCTTTTTTTATTCTTTTGTTGGGAGCCGCCCAGAGTGGCTGGGGAAACCCGGCCAGATGGGCAGGGTAGAAACAACAAATGGAATTGAATTGAAAGGCATGGATAAGATAATCAGGGAGAGGATTTTCAAAAGTGCACCAAGGAACTGCTATCTAGAATCAATCTGGATTGAAAACAGCATGCGGATGGCTACGAGATGCTCTGGATTGAAAGTTCATTTTAGTGCTCCAAACGGGGTCAGCGTGTATGCGGTTTATGTCTGACACCGTGGGGCTCTTCTGATATTTTTGTCCTGCCCTTTCCCCACCAGTCATTATAACTGCTTTGCTTTCTTCCCATCCATTGTGCTGGCCAAATGGAGTGGAATTTTATTAAAAGCTTTCTAGGCCATTTGGATTTAATTGAGGGCGGGGAGGCGGGAGAGCAGGTAAATTGTACAACAGCCACACAAGGACCTTGTTGCATGTCAGTGGAGCATGGAATTCACGTTTTGATGGGGTCATGAGAGGATCCTCAAAAACACAAATGGTTCTTTGGCAACTCTGGACAGGCGACTGGAGAGGACATGGGAACAAGCAGAGACAGCAAGTCGGGAGTGTTGCTTAGGGATGGCTCTGTTGGGAGTTTGGTAAATATATTGCAGTGGCATGCAGAAAAAGATGTTGTGGTTAGACTGCTGGCAGGGTGGATAAAAATCAATGAGGTTTTTTTTTAAAAAAACTGGATTTTTAAAATTTAAATTGGATTTTTTTTTTGTTTAAATCAGATTTTTTATTTCAATCAGTTTTTTTTTGCTTTAAATCGGATTTTAAAAATAAAATGCTTTTGGAGGAAAAAACTTCCTAAAGATTTAAGTTACATTATAGTCCAAAGACTATTCATCAGGAAATAAGGGTTTGATTTAAGTTTTTCACGTGTACTAAAACTCAGTCTAAGGTGTTTTTTTAATCACCTTTTTTAATCACCTGATGTTTAACCACATCAGTTAACAAATATGGATATATATGCTATAATGTTACTGTTTTAGTTAAATAAATTGTTTAAGTTGTTATAAGGAAATGATTATTTTTCTCCTTCCAATAAAGGCCAATTATAAACAGTTTACTTATGAAACCTCACAGTAATTTCTAATTGTACAGTATAACCAAATCAGTAGTTTTTGATATAACTGTAAAAACTACTCTGAAAATTTGTTATTCCAAAAACTGAAACCTTCATCTGATTGTAAATATTAAGATTATACCAGCAAGAATGAGTCTGTAAAAAAATGTTTTAAATCAAGTCTTACGGACTAGTGATTTAAATCATGATTTAAATTGATTTGATTTAAATCAAATCCACCCTGACTGCTGGTTTAAAGCAGGCTTCCTCAACCTTGGCCCTCCCGAGGTTTTGAGACTACAATTCGTATCATCCCTGACCACTGGTCCTGCTAGCTAGGGATCAGGGGCGAATGAAGGTGTCATGAAACCCGGGGTGGGGTGTTGCTACGTAGGTTGCTTGGGCGGCGCCGCCGGATGGCTCACAGCGCACCGCTTCTCCCCACACCTGCCATGCCACTATCTGTGTATTGGATGACCCCCGTTTTTTGGCATGATTTTTGGATCTGCCAAGAGGGCCCTCTCTGCTGATCACAACCCCCAAGATGGCCTGTAGGGAAGGAAGTGCCCTTTCAAGAATTTGAGCCATAGTTATGCCAGTCCAGCAGGTACTGCAAGGAACTTGGAGAGAAAGCTGTCTCCTGCCTTTAATTTCCTGGCAAAATTTGTTAGCAGACCTTGCAGCTTGGGTCAATTAGATGGGAATAATCACTTACAGTTTCTGAAGTTCAAAGGCTTTATTCATGCAGGAATTATTAACAGGATGAGTGGAGGTGAGAGGGAGAAAATGGCAGACATATCTCAAAAAGCTGGGAGAGAACAACAAACAAAATGGCTCAGCTTTTAGGGGTGGAATTAATTTAATCAAAGAGCTACAAACAAGTGCTGGCTAGATTGCTCCACAAACGTGCCCTTTGGTAGTTGAAAGCAACACATGCATTAACTTTGAATTCAAGGGAACGTATTTGCTTTACTCAAACAAATTTTTTACATTTGACCACTTTCTGAACCTAAGAAGAGAGCACCCTGCTGACTCAGACCAAAGGCATCCAGTATCCTATTTCCCACTTTGGCAAACTAGATTCTTCTGCAAGATTACCTACACAAATTACACACAGATACAGATTTAACTTGATTTGAGACACATATGCACCCTTCGCATACTGATTGCGGGAGGCAGTTTACAAAGGGCCTCAAAGACGAACTTCTGGGTGCAGAGCCCAGGAATGTGGTTTGGCTAAACGCTCTGCCTATATTTATTCAGCATTTTGCTTCTAAACAGGGTTGTGGGCAATTTTTGTATACAGGCAAGATGCTCCAACTTCCTTCAGATGTGTAAACAGCTTCAGAATAATTCAAATGCTCTCTTAAAGGCAAGAGCAAGCTAGGGACCGGGGAAAATGTCAGAAAGACCAGATGTGCTGCATGCCAGCAAATGGAAAAAATGAAAACAAAGAAACAGGAAGGTCGGATTTCCTGGCATGACTGATGATACATGTGGAACAATAAGCTTGAAGGTTTGGAAAACCAGTAGGCCACTGTCATTTAAAAAGAAAGAATATAGTGATTCTAACCAGGGACTCCTACAGCAGGGCTTGCAAAGGAGTAGTCCAGGTTCATCCTAATTCAGACCACATTCGCACCATGCACTGAAAACACTATGATACCACTTTAAACAGTCATCGCTTCCCCCAAGGAATCCTGGGAACTGTAGTTTGTGACAGGTCTGATAGATGCTAAGAGATTCCTTTCCCCCTCCCAGAGCTACTATTCCTAGAGTACTTTAACCATCACTCCCTCTTCACAAGGAACAGCTCTCTGAAACCTGGAAGGCCAGCAGGAGTATACCTGGATTTAAAGTTTAAGAATATCTGGAGACTGGCTACCAGTAAGAAAATAACTCATAACAGGAGCGATAAAAATAACAAGAAAACTGGGCACATGTTATGCAAGATGGTGGCCTTTTGGGCAATATACGAATGAGTCTGGTCTTAAAGATAAACTCGTCAAAGCATCTTTGCCTATACTATTATTATTATTATTATTATTATTATTATTATTATTATTATATACCACCCTATACCCGAAGGTCTCAGGGCAGTTCACAGAAAAGATCAACATAAAAACAACATTCTATATAATAAAAACAAAAACAACAATGCAATAACCTGCCCCCCAAAAGAGCCACATTTTAAAAGCATATAGGATGTATAGCTATCATGAACAGAATGACCTGAACTGTATTCTTCCCTGGAAATGGTTATCTGTGATAGATAATAAATAAATAAATTGTGCTCCCCCCGATGCATTATATGCTGGAAATCTCAACAGTTTGCACAGATTAATTGTTATTATTTATGTTAAGAAATAGGATTCCCTAGGATCTAGGGCAGGGGTAGCCAATGTGATGCTCTCCAGATGTTGGTCTCCAGCCCCCATCCTTCCGGGCCAATGGCTATCCTGGCTGGGAACTGGAGCCCAGCTACATCTGGAGGGTACCACACCTGCTACCCCTGGCCTAGAGAAATTTCAGATGCTGAAATATTGGGTTGACCAGCTCTGAATATACCCCCCCCCCCAATTATGAGGTGGGTATTTAGCATTTAGCTCTAGCTCTAGCTTCCAAACTGGGATCACAGACACTTTGGACCCCAGAATCAAAGGCACAAAACACATCAGCACAGCACAGGAACACCAGTTACTGCTTTCCCTTGAGAGCGTGTTCTGCATGTTCGTTCCAGGAAGTGCACTGCAATTTTGCACCTGCTCACTGCCAGGTAAAGTCTATTGGCACAGACCCATGTTATGGTTTCGCTCTATCCCAAAGCAAACAAGAGACCTTTGCAATTCCCCTATCAAGTGGTGCCTGAGACCCCGGTCAGAGCAGACAGTTCTGGGCTCGGCAGATTAATTTCCTGGTTTAGCTTCTTCCAACAAACACTTGGCAAAAACCAACCAACCCCACAGCTTTACAACAACCGCTGCTCTGATCTGCAAGTTTCTGAGGGCAAACAGGTATGTTTTAATCAAAGAGGCAACTGTCTTCTGCCTCCAACCCAGAGCTTTCCGAACTTTTCATGTTGGTGACAAACTTTTTAGACATGCATCATTTCACAACACAGTAATTCAGTTTTACTAGCAAGCTGGAGGTTAAACTAACGCCTTTCCAGCCCCGGGAGGAGCGTGGGGAAAATTTGTGCGACACACCAACAAACAAACGTGTTGTGATGCACAGTTTCGAAAGCTCTGGTCTAGAAGAGCCTACTCAGAAGCTGGCTCAGCTCCTTGAAGCCACCCCTGCCCTCTCAGGGCTGCCTGACATGTTTACCAAACCACACCTCTTGTGACAGCTCAGTACCAAGCCAACACACATTCCAGCTGGCGCAACCAAAGAGAAATTCCCAATGCTCTGGTTTGCAAAGCACTAGAAAAGCGAGGGCAGTTTCAGAATTGGATGACTGTCTTGCTTTTGTAAAGATTGTCCACGGAAGTCCTGATTCTCCAAAGGTGGACCAATGGAGCACTGACCATTTGATCACTGGTCAATTTCCAGCAGACCATCTCAGACCTTCAGATGCCTTCAAATCATGTCAATTATTATTTTTTTATACGGCATTCTGCTTTTTGGGGGAACAGGAAAACCTGATGGCACCTAACAATATGGGGTAGGGAAAGGAAGACCAGTTCTCTTAGAGCACTAATAAGTCCACAGTTACAAAACCCCATGAAAAAACAAACAAACAAACAAACAACCCAATAAAACTGTATCAGAAGCAGGAAAAAATAACCAAGCATAATTAGTATAGAATTAGGACCCCCAAAGCCTCCTGGGACAACAGCCACATCACTATTAAACAGCAGAAGGCTAACAGTGATGGGACCAGACTGGTTTCTCTACGGAGTGTTTTCCATGAAAATGGAGCCACGTTATAGAAGGCCCTGCCTCTAATGGCCTTCTGCTTGACCACCTGTAATCTACAGTGGTACCTCGAGTTAAGTACTTAATTCGTTCTGGAGGTCCGTTCTTAACCTGAAATTGTTCTTAACCTAAGGTACCACTTTAGCTAATAGGGCCTCCTGCTGCTGCCGGAGCACGATTTCTGTTCTCATCCTGAAGCAAAGTTCTTAACCCGAGGTACTATTTCTGGGTTAGCAGAGTCTGTAACCTGAGGTGTCTGTAAACTGAAGCATCTGTAACCCGAGGTACCACTGTATTTGTTTTAAATGGGACTGAAGTTATCTTGAACTTTGTCTAGATGAAGTAGACTCTGGAACATGGCTATGAGGGGTCTCTATACGTGGTCTCTCCCAGGTCCTAGTCCAACCCTCTAACCACTACAGCAACTTGGCTCCCTAGGCAGATTGCTGCTAGCACCACAGGCAAAAAAAAACACTCTCCATCCCTGAAACAGGCCAAAGTGCCGGCATCCTTCTTACTTCTGCTGTAGCTTGTAGGTTGTAGCAGGCAGCCTCCTGGCTTGCGGACGTGGCAACCTCTTCATTGTAGAGGAGAGCCCCGAACAGCCAGCTCATGCCCAGAAAGAGATCCAAGAGGCTCAAGTAGAACAAAGGCCGTCCCTGGGGAAGAAGGAGAGGGAATGGTTATTATTTCCTTATTTACTGCATTCACAACTCACCTTTTTCTCCAGGGAGCTCAAGGTGGAGCCCATGGCTTCTTCGCCTCCATCTTATTTAATCCCCGTGACAACCCCGTGAAGCAGGTTAGGCTGAGAGGCAGTGGCTGCCCCCCAGAGCTTCATTGCTGAGTTCAGGATTCAAACCCTGGTCTTTCCCAGGTCCCATTTCAACACTCTAACCACTACGCTACACTGCTGTGGCATTGTCCTCCTCCATGAATGTATCTAAAAATGTAAAGGGACCCCTGACCATTAGGTCCAGTCGTGGCCGACTCTGGGGTTGTGGCGCTCATCTCGCTTTATTGGCCGAGGGACCCGGCGTACAGCTTCCAGGTCATGTGGCCAGCATGACTAAGCTGCTTCTGGCGAACCAGAGCAGCGCACGGAAACACCGTTTACCTTCCCGCTGGAGTGGTACCTATTTATCTACTTGCACTTTGATGTGCTTTCGAACTGCTAGGTTGACAAGAGCAGGGACCGAGCAATGGGAGCTCACCCTGTTGTGGGGATTTGAACCGCCAACCTTCTGATTGGCAAGTCCTAGGCTTTGTGGTTTAACCCACAGCGCCACCCACATATGAATGTATAGTCCTCTTTTAAAGCCAGCCAAGTTGGTGGTCATCACTTCCTGCTGCAGGAGGGAGTTCCGGAGTTTAACTATGCACTGCTTTAAGTTCTGGTGCCCCTTCCCCATTCCACGTACAGAAGCCAACTAGACCAGCGGTTGAATCCTGCTTCTTCATCGCCAATGATGGGGTAGCATTTTCTGCTCCCGACCCCTCGAGACAGCAGGCTAAATTAGGGCAGTGATGGCCAAACCTGGCCCTCCAGCTGTTTGGGGACTACAATTCCCATCATCCCTGACCACTCGTCGTTAGCTAGGGATGATGGGAGTTGTAGTCCAAAAACAGCTGTTTGGGGACTACAATTCCCATCATCCCTGACCACTCGTCGTTAGCTAGGGATGATGGGAGTTGTAGTCCAAAAACAGCTGGAGGGCCAAGTTTGGCCACCACTGGATTAGGGGGTCCAGGACAGCCTGGGTGGCAACCAAGGGGAAATAGATTGGTGCGTAGGATAACAGCCAGGAGGAACAGCCACATGCTGCTGCTGCTTGCCCCCAGCACCTGCTGCCTGAGGCAGGGGCCTCACTCTGCCTAATGATAGGACCGGCCCTTTGGGTTTCAGTTAAAATACTGCTATTGACCTATCAAATTTGCCGAACCTTTAAGATCTGTCCCATTGAGCTGCTTCTCACAAACAAATGTGCAGCCTTCCCAGAAAGGACCTCGTGGTCACTCTGGTTAAGATATAATGGTATATGAGTACTATAAATAAAGTAAAATAATTCCATTCTTTAGCAGGAACAACCGTGGGAGGGGCAAGCATTTCAAGATTACATGAATTAGTCTTCGGCAGCAAGCAGTCTTGCGGCTCATGAAAGGCTAACCAATTTATTACAGCACAAGGTTCTGTGGCCGAAGTCCACTTCGTCAGGGGCAGGAAATGGATTCTCGGTCAGCAGATATTTAACCTTTGTATATCGTATCGTAAGGGACACGGGTGGCGCTGTGGGTAAAAGCCTCAGCGCCTAGGGCTTGCCGATTGAAAGGTCGGCGGTTCGAATCCCTGCGGCAGGGTGCGCTCCCGCTGCTCGGTCCCAGCGCCTGCCAACCTAGCAGTTCGAAAGCACCCCCGGGTGCAAGTAGATAAATAGGGACCGCTTACCAGCGGGAAGGTAAACGGCGTTTCCGTGTGCGGCTCTGGCTCGCCAGAGCAGCAATGTCACGCTGGCGACGTGACCCGGAAGTGTCTCCGGACAGCGCTGGCCCCCGGCCTCTTGAGTGAGATGGGCGCACAACCCCAGAGTCTGTCAAGACTGGCCCGTACGGGCAGGGGTACCTTTACCTTTACCTTATATCGTATTGTTGTTTTTTATTGCTATGGCTGATGCAAATAAAGTTTCAACCTGTAAACAGAGTTTGAACGGTCATGAAATCCATTGCCTGCCTTCATAACCAAGCAGTTTTGGACACGAGTTCCAATCCTACAAGCATCCTTTGAAATCCCTCTGTTGGGGTAAGGAAACTATTAAACTGCATAGTAACCATGGGGCCCCGAAAAGAGCTCCTTCACATTTGACATGCACCAAGTTGTCTTCCTGCTCTTTGACCACATTCACCCCATACATTTAAAGCACTATGATACCGCTTTAAAAAAACCATGGTCCCCCCCAAAGAATTCTGGGAGTTGTAGTTTGTTAAAAGTGCTGAGAGTTGTTAGGAAGGCCCCCTTATTCCCCTCCCAAAGTTACAATTCCCACAGTTCCCTGTGGAGAGGAACTGAGTGTTAAACCTGTGATGGGTCCCTCACTACCCTTAAAAAAACTACACTTCCCAGAATTCTTTGGGGGAAGCTGCAACTCTTTAAAGTGGTACCCTAGCACTTTAAATGTATGGTGTCAATGTGGCCTTTTCTATGTAGATGCTGACTGTAGCAACAGCATGCATGTATGCAAAATTTGAAAAACGCAATAAATATTTCGAATTATATAAATATACATTTAAAAAATGCACCCACATCTGAAGGGTCCGAGATTGTGGGAACCCGGCGCATCCTTGAAGCCATGTGTCATGTTTCAAGGATGAAGAATGAAATAAAAACCCATTTTTTCCCCTGTAATTCCAAGGTTTGTAATAAAGTTGCTGGTTTCCTCGCTCACCGTGTGTGTCCCCCGCCATAGTGTGACACACAGACAGAGGTGGCATGACAGACAGAAAGTCAACAGGAGAGGATTCCTTGCATAGGCATGCAGTGAAAGGCTTTGTCTTTTTTTCTATTATTGCATTTATACAACCATCTTTTTTTCTCTCCGGGGATCTCAAGGTGGTTTGCTCATTCCTTTTCCTTATTTAATCCCCACAGCAGCCCTGTGAGGCGGGTTAAGCTGAGAGAGGCAACGACAGGTCACCCTACTGAGCTTCATGGCTGAGTGGGAATTTGAACCCTGGTCTCCTTGCCGCGAAGCTCACTGGGTGATGTTGGGGGCCAGTCACTGCCTCTCAGCCTAGCCTACCTCACAAGGTTGTTGTGGGGAGGGGCAGAACCATGCACACCACTTTGAGCTCCTTGGATAAAAAAAGGGGAATATAAATGCAAATCATGATGATGAAAATAATAACAATAATAATAAGGTAAAGGGACCCCTGACCATTAGGTCCAGTCGTGACCAACTCTGGGGTTGCTGCACTCATCTCGCTTTATTGGCTGAGGGAGCCAGCGTACAGCTTCTGGGTCATGTGGCCAGCATGACTAAGTCGCTTCTGGCGAACCAGAGCAGCGCACGGAAACGGCGTTTACCTTCCCGCTGGAGCAGTACCTATTTATCTACTTGCACTTTGACGTGCTTTCAAACTGTTTGGTTGGCAGGAGCTGGGACCGAGCAACGGGAGCTCACCCCGTCGCGGGGATTCGAACCGCCGACCTTCTGATCGGCAAGTCCTAGGCTCAGTGGTTTAACCCACAGCGCCACCCGCATCCCTCAATAATAATAATAGCAGCCGCTTAATTGCCAATGGAGGAGATGACCTCTTGCCAGGGGCTCTGCTCTTGCACAGCTTATAACAGGGCTCTAGACTGCTGCTCTGAAAGGAAACAAGATGATGATTCAGCCTCTGGAATGAAATATTTGTTTTAGCAACTAGGAGGGAAGAATGCCCTTGAAATTTTTAAACATTCTTCATGGAGATTGCTGCCCCTCCCTCCTGAGCTGCTTACATAAAGTGCAATTTAGCTTAATTCTTTTTTTAAAAAAAGCAATAAAAAAAAACATTAAAAGAAATTCCCTTACCTGGGGGGATCTGGCTGTATTCTGGAGCATTGCATAACCAATCAGCGAACTGGACCCTATTACACTGTGGGAACAAAGAGTTGCTTGGATGAGCAGAAGGTTACCTGACATTTAACGGAGGGAAAGAAGTAGGTGCATGGGGGGTGCATGTCAGTTTTTGGCATTGCACAGGGTGCCACTGAAATCTGAGACGTCAAGGTCCACCACTGTTGCCAACGTTCCTTCTAGTGGGGCTCTCATGCCTTGAACAGCAGGTGGCCATCAGAAATTCTGTAGACGACAGTTTCTGCATCATTGAGCCTGCATGATGGAGAAAGCTTATCTGCCGAATTTCTGCTTAAAGGGCGTAGGACAGGGGGCGGCAAGGTTTACCTTGCCTGGGCCGGTTCACTCCAGCAGAGATCCATCTGTGGGCCAGATCGCGCATGTGCACCTGCGATTTCTGGCAGACATGATTTCCGGCGTCGGCGCAAACGCAATTTCCGGCACTGCAGAAGCGAGTCCCTGCGCCGCGCTGGTTTAGCCCAGCGTGCGGGGACTCGCTGAGCGGGCGGCTCAGTTTGGGGGCAGCTCGTGGGCTGGTTAAATGACCCCCATGGGCTGCTTGTGGCCCATGGGTCTTAGGTTGCCTACCCCTGGAGTAAGAGCATCTCCAGGAAAAGAAGTTGATGACCCCTTGAGCTCTTGCTATTGCATTTCTCTCTCTCTCTCTCTCTCTCTCTCTCTCTCTCTCTCTCTCACACACACACACACACACACACACAGCCTAATCCTTGCCACTTCCAGCTTCCACTGCCTTAGACAATGAATGAAAAGGACTGGCATATGGAAAGGGTTGCCAACATTTCCCCCAAGACTCATTACTGTGCTTTTAGCAGCGGCTTGATCTGCGGACAGTAGAAGGTGACCAAAATTACCGTATTTTTCGCCCTATAGGACGCACCGTCCCATAAGGAGCACCTAGTTTTTTGGGGGGGAAATATTAAACTGATAAGAACAGATTCTACACTTGATCTTAGCCAAAAGGCCGAGAAGCGGGGGGAGATAAAGGGGGGGATTTATTTTTCCCCCAGGCGCAGGGCTGGGGCGGGGGAAGCCTGAGCTTCCCCCGACCCCAGCCCGCAGAACAGGCAACTCTCCGCAAGCCGTGGGAGCCCAGCGTGGGCTCCCGCGCCTTGCGGAGAGCTGCGCGAAGCCTGCATTCGCCCCATAGGATGCACACACATTTCCCCTTCATTTTTGGAGGGGAAAAATGCGTCCTATGGGGCGAAAAATACGGTACTTCTCTCCATCCTGCAAAAAATCTGCACATGCCAACTTTTGCTGAAGTTAATGGCACAAAGATAATGTAGAAACCCAAAGCATGCATAGAAGTCTTTGCACAAATGCACCTCAAGGCCAACAGGGACAGAGAAAATGTTTTAATTTGTCAAAACTGCTGGCTGATGACATTTTCATTTCATTCATTCAAAACGTCCATCTTCCGCGTCTCTGACACTCGAGGTGACTCACAACAGGCTTTCAAAATAAGTAAATAAAGAACATCAGCAACAGCCAGTAAAAGAGAAGAGAATAAATCCTCACAGAGTTTCAGAGCTATTCTAAAAGGAGAGACCAGCCTCTGGTGGGAGGTTTTCCATCAGTCCCAGGTTACATCTTTAGAAAGAAGAAGCTTTGCAGTACCTCAAAGAAGCCATGACTGCTTGGATCCAGTGGATGACAGGAAAGATCTGGAGAGAAGAGAGAGCAAAATGAGATGTATCCCTGCATGACCACGGGATAGCTCAGTCGGTGCTGGTATGGCCAAGGTTGTAGGTTCAATCCCCGTACAGGACAGCTGCATATTCCTGCATTGCTTGGACTGGATGGTCCTCAGAGTCCCTTCCCACTCTATGATTCTATGATACAGCCTTCAACAACTTGGTGTCCTCCAGATTGAGATGTGTTGGACTACAACTCCCATCAGCCTCAGCATGCATGGCCACATGACACTGGTGCTGATGGCAGGTGTAGTTCCGCACTTATAGAGGGAACCAGGCTGGCAAAGCAATGCATTGTGGGTTGCACTTGGTCAGGGGCTGAACATGTGGATATACTCAGAGCCAGTGTGGTCACGGGGAGGACCACGCATGCCGCCTTGAATTCCTTGGAGGAAAAAGGTGGGAAATACATGCAATAAATAAGGGACTTTTGCACACAGCACACAGCTGTAACTATGGAATTCGCTCCCGCAAGACGTAGTAATGGATGGCTTTAAAAGGCATTTAGGCAATTTGGTGGAACGTAAGGCTACTAACAGGGGATGTGGGTGGCGCTGTGGGTTAAACCACAGAGCCTAGGACTTGCCGATCAGAAGGTCGGCAGTTTGAATCCCCGCAACGGGGTGAGCTCCCGTTGCTTGGTCCCCGCTCCTGCCAACCTAACAGTTCGAAAGCACATCAAAGTGCAAGTAGATAAATAGGTACCACTCTGGCGGGAATGTAAACGGCGTTTCCGTGCACTGCTCTGGTTCGCCAGAAGCGGCTTAGTCATGCTAGCCGCATGACCTGGAAGCTGTACACCGGCTCCCTCGGCCAATGAAGCAAGATGAGTGCCGCAACCCCAGAGTCGGCCACGACTGGACCTAATGGTCAGGGGCCCCTTTACCTTTACGACTACTGACAATGATGGTCATGTATTATGCCAGCATTGGGAACTAACAGAATTCCCCTGTGAGCATCACAAGTAGGGAGAGGGCTACTGATCTCAGGTTCTCGCTTGCGGGATATCCACTGGGGCATCCAGCTGGCCTCTATGGGACTTGGATTAGATGGGCTTCCTTTGGTCTGAGTCGCTGTCAGGCTCTTCTGATGTCCTTGAAATGAAGGCTCCGTTGAGCTAATAACCTACTCATGGCCCCATCCTTCATGCATTTGGCTAATCCACTTTTAAAAACATCAGAGCCAGCAGGCAGCACAATGCCAGGGCATCCTGTGGCAGTGAGTTCCATAGTTATGCCCCGAGTAAGTTATCATTTTTATTACTATTTAGATTTTCATGGCTGCCTGCCAATAGATAAATGTGCCCCAGGATGCTTACAAACAAGGCAACACTTAAAAATGCAACCTTCTGTATTTGCCTCGTTAACAGAAGATAGACTCGAATCCAAGTTCTGCTAACTGAAGCATAGCTTGAACCTTTCCAGCTGCTGTGCATTCGCCTTACAGTGGTACCTCAGGTTAAGTACTTAATTCATTCTTAAGCTGAAACTGTTCTTAACCTGAAGCACCACTTTAGCTAATGGGGCCTCCTGCTGCCGCCGCACCGCCAGAGCACGATTTCTGTTCTCATCCTGAAGCAAAGTTCTTAACCTGAAGCACTATTTCTGGGTTAGCCGAGTCTGTAACCTGAAGCGTATGTAACCTGAAGCGTATGTAACCCGAGGTACCACTGTACTTTTAAAAGCATTTAAGGGCTCAAAGCAGTTCCAAATTCAAACAGGATATGTGCACTCAGTATCATCCTACTAAGGTTTGCGTATGTAGAGTCCTTCCCTGCAAAGCTAATTGGAGAATCCTGATGGAGAATCCCACAAAATGCAAAATGCACGAGGGAAATCTATCAGGAGGAAAGTTGTCTCAGCCACCCAATTTCCTCTATAGTTTGTTCTGGATACATATCCGCCGCCCACCCCCCCACCCCCCGCTGCCTGTTAAGTTATAGCATTTTAAGAGTTTGGGTGGGCAACTTCATTCTGGCCACAGCCTCCAAACCATTGCACTTTTTCGTCAGCCTGAGTATATTGCCGGTGTAGCTGAGGGCGTGCTGTTGTTGCTGAAGCTATAAAGAATATTATACCTCTGATCCTGACGAGAGCACATGGCCATGAGGACCAGTAGCCCTGGATGGCTAAACCTGAGCACAGAAGCGAGAGGGAGGGGCAGCAAAGGGGAGGAAAGATGGATCTTTCCACGCAGAGGACTAGAAACCTGATTAGGCTGCAGGGAGCCGCAAGGAGCCTGCACAAGCAGCAGTGGGTTTCTCCATTGGAAAAGGCATGGATAACTCTTCTGAGGGGCAAAATTCCCCATCCTCCTCAGAAAGGGGTCTTTTCTCTGCTCAGAAAGCAAATTGGGGGGGGGGGGCTGACTTCTGGTGGGGGAAAAACGAGGGTGATCCTGGGCTGGCGAGAAGGAAGAAAGGACTGGAGTCAAAGAGGTGCGGGGTCTGCTTGGAGAGGGAAGGCATCGCTTACCTGCTGGGACCAGGCGTCCTGGGTGCGGAGCCCCGCGGAGGCAGCGCCGGGCGCGGAGACAGCCATGCTAGCCAGGCGGAGCAGCCGCGGGAGCGGCCGGCCAGCGCCCTCCTCCTCCTCCCCGCCCCGCCCGCCTTCCCTGGTCCTGCCCCAAGCCGCGCAACCTCCGCGCCCCCTTGGAGAAAAGGAGGGGAAACCAGGCGACGAGCGGGGAGTGGAGAGAAGGGGGAAAGCAGAAAGTTGCTGTTGTTGATGATGATGATGATGGAAGGGAAAAAAGGACCGGGAATTTTAAAAGGTCAGAAGTAGTGGAATGGGGAAAAAGAGGGTTTTTAGACAAACCAAAGAGCAAATCGAAAGGGGAAAAGACCCTCGATAAAGGTGGGAAGAAACGGCAAGGAAATTTCTCTGCAGATCAAAAGCAGGAGCAGCCCCAGGCTGTGATCGCCGCGGGTTGGGCTAGATGACCCTTGGAACCCTTTGCAGCACTATGGGTCTACGATCTCTAAGCCTCACCTGGAGTACTGTGTCCAGTTCTGGGCACCACAGTTCAAGAAGGACACTGACAAACTGGAACGTGTCCAGAGGAGGGCAACCAAAATGGTCAAAGGCCTGGAAACGATGCCTTATGAGGAACGGCTAAGGGAGCTGGGCATGTTTAGCCTGGAGAAGAGGAGGCTAAGGGGTGATATGATAGCCATGTTCAAATATATAAAAGGATGTCACATAGAGGAGGGAGAAAGGTTGTTTTCTGCTGCTCCAGAGAAGCGGACACGGAGCAATGGTTCCAAACTACAAGAAAGAAGATTCCACCTAAACATTAGGAAGAACTTCCTGACAGTAAGAGCTGTTCGACAGTGGAATTTGCCGCCAAGGAGTGTGGTGGAGTCTCCTTCTTTGGAGGTCTTTAAGCAGAGGCTTGACAACCATATGTCAGGAGTGCTCTGATGGTGTTTCCTGCTTGGCAGGGGGTTGGACTCGATGGCCCTTGTGGTCTCTTCCAACTCTATGATTCTAAGCTTCCATGTGGACCCCGCGCCAGGGGTAAAGCCATCCATTCGCCTGGGGAGAAGGACTCTTATTTTGCTGCTCTCCAGAATTTATTGCGCATCCACAGCACCCCCAGCTACCTACCTGTTTTTCACAATCCTCCAGAATACGGTAATACGAGAAACCAGCCGCTACAATTCCCTGAATTTACTGATTCTACTAATGAATCAGTATCTCCATCTGCTGGTTGCCACGCAATGTTCTCCAATGCAGTTATGCTACTGCTCTAAATGGACCATGGCCTCGTCTTTTCCCTGTCATCTCTGCAACAAGTAATATTTATAAATATAGACCACTTGAGGTTTTTATTTTATTTTATTAACCAGGATTAATCATATCCTCTGAACATTGCGCTGATAAGGCAAATGTCGTAAGGAACCAAAGGTTGATTAAATCTATTGGTACTGCTAGTTTAGGGATGGTGGGAGTTGTAGTTCCAAAAACAGCTGGAAACCCAAGTTTGGGAAACCCTTGTCTAAACCTACTGCTGGGGGGGGTACTTATTCACATGGCATGGAATGAATTTCTGGAATCTGAATTAACTGGGGTAGTTGGTTGATTTTAGAATCTGGACTGAAGAGTCTTGTAATGTGCACCACTTATTTCAAAACGTAGTAAGCTAGCCCTGTTGCATTTGTGAGTGGGACTGATTCTGCCAAATTGGTGTGTGGGGAGGGAAGCGCAGAGACCTCAGCCCCCAAGTTTTGCCCTGACAAAATGTGGCAATATAATCACAGGCACCATATGGCTTTAATGTTAAATTTGCATCCCACCTGACTATATAATAATATGTCCAAGACAAATTAGGCAGTTTCATGGTGGGTAAGACTTCAGGTGGCTAAACCTTCCGGTTAAATTCATGGGGAGGCATCCTAAGGCCCAGGGGCTGGATGCGGCCCAATCGCCTTCTAGATCCAGCCTGCAAACAGTCCGGCAATCGGCATGTTTTTACATGAGTAGAATGTGTCCTTTTATTTAAAATGCATCTCTGGGTTATTTGTGGGGCATAGGAATTTGTTCATTTTTTTTCCTTTCCAAAATATTGTCCGGCCCCCAACAAGGTCTGAGGGACAATGGACCGGCCCCCTGCTGAAAAAGTTTGCTGACCACTGAAATCCAACCGCGGACAACTGCAGTGTACCTCCAGATACACTGCTGGGTGCAAAAGTGGAAGGCAGTTGATCATCCTGTGCTCATGAGTCTGCTGGACACATCAGCTGGACCACGGCAGGAATCTGGATGCTGGACCAGATGGGCCTGTGGCCTAAGGATGCAGCTGGGCTCTGAATAAGCTCCTCCCTTAAGTGGTTGCGAGACAAAAGTGTTCTGTAACATGCCAGTGAATGAATGACTTGCTCAACAAAATTGTCAAGAGTGGGAAGGGTGGGAAGAGCGCAAAAAAGCCCAGTCAAGCTGGCAAAAATTTACCATTTGCCCGATAATAAATGTTGGAAATGCAAAGAGATTGAGGGTACATTCTTTCACCTTTGGTGGACGTGCCCTAGGATTAAGGCCTTCTGGGAGATTATCTATAATGAAATGAAAAAGGTATTTAAATATACCTTCCAGAAGAAACCAGAGGCCTTTCTCCTGGGCATGGTCGGCCAACTGGTGCGAAGGGAGGATAGAACCTTTTTTATGTACGCTACAACAGCAGCAAGAATACTCATTGCAAAGTATTGGAAGACACAAGAATTACCCACCCGAGAAGAATGGCAGACGAAAGTGATGGACTATATGGAATTGGCTGAGATGACTGGCAGAATCCGGGACCAAGGAGAAGAGTCGGTGGAAGAAGATTGGAAAAAATTTAAAGCATATCTTCAAAAATATTGTAAAATAAAGGAATGTTAGAAAGATGTTGGAAAAAGAAAATTAGGTGGTTTTGGTAGAAATAATATAAAGGACTAAGTAAAAAAAATGAGTTGATGAACTTGATGAAAGAGGACGTTAAATTATAATATAATAAATTAAATTACTTAAATGAAAATAAGGTTGGAAGGATTTGCTGAAATAACGATTTGAACTAGAATACAAAATTGGGAGGTGAGGGGAGGTCAAGGAAATAAGTAAAGGAAGAAAGTTATGTAAAGGTTTAATCAGTTCTTTTTATTTTTTAAGTGAATGTATTTTTCATTTTTACTTTTATTTTTATTTTATTTCCCTTTTTCTGTTGTTGTTGTATTCTTCTTTTGTATTTTGTATTGTTCTTTTTTCTTTTTGTAACTTTTAAACTCTGAATAAATATCATTTAAAAAAAAAAAGAAGAGCGCAAAAAAGGAGATTTGTGAGTACACCAATCCTAGCCCAGGCTCAAAAAAAGCTAAGAGAACACACTGGGTCTTTTTATAGTCCTGCTCTCTGCTTCCTATTATAGCAAGTGTGTTTTTTGAAAATCAAAAATATTTATAATTGCAAGGACGTACCGAAGGGAAATTTTTCCTAATACCGTATTTTCCGGCCTATAAGACAACTGGGCATATAAGACGACCAACTTTTCCTGTTAAAATACAGAGTTTGGGATATACTCACCGTATAAGACTACCTCCGCCTGCAGCCAACTAGAGGCAGCCCCCCAACCTAAAGCCCGCCAAGCGCCACCAGGGGCAGAGCGCACACCCCTCCACTGCCTCTGCCATCGCAGCAGCAGCCCGAGGCGAGGCGAGCGAGCCCCGGTCAGCCGTCCAGCAAAGCGGCGGGCTGTCTCACCAGCTGGTAGTTCTGGCAGTTGTGGGGATGCCCAGCTTCTCGGCGCCCCGGCCAAAGCCACGCACCACCTCACCGTGGGAAGGGGAGGCTGCCACGGTTGCTGCTGCTTCAGGAGGCGGCCAGGGATGGAGGGGGGGGTGGCTCTTACCATCCTTCTGCCCGTTGCCATTCCAAGCCAGCCGTCACCGCCGCCACCTGCCATACCCGTCGTATAAGACGGCCCCCGACTTTGGAGATGATTTTCCGGGGTTCAAAAGTCACCTTATACACCAGAACATACGGTACTTGTTATTTCAGAACATCACAAATAAAATCCAGGCTTTGCAAACTTAAAAGGAACTCAATGAAAGGGCAGCAGAGAGAGATGTGCCAACCTGGATTAACCGCTCTCTCATCAAAACAGGCACCTGTGACTCCGCTTGAGTGAGCAAGTCTTTTGTGTCTTCTTGAAATGAGCCAGTGGAAAATGAACACTAAAAAGGAGAAGCCCTGCTGCTTTGGCCCAGTCACTTGGGGCAGAGGGACAATTTCAGGCTGTCAATCAAATCTGTTACTTTTCCTGCAGACTCATTACCCTTCTTAAGCACCTTTGAACCAGGAACAGCCAGCAGTCGACACAAGTCTTTGTCTGTTTGGACAAGCGTCCCTCCAGTTCAGTCTCCTGAAACAGGAGCAGCTATCCTTTCCTAGCCCAAGGGCTGTTTTCTTGTCAAAAGTATTTAATTTTTAAAGAAAAGCACAGCTCCCAAGCAGGCTTCAAGCACAACAACCAGGGCCAGCTCAAGACATTTTGGCACCTGAGGCAAGCCACAAAATGCCTTCAAGCAGCATGCCACAGCCGTTGCTGCCACTGGCAGCGGGCAATGCATTCCTTGGGAGGCCAGATCTGCTGCCCGTGTGGATCCTGCTGCCTCAGGTGGCTGCCTCACCTTGCCTAATGGGTGGGCCAGCCCTGACAGCAACTCTCCCTTCATTCTGCTTCCAGCAGTACAGCCATCATGGCTAGTAGACGCGGACAGCTAAAAGGACAGATTTCTTCAAACTGTGCATAGCTGGCCTGTGGAACTCTCTCCCACAGGAGGCAGTGATGGCCAGTTACATCCTTAAGGAGGGGCAATCAAAAGGAATTGGACAAGTGAGGCAGTTCAGCTTCCTGCTCTCACCCAATTCTCCCCACTGAGAGTGAGGTGGACACATATTGTTTATGCATGGGGATCTGGTATTGGGCAGATTTCAGCGTCACCAAAAACACACACAAGTTTCTAGATGGTACGGATCGGCTCTGAAGCTTGGTGAAACTGAAGAGGACTGGAGATCAGAGCTCTCGAGTCAGGTCTCCAGACATCAGTAGGGTGATGTCCGAAGGTTTCCCCTGCTACAGAGGGACAAGCTAGGGACAGCACATGGGAGATTCTCCAACCAGAAGTCCCCGTTTTTTTTAAAAGCAGCTGCAAATTTGCATGCTTGATTTGGATTAGGCTGCAGCACAGCACAGGGGAGAGGGTCTAACCTTTTGCCTCGCTCTCTCACGGCCCCAATCCAAACTGCCAACCCCATTGTTGTTGGTTTTAATAAAGGGAAGAACACGAACTCCAATCTCAGCATTCCCACCTCGGGCAGTTTGTTCTCAAACACTTAAAAGTTTATTTAAAACAAAAAAAGGAGGAAATCAATCATATTGAAGTGCCAACTTCCACAATCAGTTCTCACAAATCGCAAACTACTCTGAGCAAGAGTTCAGATCGAATGGGAGCTCCATTTACTTTGGCTCAGCACAGAGGGCAACGCTAATCTTGTTGACAAAAGCAGCAAGAAATGGAGGGAAAATAATAACCCGACTGTGAATTTTCCGCCCAATAACCTTTATTAGCAAATTAAGTACCCATGTAATTCCCCTCCCAAAAACATTTTTGCAAATACTGGTCAGTAAAGAGACGAACGCCATTTTTGCCTCCCCATCTCAAATGCATGTTTTGCTTTGGCCAAACCTGGGCTCCCAAAAACACACACACACACACACAAATGATTCCACCCCCTGCTTGCTCGGATGGTTGAATTCCTCAGCGCAGATCACACAAAAACAGGGAGGGCGGCCATCTTCTTCCATTGCCCGCCAGAACACCAAGCACCATTCTGAGGGTGGCCATTTTGAGCTCAGCACGCTGACTGCAGCCCGCCATGAATATTTGGCAACTCTCCCCACCCAATGACTCAATAAGCCTTCTCTTTTGGTTGTGGGCCAGTTGGCACGGTCCACAAAGTTACAGGCCTGGTGGGGCCAGGATTAGCTGCACCTTGAGAATTCAAGCAATGACAACAGGTTGCCTCATGTTCCAAGTGCAGCCATTTTGAAAACCCCACCAGTGAAGAAGGAGCTGCGCCAAGTCCTGAGGGCGGCCATCTTGGAAACACGACTGGCATGGACGACACCTGTGAGGAGAAGCTTTTTCCTTAGAGGAGGAGAAAAGGGAAAGGAAAGATTATTTATTTTTTTGCCTTTTGAAACAAAGGATTAACGGATCTTCTACCTGCAATGCTCTCAACAGCGCTGGGAACGATGGCAGTCTCCGTACTGTTCTGCGTGGCACATAAGGAATGCCTTTCGTTCAAAATAAAAGTTTAAAAAGGGTGTGCATGTGTGTATGTGGGAAGCTTCTCTATGAGGGGAATTTGTTAAAAGAGAGTGGGGCTTTTTTGCTTGCATGAAGGAGCACCAGATTGGGACCTCGACCCACTTAAGATTCCACAGAGCACGCCATTTCTAGCATGTCAAAGTTCCTCCTTCTCCTCCTTGGTCTTCTTCTGGAAGGAAGCAAGGATGTTCAAGCGCTTCTGGAGTTCCTCCTTCTTGCCCTCGCTCATTTTGTTCTCCTCAATGAGCTTGCTGATCCGGGAGACTTCGCTGGCGGCAAACTGGTCTCCCTGGGCGAGGATTTTGCTCATGACCTTGACGTACTGCTCCGAGGACTTCTGCTCTGTCTCCTTCGCCCTGGCCAGGAGCTTCCGTCCTTCTTCCAGGAGGGCTTGGCGCTCCAGCTCTTTCGTGGCGCCCACAAATTTGCTGGCCAAGGTGTCGAACTCCTTCAGGCACCCCGGCATCCCCATGTAGATTCCCCGGCTCTTCAGCCAGCGCTGCAGGGAGCTGGCTTTGACCTGCCCAGGGTAAGGCAAAGGGTTCTCCAGGTCGCCATCTTGGAACAGGTAAAAAACCGGGTAAGCGTCTTTATCAAGCTTGTACTTCTCCCCCAGTTCCATGTTCAGCTTGTCACCATAATCTGCAAACAGAAGACCGATAATAAAACAGTAGGACTTGAAAATGGAGCTATGGCTGCCTAAGGCTATGGCTGCTGTCAGAGCTGCCTCTAGGTCCCAGCTCACAGAGGACCAACGCCAGGCTGTCGCTATGTACAAAAGTCTTTATTGAGGTTTAGTTTCCATTTCAAAGCCGCAGCGCGCAGCTCTACGTTTTAAAGCCTAGACCGGCGAAGTCCCGTCTGAGTCTCCTCCCCTTCCACACCAGTTTAAGACTCTCGCTTTGCTCCACCTCTTCCTAAATTCCTTTCTCCTCTGGGCCCTCCTGCCCGCTAGGGTCTCATCCTTTCTGGACTCCTCTGACGCTGACCCTGACGATTCTTCCCCCTCCTTCCGGCGGGCTTTAGGACCTGGTTCCCTATCCGGGCTACCTTCTGTGCCGCTCGCCTGTACATTTGAACTTGGCGCGCACGCCCAGCCTGCAACTTTCCTCTTGACCGTTCCCTCGCTCTCCGATGGAGGCGTGGCCAACCCTGACTCATCTTCTCTCGCTGGTGGTGAATATGTGGGCTCTGATACCTGGAACTCCTCCCCCCCACTACGCTCTGGTGGGGAAGCTGGTCCTGATTTCCAACTGCTGCTCTGGGAGTCCCCGCTGGCCCCTTGCTTCTGGGGTGTCCCCCTTGGGTCCCCCCTTGCCCTGCCCATCGGCGCCCCCTTCTGTGAATCTTCCGATTCGCTGGAGAGGCTCATGGAATCTCTCGGGCTGCTGTCATATTCTCCTACGCTGCCCTCGGATTGCTCCCCCTCGCTCTCCATCTCCTCCCCTCCCTGCGCTCCCGCTGAGTCCCTGACAGCTGCGATCCTACAATGCCCAACGGGAAACCCAAAAACTCATGCAACATGTTCCCAGACAGCTGGGCCACCGCCAGTATAGTCCACGATCAAGATTGTTAAGTGTTGTTGTTCAGCAACACCTGGAGAGCTGCGGTTTAACCGCCCTGGTTTCAGTGAATAAACACATACTAGTCTTTCTCACTGAAACCTGTGGGTTTTTAAAGTGTCTAAATCTGGACTGTATCGTTTTTCATTTTGAAATGTTCTAGACTCAGGACAGAGGAGCTGAATCCTTACCCACACAGAAGTAAGAGCCACATAATAATAATAATAATAATAATAATAATAATAATATATTTATACCCCGCCCATCTGGCCGAGTTTCCCCAGCCACTCTGGGTGGCTTCCAATTGAGTGTTAAAAACAATACAGCATTAAATATTAAAAACTTCCCTAAACAGCCTTCAGATGTCTTTTAAAGATAAGATGGCTACTTATTTCCTTCACATCTGTAGGGAGGGCGTTTCACAGGGCGGGTGCCACTACCGAGAAGGCCCTCTGCCTGGTTCCCTGTAACTTGGCTTCTCGCAGTGAGGGAACCGCCAGAAGGCCCTTGGAGTTGGACCTCAGTGTCCGGGCAGAACGATGGGGGTGGAGATGCTCCTTCAGGTGTACAGGACCGAGGCCGTTTAGGCCTAACTTAACTTAATGGGGATCTCTATTCTGGGGAAGCACCATGTTATTATTACAATTAATTCCTTAATCGCCTTGTAAACCACTGTCTCAGGGCAATTCACACGTAAGATAATTAAAAACAGATAAAACCACACACATAAAACCAAATACGTTTAATAAAATGCTAAAATCCTGACCAGTGAACACATGGTAAAGACCCATCTAGCCAGTAGGGAAAGCCTGCCCCTTGTGGAGGGGAGAATCCCATATCAGCTTGCAATGGGAGATCACTGCTCACTTGCGTTAAACCAGGGATTCCCTTGGGCCGGTAGAGGCTTCTCCCATTTCGAAAGCAAAACGGAAGGGGGTTGTGTGTGTGCCTAGGAGACACCTGTGTGGGGCTGGCAAACAGCAATTGTCACGCAACATGCCTTGCATATTCCCAGGCAAAGTGATGATGCAGAAGGAGCGTGCACAGACACACACACACCAGTAATAATAATAAAAATAATAAAATAAAATTTTATTTATACCCCGCCCTCCCCAGCCAAGACCTGGCTCAGGGCGGCTAACAACCAATAATAAAAACAAGTTGATTAAAATACAATTAAAAGATTAAGATACAACATTAAAACAATTAGGGAGCAATCTCTTCACAGGAGGAGAAAGGAAAAAGAAAGAGGGGGAGGGAATCAAACTGATTCTAAGCCCAAAGGCCAGGTGGAACAACTCTGTCTTACAGGCCCTGCGGAAAGAGATCAGATCCCTCTGTCAAGAGACAGAGCATTCCACCAGGCCGGATCCAGTGTTGAGAAGGCCCTGGCTCTGGTTGAGGCTAATCTAACTTCCTTAGGGCCTGGGACCTCTAGAGTGTTGCTATATATGGACCTTAAGGTCCTCCGTGGGGCATACCAGGAGAGGCGGTCCTGTAGGTACGAGGGTCCTAGGCCGTGAAGGTGCTTCCTCAAAATACCCCATACCTCATACCTGAACACACTGCAAGCTTTGCAACCTCTCTCTCTCTCCCCATCCCCACTCCTTTTAAGCAAACACACACAGAGGGTTTCCTGCGATTCATTGGCGCAGTCAACACAAATAATTTTGCAAAAAGCAAAACGCAACCAGCAACTTGCAAACCGGCAGGAGACACAACAAATCCTATGGAACGTGTTGTACCTCCACTGTCAGCTGCATCATGCACCTGACTACCAGCTGCTGAGAACTGCAGGTGCTCGAATCCTGCTTGCGGGTTCCCTATCGAGGCATCTAGCTGGCCACTGCGAGAACAGGATGCTGAGCTAGATAGGCCTTCAGCCTGATCCAGCAGCGAACTTCTTACAGTGCTACATTTTCTCCCTCTCTGACAAGGAGCAGATAAATGGAATGAGAGTGCCCACTGTTTTTGCAAGCTGCTTTCACCTCCCTGCAACCAAGTCCCCTGTTTCTCTATGGGTCCAAGCTCCTCCACCCCATCACAAAAAAATCAGGTTTAGAAATAATGAAGTACCGTATTTTCTGCTCCATAAGACACACCTTTTCCCTCCTAAAAAGTAAGGGGAAATGTGTGTGTGTCTTATGGAGCGAATGCAGGCGGGAGGCAGGTGGGAAAAGCCCCCAAGAGCCGCACACACGCTCCACGTGGCTCTTGGGGGTTTTCCCCGAGGAGGGAGAAGGGCAGCCTGTCACTGACCAAGTAAATTTCGTTGTCCCTGAGAGGGGGCAATGACAATAAAGATATTATTATTAAATTATTATTATTATTATTAAAAGCCCGCAAGAGCCGTGTTCCCTTTAAAGAGCGCGCGGCTCTTGGGGGCTTTTGTGGGAGGTGGGGGAAGGGACAGAGGGCAGCCCCTCAGTCCCTTCCCCTACCTCCCACAAAAGCCCCCAAGAGCCGCGCTCCCTTTCACGAGCCGCCGGGAGCTGCCCTTCTCCCTCCTGGGGGAAAGCCTGCATGCGCCGCACAAATCCTCCACGCAGCTCGTGAAAGGAAGCGCCAAGCAGAGCCTGGGGTGCATACAGGCTCTACTCAGCGCTCCCTTTAAAAATATATTTTTTCCTGCATTCCCCCCTCTTAAAACTAGGTGCGTCTTATGGTCAGGTGCGTCTTATGGAGCAAAAAATACGTTGAGCACTGTGTTTCTGGCTGTGTGTACCACCTTTTCTCACTCCACCCATATAACATAAAAATCAGTAACAACTAGCTCTCTCACACATGGTTTCCCTGCTCCTCAAATCAAAATTTACATGGAATTTGCATGGGAGTGGGGAACTTAGGAAAAAGCCCTCCTGCAGACTGGGCAATGGCAGGGGGAAAGAGGAAATTAAAGCCATGCCTGTCTCTTCTACCTCTCTCTAAGCATCTTCAACACAAATTCTTCCCCTACCCCCTGAAAAACAAAAATTTCAATATTATAGTCAGATAGTGAGTTTACTCCTCATTTCTTAATAATCCACAAGACCATCTCTCTCCCTCTCTCTCTCACACACACACACAATATTCAGCAACGTCAACCAGTTAATACAATTAAAGCTAAACTCAGTATGTTGCATCAGCCAGGAGGAAAAGATGTTTGCAAAGATTCAGGAGGAAAGGCATCATTCTGATCAGCTTATCCTAAGCAAAAAGCCCTGCCTCCTTTATTGATGTTTGCACAGTGTTAAGAGATACAACAGTTAATCTGGCATCCGTTTTAAAAAAAGAAGAGAAGTAAAAGATAAATTTATAGACCTCATAATCTGTGCACAAGTCCGCCATAAGCATCTCACCTGATATCCCCACCTCGGCCACCAACAAATCGTCACTGGATTCTGAGCTTTCGGCCACCTTTTTGAACTCATCCTGCTTTTCTCCATAAGGATACTGGGTGTCAAATTTCACCAACACAAACTTGTGCTTCGGGATCACCTAAAAGGAGAACACCACAAAAGCTCTGAATGTGGGGTGTCTGGAAGCGATCTGGTTTCCAAAGTCACCTGCAAAACACCTGAGGCATTCTGACTACTGAACATCTAACCTGAGGCTGTCATTGGTCACTCAACCTTTACAGCTGGGATAAGGAACCTGTCCCCACCCTGTCTGTCTCCCTCAATAGTGACTGGGCAGTAAGTCCCATCATCCTTGACCATTGGTCATTGATGGGGAGTGGGAATGGTCCTTTGGAATTCAGCATGCGCTTAATAAGAAGCTACTAAGATTCTGTGTTATCGTCGAAAATAGTTAAAAGCAGCTGTTTAAAACATTCGGAATATCAAAACTGACGATAAGCCAAAAACAGATTAAAACATGTCAGCATTCTACATCGGTGGGCATGTTTGCCTAAACAATAACAATAACAATAATTTATTATTATTATTATTATTATTATTATTATTATTATTATTATTAGAGGAGTTTGGATTTGATATCCCGCCTTTCACTCCCTTTAAGGAGTCTCAAAGCGGCTAACATTCTCCTTTCCCTTCCTCCCCCACAACAAACACTCTGTGAGGTGAGTGGGGCTGAGAGACTTCAGAGAAGTGTGACTGGCCCAAGGTCACCCAGCAGCTGCATGTGGAGGAGCGGAGACGCAAACCCGGTTCCCCAGATTACATGACTACCGCTCTTAACCACTACACCACACTGGCTCTCTCTTATACCCCGCCCATCTGGCTGGGATTCCCCAGCTACTCTGGGCAGCTCCCAACAGAATATTAAAAACACAATAAAACATCAAATGTTAAAAACTTCCTTAAACAGGGCTGCCTTCAGATGTCTTCTAAAAATCAGATAGTTGTTTATTTCCTTGACATGATGGGAGGGCGTTCCACAGGGCGGGCGCCACTACCGAGAAGGCCCTCTGCCTGGTTCCCTGTAACTTGGCTTCTCGCAGGGAGGGAACCGCCAGAAGGCCCTCGGAGCTGGACCTCAGTGTCCGGGCAGAAAGATGGGGGTGGAGACTCTCCTTCAGGTTTCCAGCAGGCACCAAAAAGAGGACAGTGAAGGCACACGCCTGATGTCAACAGGCAGCGGTTTTAGGGTGCTGACTATCATACTAAAAGACTGATTTCTTACAAATGCAGATACAGGTAATATGCGGCACCTGTGTCAATTCCGTATACCAAAGTAGTTGAGTGGGCAATCTCACAGGTAAACTGGTCCCCAGTTGCTACTGGCTTTATATACTAATAGCATATATGCCACATTTCCAGTAATGCACTGAGCCATGCCATTAGTCCACCTCGCCAGCGTTGCCTACACAGACTGGCAGCAGTTCTCCAGGGCCTCAGGCCGGAGTGCTGCCCGCCTGAAACCCCTTTTATAACTGAAGAGGCCAGGGAGCTTTTTGCATGCAAGGCAGCTGCCCGACCGCTGAGCATGGCCCTTCTACCCGCCAAGCATCTCACTTAAAAAGCTATTCTAAGGCGCAATCCTCATGTGGATCTGCAGAGCTGAGCTCATTTTACAGAAGGGTAAAACAGGCTATTCTCCAGGGATAGTCCCATTTAACAAAAAAAGGGCAAAGGGAAATATGATGTTTGTTCTTGGTTATTAAAAATTTAATAAAATTTCGTAATTTAAATATTTTTTAAATGCACGGAGGTGGGGTTTCTTGCTGCACCCCATTTATTGGACAGAACTGCTGTAGGGCACAAAAGTGCAGGATGTGACTTGTCTGGAGTTGCACAATTCCCAGGCTTTGGGCGGAGATGCTCTAGTTCCCACGCCTCTGAGGCAGCCTTGCTTAATTGTGACTTAGCAAGGTAATAAGTGCAAAATGCCTGGACTTTGCTGCAGAAATGCTTCGTGTTAACAGTAGGCTAATAAAGTTTGAGCGGCTATGACTACACACAAACTACTCTCGAAATGCAGCTAGCAAGATAGGAATCCTAAATTATTTTCCAAAAAATTATTCAGTTGTTGCACCCTGGAGTTTCCATTCAATTCCTCAGCATAATAAGCTCTTCAAGTTGGTTGAAATTCAAGTCCCCTACCCAAACTATGATGTACATATAATCTAACATATATGATCTAGCAGGGGTGCACAGATGCTATGCTCATGGGATCTGCTTTGTTTTTAACTAGACTCCCAGGAGATCCATTGAGTAGAGCTGGGAGCAAAAGATCTTTCATTCAGAATTATGAGCCCGGGAATTTATTCCGAGTGGCAGAACTGAATGGACCTCACAGTCCTTCCACACACAAAAATCTATTTCTGATTACCTCCCCACCCCTTACTTCTTTTCGGAAATGTAATTTAGGGCAGGGAGGGATGGTAGCTCAGTTGGTCAGAATGTGGTCTGATAAGGTTGCAGGTTTGATCCCCGCATGGGACAGATGTATATTCCTGGGTTCCTTCTACAATTATATGATTCAACGATTAGACAAATTAATGAAAGAGAGGACTAAATTAAAACATTGTCCAGTAGCACCTTAGAGACCAACTAAGTTTAAGACAGAGCTATTCCGCCTAGCTTTCAATTTGAACTTAGCCTGATCTTTTATTCCCCTTCCTTCCCTCCCCCTCCCCTTTTATGAAGATTACCCACTCTGGGATCCCACAGCTAATTCTCCCCTGGTCTCCTCGCTGGCCCAAATAGGACTAATTTAGCCAGCTAGCCCTGGTGATCATCTAATGTTTATTGGATGGATTTCCCCCCTAAATTGATTTCTGAATTCTGAATTTATTGTTATTCACGTTTTATACTGTATTTTATGGTTTTTGTTGTTGTATCAATTGTTTTAAATTTGTTGTTAGCCACCCTGAGCCCAGTTTTCTGAACTGGGAAGGGCGGGGTATAAATAAAAAAATATTATTTATTTATATGTTTGTTCTGGGTATAAGCTATCATGTGCATGCACACTTCTTCAAATACCTGAATGGAAGAGAGGGCTACTGATGGCTTCTACTAGCCAATTGGCTATGCTCTGGGCTCCACAATTGGAGCAGCAATGCTTCTGACAACCAGCTTCTGGAAACTGCAGGAAGGAAGCATGTTCTTGTGGCCAGAAGCTCCTTGCCGGTTTCTCACAGACACCTGGTTGGCCACTGCGAGAACAGGATGGGTCTTTGTATGTTCTTAACGTTTTGCTGGAAGAAGAGGTTTACTGCTGGCTTATTATATATTAAAGGTAAAGGGACCCCTGACCATTAGGTCCAGTCGTGACCGACTCTGGGGTTGCGGCACTCATCTCGCTTTATTGGCCGAGGGAGCCGGTGTACAGCTTCCAGGTCATGCGGCTAGCATGACTAAGCCGCTTCTGGCGAACCAGAGCAGCGCACGGAAACGCCGTTTACCTTCCCGCCAGAGTGGTACCTATTTATCTACTTGCACTTTGATGTGCTTTTGAACTGCTAGGTTGGCAGGAGCAGGGACTGAGCAACAGGAGCTCACCCCGTTGCGGGGATTCAAACCACCGACCTTCTGATCAGCAAGTCCTAGGCTCTGTGGTTTAACCCACAACGCCACCCGCGTCCCTATATATTATATACTATAATATGCGTCCCGCGTATTATATATTACAGGAAAATAAATTCTCCATATCAAGAGGAAGTACACCTCTGAGGCTAGGAATATACAATGGGGTGTGTGTTGTGTGTGTATATTCAAAAGGAGTCGCTGGGACTCTTAATTTGTCTTGAACCCATTTTCCACCCACCATTCCAGGACTGATCCTTCCATATTCTTGCTTGGAAATGAGCTCTCTGCATATTCTCAGGGGTACTCTCACTTCATTTTGCTCAGGGGAGAAATCCTTGGTGCTGATTCAGGAATTGGGCAGAAATTGTGCCCCTCCTCACCCTGGAAAGCAAAGCAAGTTTGCATTGCCCTTGGCATCCACTTGGACAACCATGATTGGTGACTGTCTGAAGCCGCCTCCCTCGGCTGGGTGGAGCAAGGAGACAAATTTTGCAATTAAACTGCAGGTTGCATATCAGAAACTAAGGGCAGAGAAAGAAGTGGGAGTGAAACGCCCCACTTGCAATACTTGTGGAGTTACACAGGAGTAAATTCCACTGAAGACAGTGGAGGTTACTTCTAACCTCCCCAACAAAAACACAGGATACTAATGGAATATCAATAGTAACAGTGGTATAAAGGCTATATTTTTAATCTAATCCAATCCATTGAATCAATATTGCAATCTACTGCTATCAACATGCATGATTCTGTATGATCGGATAACATAATTTAAGGCAGCGGGGCTAAAATAATTCAGGGTGAGATTTATGTTGTGTTCAGAGGCCTTTTGTGTCCTGAAAATGTGATGCCAAGCTAGTGTGTGCAAAAAGCAGGCCTAAGACCTGGGTTCAAATGCTCCACAGAGCCCTGAAGCTCACTGGGTGACCTTGGGCCAGTCTCTCACTCCCTGCCTAACCTACCTCACAGGGTTGCTGTGGGGATAAAAGGGGGAGGAGAACTATCCATGCCACCTTGAGGGTACCCTGGATGAAAAGTGGGATCTAAAAGCAATAATAATAATAATAAAACCTATCGCAAATACTGTATGCGCGGGGATCCTCGTTAGTATGGCTGCACCTAGCTTGTATCCAGGTCGCCTTTGTCCTCTCCGACACCCCCTCCCCTTCTTTCCTGCTTCATGCCAAGGGGCGCGCCCCCTCCCAACCATAATCCAGTTGGAATATGCCCTCTGCCACCCACTAATATGGGGAGGGGGCGTGTTGCGCAGCTGATCCCTTTTCAGGCGCGCCATCCCAAGCAGAGAGCAGGCGCGATGGGCAAATCGCTTTAACCAAGAAGCAAACCGGGCGCGCAACGCCGGACTTTTCCAAATGCAATTTGCAATTTGGGGCATGATTTGAGAGAGATGCCCCTAGGTCCGCCGAGAGGTGGGAGGAATCGGAGCAGAAGGTGTCCCCCCTCCTTCCTCCTCCCCCCCAAAAATGCAATGCAAGTGTCGTTTCCCGCATCATCCCTCCCCTTAAGAAAACGAAATAAAAGGCAATTTGCTCTACCTTGTAGAAGGTGATGGCGTCGAGGGGCAGGGCGCCCTTGGTGTGCAAAGCGCAGCTGCTCTCCAGGGCCAAGCAGAGCAGCAGCGACAGGAGCAGCAGGGCGCTCCGCCGAGGGATCCCCATGGCCATGGCGATCCGGTGCATTTCTGGGCGAATGTGGAAGCTTCTACAGGGAGGGAGGGGCTTTGCTGGGCATGGCCACGTGACCAAAGGCTGGATTCCCTCCCAGGCACTTCAAAGGGCCGCCTCATTTAAGGCGGGGGGGGGCGTGGCGTGCGTGCGTGATTCCTTTTTTGGGGGGAGGGTGTTGCAGAGAAGGGACGCGGGTGGCGCTGTGGGTTAAACCACAGAGCCTAGGACTTGCTGATCAGAAGGTCGGTGGTTCGAATCCCTGCGACGGGGTGAGCTCCCGCTGCTCGGTCCCTGCTCCTGCCAACCTAGCAGTTCGAAAGCACACCAGTGCAAGTAGATAAATCGGTACCGCTCCGGCGGGAAGGTAAACGGCGTTTCCGTGCACTGCTCTGGTTCGCCAGAAGCGGCTTAGTCATGCTGGCCACATGACCCCGAAGCTGTACGCCGGCTCCCTTGGCCAGTAAAGTGAGATGAGCGCCACAACCCCAGAGTCGGCCATGACTGGACTTAATGGTCAGGGGTCCCTTTACCTTTACTATGTTGCAGAGAGGCACGGCTTTCCTTCGCCCCAGGATCCAGCCCCAGTGCCCCATGTTGCTTTGCTCATGGCTTCTCTCCTGTCTCCTGTTTTGCAGCAAGGAAGGCCCACGTTTGCAACGCAAGGTTCAAGCAGCATGTGCAGAGTGCATGTAGTTGTTTAGTCGTTTAGTCGTCTCCGACTCTTCGTGACCCCACGGACCAGAGCACACCAGCACGCTCCGGTCTTCCACTGCCTCCCGCAGTTTGGTCAAACTCATGTTTGTAGCTTCGAGAACACTGTCCAGCCATCTCGTCCTCTGTTGTCCCCTTCTCCTTGTGCCCTCAATCTTTCCCAACATCAGGGTCTTTTCCAGGGAGTCTTCTCGTTTGATCTTCTTGCAGTCCATGGGACTCTCAAGAGTCTCCTCCAGCACCAGAATTCAAAAGCATCAATTCTTCGGCGATCAGCCTTCTTTATGGTCCAGCTCTCACTTCCATACATCACTACTGGGAAAACCATAGCTTTAACTATACAGACCTTTGTTGGCAAGGTGATGTCTCTGCTTTTTAAGATGCTGTCTAGGTTTGTCATTGCTTTTCTCCCAAGAAGCAGGCGTCTTTTAATTTTGTGGCTGCTGTCACTATCTGCAGTGATCATGGAGCCCAAGAAAGTAAAATCTCTCACTGCCTCCATTTCTTCCCCTTCTATTTGCCAGGTGATGGGACCAGTGGCCATGATCTGTTTTTTTGATGTTGAGCTTCAGACCATATTTTGCGCTCTCCTCTTTCACCCTCATTAAAAGGTTCTTTAATTCCTCCTCACTATTTCACACAGAGTGCATAGCTGTCAGCTTTTCCCTTTTCTTGCGAGGAATCCTATTTGGAATCAGGGAATTCCCCTTAAAAAAAGGAAAACGTTGACAGCTATGGCACAGTGCCTTTCCCCACTCTCTTGGGGGCTCCCAAAAAATTCAAAGGAAAAAGAAACTGGGTGTACATTTCCAAAATATAAGATACAAAACAAAAACCTACATACAGCAACAAGTATTTTGTGTTGTGTCAGCTCCTATGATGTAAGTAATGGGCCCCCAATCATTTTAATTTAGAGCTTAATAATTATTTCACTATTAATATACTTATTCTTAATTGTATTTCAGTTCAACAATTATGTTGATAAAATACATATTTTTCTAAGTGCAAAAGGCTTTAGATACCTAGTAGGTCCATAAATCACATATAGCATATATTCAACACAAAAAACAGCGACAATTTGTTGTTGACAAAGAATAGCTGGACATCTAAAGGGCCCCATTACCTTCAGTTGCTTAGGGCCTCATCAATAATTAACAACAACAACAACAACAATTTATTTATACCCCACCCATCTGGCTGGGTTTACCCAGCCACTTTGGGCAGCTTCCAACAAAACACTAAAATACAATAACCTATTAAACATTAAAAGCCTCCCTAAACAGGGCTGCCTTCAGATGTCTTCTAAAAGTTTGGTAGTTATTTTTCTCTTTGACATCTGCTGGAAGGGCGTTCCACAGGGCGGGCGCCACTACCGAGAAGGCCCTCTGCCTGGTTCCTTGTAACTTGTCTTCTCGCAGTGAGGGAACCGCCAGAAGGCCCTCGGAGCTGGACCTCAATGTCTAAACCTAAATCCAGCCCTGATCCCAGACCCCGGTGGTGCAGCTAGGCACCCAAGGCAGAAAAAAGGCCGGGAGCATCCCTTGTTTGCAGGAGAACAGAGAAAGCTGCTCTGCTTACCATTTGAAAATTGGCAGGAAGGCGAGGAGAGGCAAAGAAAAAAGGCTTTGGGCAAGCTGCTGCCAATCTCACGCTCTGCAGGTGGGGAATGGGCAGGGAATCAATAAATGTGATCCTGCCTTATCCCTGGCCACCCAAATCCAGTTTGAATTAAAAACAACAGTGCTTCCCCAAAATATCTATGATTTAGAAAATCTATAGGGGGAAAGAATGCTGAAGGTGAATTGTCTTTTACTAACAAAGCCCTTGGTCGAGTGGGTGCAAACTGATTCCAAGTGATGCTATTTCCTAAGCAACTCTTCCCTATGAGACCACAGCACGTTACAATTTAAAATTAAATTAAGACCACAGTGCCACCCGCGTCCCTCTACAATTTAAAATATAATATGGGAAACAAAGGTAAAGAAAGAGTATAGTGCTCCTTTGAGAGGAAGGGTGGGATATAAATTTAATAAGTAATAATTTTCTCTGAAACTTTCTGGGCCAAATCTGCCTCTTTTGTAGCTAACCATTAAAAAAAACAGGGCTGGGAGTCTAAAAATCCTTCATACTTTTGCAAAGTAATAATAATCCCACACCCTTAAAGAAAAAGGCAGAAAAAACTTGTTTATAAAGAAACTGACCTTTATATATATATTTATATATATATAAATTATAAATCCATCCAGTTTAAAGCAGATTGCTAGCAGTTTTGTCACTTAAAATTCTGTCAGCTGCTGAAGTGTTTTACAGACCTTCCAAAGTCATAAATTACAGAGAACAAGTCAAGGAATAAAAAGTTCCAAGCTATCTTGCATATAACAGAAATCCCCTTTATAGATCAAAGTAAGAGACAAACCCTCCTCCATGATTCAACATAACAATTGCAAAATATAAATGCAATTTTAAACAAGTTAAAAATTACTAAAAATATACACACACCCTCCAGCTAAATGGGCAATACAGGTGGCTGATGCAGTTTTCTTGAGAGAGAGGAACGTAACTGGATTACAACAATGAAATATTTTAACTTTAGAAATTGGTTGCTGGTAGCAGCTGCAGAGCCATTTTGGCTCATGATCCCAGCACTGCATAAAAGTAGTCTGTAGCTCTCTTTTTATACGTTTAAGTTCATGAAAATGAGATAAAACAACAGTGGTACATTATTTCACAAATTCAGAAAAGGAGGTTTGTGTGTATGTATGTGTGTTGCTATAGAAGGTACGAAAACATTTGGTTTATTAAGAACTTGAGTTTTGTTGACAACGATCAGTTTCTCCAGAAACTTACAATTTAACTTTTCTGCCAAATTCTCTCCCTGTAGTGAACCCAAATGATTATTGTGCTGGAATCTGATGCTGCCCCTGATACATATGTAGTTGTCAGAAGAAAAACCCCAAACTCACTCCTATGTAATGGAGTATTTTGATCATAAGGAGTGGGGAGCAGGGCATGTATTTCCTCGATTGGATCCTGAGAGCTTTGCAAACTGCTGCTTCAGAAATAAATTCAAACGTGTAGGATTTTCCATTTCTTTTAAAGGGCAATGCTGCTACTCACATGCACGCCCATCCGCCCCACCTGGTTTTCAGGAGAAATTGGTTCCAGGCCCAACACAGAAGGAAGATGTTGCCACAAACCAGCACCACAACAGGCAAGTTACACAAGAGCACAATTGTCTTAACCGAAGGCATTCACAACTTGGCAAACAGAATTCACCACCTGTACCATTTTGAGATACTTCTTGGTTATCCCCATTGCCTAACATAGTTGTCCCCTGCTTTTGTTCTGTATGGGGAAAGGCGGGGGGGGGGGGGGCTTAAAAGGTTTATTTTTGCTTATGTCTTTAGTGACCTCTAGCACTGCCAACAAAAGAAAACACCTGGAATCAAGGTGCCTGATGCAGGTGGACTAGGAGCTGCCAGTGAAATGTCTCTGGAACCTTATTTGATTCTTGCTATAACTGGGTTTTTTTTTTTTAAAAAAAGCCTCACTTCCAAAAGCAAGCACAGAAGGCCTTCATTCTCCAATAGATCTTACTGGCAAATCTAGACTTCAGTATGCCACTAAATTGCATGTGTAGCCGGAGTGAAGAACAGTTCCAGATTAAAATAAATAAAGAGTGATTTCTTGTGTGGTGTCTAAGAATCATGCTGGGGTTTCTGGACAGAAAACATATCTATGTGAGAATTGTTCCTGGAAGAAGCAGGTACTTCTGGGAATGTCAAGATGGCCACGGAAAATCTACTGGTCCCCCTCAGCTGTGCGAAATGGTGATTAAGCAGGCTGAAGTGGCTAGAATGTACTAACACATCAACACAACTGGCGAAATAAAAGCCGTGCGGATCATTCCTAAAAGTACACCTGAAAATTTAACGGTCAAAGTCTTCAGATCCCTCCTAATTAATAGCAGAAGTAGGCTAATCACAAAAGTTGACAGGGCCTAGAATTCTGCACAAGGAATCCGTAGTGGACTGGCCACGAGAGAAACGGCTCACCCACTTGTTTCTAGGGAAAATGATAGCAGGACTACCAGCTCTTTCAAAAATGTAAAGCTTGTTATCGTTTTTCCTTTAGCCAGGTATCTGCCAAAGCCTGAAGTCTTTGTTGCCAAAAAAACAACCTATTTTCAGTACCCATTGATTCTGAAACAGCTATAATTTGGTAGGAAAAAAGTTTAGTGGTAGAGGCAACTCCCAGTTTAGGCACGTCTGAATGATGCATGATGGTGCCCAAGCGCACATCGCTGAACCCGTAACTAGCCCCAAAATGTCATAAAGATGCCATGACAAGGGGCTGGCTGGGCTGGGCTTATGGAACGGCACCCCCAAACAAAACAAGGACTGCCTGTACCATGTAACATGATGAACAAAGTAACAAGGAGTGGAAGGAGGGATATTCAAGGTGGTGCCTGGATAATCAAGCCTGCTACACTTGCTTGTATTTGGTTGCAAAGGAAGATCAACATACTTTATCGAAAGCCATTTCTTTTGGCCAGATGATGATTTCCATGCATTTAATAAAACACTCCATAATCCAAGAGGAACCTATACAAATGTTCACCAAAAGCTGTTTAGATATGATGAAAAGTTTGGAATGGTGAGAATGAACAGGATTTAAAATTGATTTTCTAGAGTCTCATCCAAAATTTATCTAATGCACATTCCCTAACGATGCCCAGGATCAATCTTAAGAGATTTACGAATAACAGGAAGCACAACTCAGACCATGCATTCTGTTCTTCACCACATAAACTTGGTTGAAATACAGCCGTAAACCTAAGATGAAGCATCCAAGGGCACAGACACCACCTCAGCAATTCATCTTTTACACAAAGGAAGATAGGTGTGTTGAGTTTATGCGACAGATTACATATACACACCTTTAGCTGTTCCATTTGCACTGAGCTGCAGCCAAAGTTGAGTTTTCAATCAAGTTTATATATTTCTTTTGTCATTATTTCACCTTGGAACAAACTTAAGCAGATACCAACTTTTTCTGATTTTGTTTTGTTTTCCCTTGAAGGATTGGAAAGCAAGACACACAAGGGCACACTCAGGCAGTGCCTTCAGTTGTTAGGTGGGTGGTGTGAATAAAAATAACTGTTCTGGAGTGGGGGGGGGGTGAGGGAGAAAGTCACCTGTCCTGGGCCAATTAGTTCACCAAGCAGTCATACAACTGTTCTCGGGGGGAGGGGGTGTTGGACGGGGAGAAAGAAAGAACACCCAAGAAGTTACCCAGTGGACCACTGGGCTCTCTGAACTTCTGCTTTTCTAAGGCAAGAAACTTGCACACAAAACTATAAATGCTGCATTGTGTGATGGAAAAAATACAAACTCCTTTGAAATATGCTTTACACTGGATTTCTATTGCTGCTTCTAAAGACTTCAAGCCCCCAGAGAGCTTCTGGAGAATGCCCCCCCTCTCCCCACAAAGGGAAGTGAAACAGGTTAGGGGTTTTTGCCTCTGTTACAATATGCTTATGAACATGTATAAAAAAGTGGTCTAACCCTGACGGACAAGGGTCCCTGCTTCTGGTTTTTATGTACAATAATTTAATCAGCTTGAATATATCTTTTTAATACATAAAAAAAAAACTATTTTTACGATCAAAAGTCCTTCATGCATTTTTGAGGAAGTTCCAGATTTTAAACGTTGAAGGGATGGTGGCAGATGCTGTTTCTTGTCTGTTGTCGGCATTTCAATCTTGACCCTTGGCACCCAGGACAAACTTCCTTAAACCTTTAGAGTTTTGATGGTATCAAGTCTCTTCTTCAGCAGCTCTCCCATTTCCTGTATCGCATGTTGGTAACTGTTCTGGACTTTCCTCAGCACAGTCTTTGTAAACTTCTTTTCTTCCTGGGAAGAAACATTTTTTTTACACAGATAAATAAATCATCTGTGTGTGGTGTTATGTAAGCAATTTATATACCACTTAACTACAATGGTTGAAGTGGTTTGCGAAGATATGATACGAAAATGAAAATCAGTTAAAACTATTGAATCAAACTACACCTAAAACGCCTGCTGGAATAAAAAATTCTTCAGTAGGCACAGGAAGTTCAATAGGGAAAGAACCTATCTGACCTCAACTGGAAGGGAGTACCATAAAACTGAACCCATAAATTACGCAAAGTGTAATTAAATACTTTAATTACCTTTAAAAATGTCTCAAAGTACAACTGCACCTAACACTAAACCACGGTTTGTTTTAATCCTGAGTCATCTCAAATCATAGAAACTCAATGTATAAGCAGCAGTTTCTTACCTGCGACAGTAAATTGTCCTCTATGGAGAGTTCTTCAAGTTTAAGCGCAGCTAGAGTGATTTCGAGCCCTTTGATATGATCTATCACATTAGAAATGAGAGTCTGGAGACCGGAAATGTAATCCTGAAAGCTGGTGAACACAGGGGGCTGCAGAGAGGAAAAATAAAAGCTGTTGCACCCTGACGCACCAATTATCTGTGCAATGTTCTCCACAGAAGTGTATCACAGGTTTTTGTTTTGGAGGCAGTGCTTTTTAATGGGTATGTTTAGCAGCATAATGTAGGGACATGGGCGGTGCTGTGGTCTAAACCACTGAGCCTCTTGGGCTTGCTGATCGGAAGGTCGGTGGTTCGAATCTGTGCAACAGGGTCAGCTCCTGTTGTCCTGTCCCAGCTTCTGCCAAAGCTAGCAGTTTGAAAGCATACCAGTGCAAGTAGATAAATAGGTACCACTGCAGCGGGAAGGTAAACAGCATTTGTGTGTGCTCTTATCACTTATCATGGTCCACCAGGTGCCAGAAGTGATTTAGTCATGCTGGTGACATGACCCAGGAAGCTGTGTGGACAAACGGCGGCCTCCACAGCGTGAAGAGTGAGGTGAGTGCCGCACCCCATAATTGCCTTTGACTGGACTTAATCATCCAGGGGTCCTTTACCTTACTTTTTTATCTTAGTGGCATAAATAGAGTACAAATCAAAACTATATTATTGTTGCTGCTATTATTAATCCAATTTCTCACCTGTCCTTCACCATAAAATCAAAAGGCAGGTTACAGCAATTAAAAAATTAGTTTTAAACAAATTAGTTAAGAGTGGGTCCTGAAAATATATACCTCAGGTGTTAAAGGCCAGGGTAAAAAGTAATGCAATGGAAGCCACATAATGAAAGTTTCATATTTGTAAGGACTGCCACAAAGAATACCCTCTCCTGGGTGCCCACTCCTCAAACCTCTGAGGTGGAGCTACCACCTCACCTGACGATCTTAGCACCTGAGAAGGCACCCTTTCTGAACATTGCTACAACTAAACATGGGAGTTTCCATTAGCTACCGTAGCTTATAACTGAAGAGATCTATTCTCTGTGGTTTTAGTGTAATCTTTCCTTAAGACCATCACACCTCAAATAAGCTAATTCCATTAATTCATTACAGGAAACCCCTGTTCTAGGCGTGAACATGATGTGAGCGATTGCACACAGAGCCAAACCCAGACGTGACCCGGAAATGTCATAAAAGATGTAACCAAGATGTAACTTTTTCAATTAAGACACAATTTCCTACCATTGCTACAACACTCTCTTTTTTCTTCTTTTTCTTTTTTTGCAAGCTTGATCTGTAGGGCCTGAGGACGGCGTCAGAATAACTGCATACCCACAGAACAATGGAGATGGTCTGCAAGAGTGAGAAAAGAGGTTGTCACACAGGCACTTTAGGGACACTGATGGGTTTTTGCAACCGACAAAAGGGGGGGGGAGGTGCAGGACCAGCTTTCCAAAGGTCCCATTACTCACCTCCACGAAGAAGACCAGATTTTCTAAAATATTCGGATGGGTTTGGAACCTGCCTTCTGTGACTTCCAACAAATCACCTTTACATTTATTGAATTGATCTGTTATTTTAAGAAAAGTAGGAAACAAGGTGAAACTCGTGGGAGGGGGAAAAAAATCAAATCTTACACAAGGCAGCATATTGGGAAACACTTTTTTGTGGCTTCCCCTTTCACAATCTGCATGCAAAGCATGCACTCTATAACAGAGGTAGAACTTTTCCCATCCAACATATCAATCTTTATTAATATTGTTTTAATTTGACTGGTGCTTAATTACTTTTTAAGGATTATCTTTTCTTTGTTTTTAGCCCCCCCCCATTTATTTGTGTTTTATTTTTATTCTGTGCGTTATTTTGGCAGTGTCTGCATACATATCAAATGGAAACCATCTTTCCAGAAAGTCAGCCACAAAAAACAAGCCAATTTATTTACTCCTGGTGATACCCTCATATACAAAGAAAAGTGAAGTTTTAATTGCATATGCTTAACTGATAAGCACGGACTAATGTAATTTTTTTGTGGGCTAGAACTTTTGGTAATGTGATTTTCAGCAGATTTACCTGTTAGTTGTTCTAGTAATGATTTAAAGCTATTTCCTATTCTCTCTTGAATTGCTGCCGAATCTTCTGAAAATAAAGAAAAGTTATCAAATGGCTTATGCAAATAGTCAAATTATCTATCTGTATCTATCTATATCTATATATCTCTACATCAAGGGACAGATTTAGAAAAAATACAATGAAAACAAGCAACCGCTGGAGAAGAAAAAGACTATCATAATAAAAAAAACCCCAGACTTAAATTTGCTGCCCTATGGGGGTTGAACTATACGGCCCTTGAGGTCACATCCAACCCCAAAAATGAAAAACAGAAACATATATTTGGTCACAATTAAGGAAAAAGCAAAGCAGTTCTTACAAAATCATTCAATATATTTCTCGGACCCACCCTATTCCTGTGAATCTTAATTAGTTTTAAACCTTTTCTAATGCCCTTTTTTAATGGCTGAAAGTCACCCTGGAACCTTAAGTGAAGGGCGGTTAAGAAATCAAAACAACAAGAAGAAGAAGTGGAGAGCAAGGACTGGCACATGGTATGGGCCACATGGCTCACCATATGGAAGAGATAGAATGGACACTCTGTGTCTGTCCAGATATTGCTGAACTACAACTCCCATTAGTCCAAACCATTGGCCATGCTAGCCAAGGCAGATGGGAGTTGGATTTCAAAAAGATCTGGAGGGCCACACGTTTCCCACTTCTGCCTTGCCAGATTGTAATTTCCATTTTTAACCCGAGTCAAGGAAAGTACGGAGACAAGGCAGAAAATTCCAAAGAAAATGGTCAGAAGGCTCATAACCAGATGGCAAGCTGAGATTCATTGAGGTTTTTTTTCAAATCTTAAGCATCAGGATTTTCTCCAGGATTTTTTCCATTTTTAAAAAAAGCTCAGAATTCCACAAGAAAAGCCTTTGGCATCAACAGCAGCTTGTAAGAGGCCAATATCTTCAAACCGATCTGAAAGAGCAGCACACCCATGTATGCCTCCCTCCCGCTTCAGCAGACACACCTAAATTGGCTGCTGGCCCCAGGAATTTCAAGACTTACCTAACCCAATAGTATCTAATTCATAAATTTCACTAACAAGGTAAAATAAGCTGGTCTGGCACTGGCAGCTCCCACTGTTGAAGAAACCAGCCATTCGGGAAGGTGGGGGGCCAAGGACCGGATACTAGGCAGGAAGAAAAAAAGGGGGAAAGAAAATTAAATATTGTACCTTTTGCATACAGGAGAAAAGCAGAGTTGGTTCCTGGTAAAGCTAATTAGCTCTCCAATTAAAGCACCATGCCGGCACGTCAGAAGAATCTCAACTCTTATGTCTCCTGGCATAATCACAAACTGTTTTAAAGAAATCAGGAACGGTTTCTCTTAGCTATACCTGAATCTTCTGCTCAAGGAACTGCTTTCCGGACTTCACTGCAGCGTCCAGCTTCCGCAGCAGAGCTCTTATCATGTCGATCTTGGAGGAGACGCCATTTTCCGTGGTTTTCTCGGAGTTCTTTGGCTGGGCATTGTGGCCAAGAGCTGGCAGGCCACTTATGAGCCGCAACATCAAAGATCGGATCTGCAACCATATGGTCTCTTCCTCCAAGGAGAGTTCCTTGTGTTCTTCAGAAATGCCCCTGTGAGAGAGAGAAAAGGAAGGAGGGAGAAGGGGAGAGGGTGTCCAAGAACTGAGACACAGAAGTACAAGCTCAAGCTTCCCTGCTCTATTTGCAAGCCCAATGCTGAGCCACAATCTGATTGTGGATGAGCAAGCCAAACTGGTGTGCATCACCGAGATCTAGGTGGACCTGATTTGATTCAGTTGTGCCTGCCCCAGTTCTTATCAATTCAGACTGGAGGGGTAGTGTTGCTGTAGTCCGTAGAAGTGCACTTACTACCATCAGAAAACCCTTCTCTCTTGGAGCGGAACTGGAGAGCCTACATCTGGTGTTATATTACTGTAATGTGCTCTATGTGGGGCTGCTGTGGCTTGGAAGCTCCAGCTGTTGCAGAATGCTGCAGCCACATTGCTGATGGAAGTTTCTGGTTGAGAACATGTGACACCATTGTTAAAACAGCTGTCCTGGCTACCCATCTGCTACAGAGCCAGGTTCAAGGTTCTCGTACTGTATTGATTTACAAAGTCCTGAACAACTTGGGTCCAGGATACCTCAGGTGTTGCCTGAAATCTTATATTCCAGCTTCTTTTGCAGGAATGTCTTTGGTCATTCCCCAAGTTGGTGAAGCTCATTTGACAACAACAAGAAATCAAGCCTGTGCAGTATATCCCCTACAATGGTCTGTTGATTATTAGTTTTGATTTCTCTTTGCTTTTAGCTTGTTTTTAACTTTTTATGATTTTATTGTATAGTTTTCTATTTTTATGTTGTTGTAAACCGCTGTGATATATTTTAAAGTTGCAGCAGTACCTAAATATTTTTATAAACACAAAAAACATGAAAAACCAATGGTAAACAGCGTTATCTACTAATGCAGAGATTATTGGGGAAGCCATACAGTAGGGGGGGAAGATTCTATTCACCCGAAGACTGGACGTCCATGTGGAAAAGCTCCTCCAAGGGCCACCAGCCAGTTGTGGGCAGGGCCAGAGTCAAAAGTGGGCAAAGCGATGGATGCTGCTCCTACACTTTGTACAATAGGCTATATCCCAGATGTGCAAAAGTTCTCTCCATCTAGCAAGCAAGAGGCATTATCACAGTTCAATGACCCATTCCAGCCAGACAAAAGCACTTGAGGAGAGCGTGGAGAAGGGCCAGTGAGGGATGTGGCCTGGGGGAATCTCAAGGACCAGGCAGAGTTAAAGTACATTTAAGTGCTGGCTAAATGTTATATAACTGTTTGCATATATATAAAAGGGAAGACAATCCGTTTTTAGGTTGCAATTTAGTGGACAAATTCCTGAAATTTAGCCTTCAGATAATGACAACCACGGCAGCGGGTTTTTGTACCTACCTGTCTTTTGGGTCCCAATTAAACAAGACAGTGAGGTCTCGGTTGTCCCGCAGGTCATTCCAGGGAATGTCATCCTCTTCTGGACTTAGGCTCATGGACTTTATACTTTCTTCCAAACTCACTGATCTAGTTCATGAAAAGCAATACAGAAGTATTGGGTCAGGTGCTTTTAGGATGAACTGAAGAGGATTTTGATCACCCTTGAGCAGAATGACCCTGCTATAAATAATGCAATGCTCTGTGCAAAAATAATTCATCTTATGCCCAGGAAAGCTGCATTTTTCAACCTGAGAAAGTGATATAACAACTCCCACTCTTCAACTGAGCTGAAGAGCACCAGGGTACTCACATCTGAGTACTGTGCAACACTTTGGGTGGAAGACAGCAAATTCTGCTTCATCGAGAGATCTTTCAGTACCACTGGGACCTGTCCCTCAATTGAGACAGCTAGCAGTACTTCTCCAAGCTAACATCTCTCTCAGCTTTACCACCCCACAACCTGCCTGAGGGCCCCCCCAGGATAAGCACTCAGAAGATTAGAAATCAACTCTTCCATACTCACATATTTGCTTCAAGTAAGAGGTCCAGTAACATCCGTTCTGTGCGGACTTGTGCAAAGTGAAGTGAGGAGTTTAGTCTGTTCCTGAAAGCAATGAATTCTGGGATCTTCTCAAATGCACCATATTTATAGGCTTGAATAATGTATTCTGAGGTCTAAGAAGGAACACAGGATGGCCTCAGCATTAATTAAGCAAGGAGCTACAGGTTTTCTGCATCGCAAGAAACGTATGACCTTGGGAGCAGCCCTCCTGCTGCCTCTGCAGCACTAAAATGTTCTGGGCATGCGTCCCCTGCTCATGCAGAAATGCAAGAGACACACCCTTTGGAGAGATTCCGTGTGTTCTCTGAGGGGAAACTGGGGTACACATTTGGGGGTCCCTTTGCCACTTACATCTTTCTGGTTGGAGTGGAAAAACCTGAGTGCAAAGTTGCAGGATTGTGATGCGGCAGCATAGTGACCGAAGGCTGTGGCATAGCGTGTCAGCAAGTAACTGTAATACAAACAAAACCAAAACAGTAACCATGAGAGAGCTGCTCTGCACCCTCATTACCTTTTTGGCTCTGAAGAGCCACCTGCCAATCGCTTGATACCACAATTATGACCAATGCCACACTACCCACCCGATGGTGTCGTGCTGTATGTGCTTGGCATCGAGGCTGGAGTAAAGCTCCACGACTGGTTCAAACGCCCCGAGCATGCAGTAGATCCGGATGAGCAACAATTTGAACTGAGCATTGGAGGGGCTGTGAGCCAGCCCTTCTTCTAGTAAAGTCAAGCAGTGCCAGGCAGCTGGCTCCTCACCTGGGAAAAGAACACCACACTCAAGCCTTGAACGAGAGAAAGGGGCAGGAAAGATGGCCAAGCAGGGATGAGAAGCCCTCCTTTTGCTAGGATCCAAGAGCCACGGCCATGTCCCATGCTGGACATCCTACTGCTCCCCACAATATTATGATTATTTAATGTTTTTATATCACGCCTTTCTCCCAAGCTGGGATTCAAGGCACCTTACAACATTGCCAAATACAAAGTAATAAAAACAAAGTACTGTAATTTTTGCTCAATAAGACTCACTTTTTCCCTCCTAAAAAGTAAGGGGAAATGTGTGTGTGTCTTATGGAGCAAATGCAGGCTGTGCAGCTATCCCAGAAGCCAGAACAGCTTTCACTGTGCAGCAATCCCTCTTGCTGTTCTGGCTTCTGAGATTCAGAATATTTTTTTTCTTGTTTTCCTCCTCCAAAACTAGGTGCGTCTTATGGTCTGGTGCGTCTTATAGAGCGAAAAATACGGTAGTTAGAAACAGTACAACACATTTAGATGCAGCATTAAAATGTTTGCCCTAAAAAAAATGTCTGCACCCTCGTTTTCTAAGGCCTGTTTGAATAGGTAGGCTTTAGCCTAACTTCACGAGAAAAGGAATCCCATAATCTGGGAGCAGCCACAGAAAAAGTGCAAGTGACCAAAGGTCACACACAGTGAGCTTCAGGGCCGAGTAGGGATCTGAACCCTGGTCTCCCAGGTTTTAGTTCAAAACTCTAACTCAGGCTTCCTCAACCTTGGCCCTCCAGATGTTTTTGGCCTACAACTCCCATGATCCCTATCTAGCAGGACCAGTGGTCAGGGATGATGGGAATTGTAGTCTCAAAACATCTGGAGGGCCAAGGTGGAGGAAGCTTGCTCTAGCCACACTGGCTTTTGTTCATACGGCTGCAAACCAATGCTTGAGCCGTTGTGGGCTGAAATCTCTATTTGCATGCATGCAGTGGAGCATGTAAGGACATACCTGCCTCTAGCCAGATGTCAAGGAGCAAGTGAACAGCAAGCAGACAGTAGTAGTCGGAAAACTGCAACTCTGTTTTCAAACAAGATTTTCCTATGGAAAAACAAAGTCAAGCAATGTAACTGAAAAACTTGTGGGTCTAGAATGTTAAACAACACCTTGCTTACAAAAGGTATTGTTTAGCAAGTAGTTACAGTACTTCTTGCATATTTACACAGGAGTCTGCCCCACTGAATTCAATGAGACATAATCCAACAGTTAAGCGTGCCTAGCATTGCACCCTATGTGCCGTATTTAACTAAGTCTTACTTAAGAGTGGAGCTATTGAAACTAATGAACCTACCTTAGTCATGTTCAGTGGCTCTACTCTTGAGTAAAACTTAGTTGAATGCCAGCCAATTTCTTATTTCTGGAAATCAGCATAGACCTTTTACCTAAGATTTAACTAATAAACAGTTAAACCACATCTGCTTATAATCCTTCTCTGACTAAAGTAACTTTTTCAGTTTGTCAAAGCAAAATCCATTAAAAACCAAGCAAACCATGTAAGATATCTGATGCAGTTCCATCCCTGAAGATAAGTAGGAATCCATTGGACTCTACTCTAGAACTCCTCAGAGGAAGGATGAAATGCATCAGGGAGCTGAAGTAAGCCAATAGCAATGACTTGGTAGGAGGCAGAGGAAATACCATATTTCTCATGTATAATTTTTGGGGACTAAAAATTAAGAAAATGGGAGGGGGGAGATTGCCCTTGTAGAAGACGACCCCAATTATTTTACATTCTTTTATCATAAAAAATGGAAAAGTACAGCAATTATTAGGATTTCCCCCAAGAACAGTGAAGTGGTCTGACATTTAGGCTAGATTCAAGCCCTCCTCACCAAAGTTCAGTCCGTGCCGATATCGTGACATCAAGTCCTGGATGGCTCCCAGTTTTTGGGCTTTGTCCATGGTGTGGTAGAGGCCGAGCAACCTTGTCAACTGCACGACACACAAGTGTTGCTGCAAAGCTTTGATGTTAGCTGGTAGTGCAAGTTTCTCTTCTGCTGGTGCAGACAAGGGGATGACCCCCAGCAACTGGTTGATGAACTGTGGGGGAGGGAAAAGGAAATGTTAGATTTGCAATACCTAGCAGGGATAGCAGAGAGATCCCATCAGTGCTGCTCCCCTTCCCCCCGAACTGTTTCCATTCCTCCTGGCCATTATGAAAACTTTAAGAATTGGCACCCGAGTCTGTTTTTCTTCTTTCCTCCTCACCCCTTTTTCCTTTTGCATCTACCACCAGCTCCCCTATGGGAAGGATTCTAATGAATCTGTATGTGTTGATAATTGTGTTTTCTGGTTTTTAAAAATGCAGTTGAAAACTAGGGGGAAAGCTTGATCACAAAACAGTCTGTTCAATGTACCCCACAACTGGCCTGAACAACAAAATTTAAGGATGAACAGAAGGACCTCCTCCTCAAATAACAGATCACCTTTCTACTGGTTGCAGCTCGTCTACTGATTGCTCCAAATTTGGTTTGGATAATTTGCAGTTGTCTGCTTGGAGACGAAAAGTTTGGACTCTGGCTCACATGGAAAAGCTGACTAAACAGTTAGCAGAACTGAATGGAAAACAAATGGAAAGCTGTTTTGTAGAAACAGGGGATGCCTTTACATATCAGAAACTGATTCCGGCATGCAACCTCTGGCAATGCATGCCCAGTTATGGCAGGGTATATTTGGCTGCTCTAAATATATTATTCTTATGAGGGAAGGGTGTCATTTTTATTGCATGGGGTTTTATTGCATTGTTATACTAGAAAACATTTACATTTTAAATGTTACTTGTAAGCTGCCTTGGAAAGATTTACATCAGTTGTTATAAATAAAGCTGCAGGTGGTCCTTGTATTTTTCATAATCTAAGCCCTGTAAACTGGGACTGGCTTTTTAAATTACAGTGGTGCGACTGCAAGACAAATGCCTCGCAAGACGGAAAACTCTCTAGACGAAAGAGTTTTCCGTTTTGGAGGTGCTTCGCAAAACGAATTTCCTATGGGCTTGCTTCTCAAGACGAAAATGTCTTGTGAGTTCCTGCAGGTTTTTTTTCCTTCCCCCCCTTTTTCTGAGCCGCTTATCCGCTAATAGCGCTAATCCGCTAAGCCGTCAATGGGCTTGCTTTGCAAGACAAAAAAACCGCTAGACGAAGAGAATCGCGGAACGGATTCTTTTCGTCTTGCGAGGCACCACTGTATTGTTTAAACCATTTAGGGAACCGCTGCAGCTGAAGAGCAAGGCTAAAATGAGCTAAGAAAATAAATGTGCAGCAGAAGTTTCAAAATATATAAGCAGGTTGTATGCCTACATCAGCCTTGTGCAATCTGGTGCCCATCAAGTGTTTTGGACTACACCTCCCATCAAAATACCTTGAGGGCACCAGGTTGCAAAAGCCTGGTTGAGAACAGAAAACACCTAAATTTTCCAGCTAGAAACTGTTCTGCACTGGGTTTTGCAGGGGCATGGTGTAGGCTTGTTTGATTAGGAACATTATGAAGAAAGGGCAGAATTCTCAAATTCTTATCATCTATGGGGACAAACATTTTCAATGAATATACTCAAAATCGCTGCACAATATCACTTGTTCTTGTTCAAGGGCACCAATTGGGGAAAGCTGGCATTGTAGGGGAAGCAAATGGCATCCTACTCTCCCCTCCTCCATGGATACAACGAAAGAAACCAATGAACAAACAAATAGTGAGATGAGTGGCATGAGCTAGGGAATCAGTGGCTATATAGTGCCCTCTTCCTCTAAAACACTGCCACCTTCTTGAGTCTCCCTGCAGTCCTAAGAGAAACACACTTTCAAAAAAAAACTTCTAAAAACTCACAATATTCAATTTAGCACCAGATCTTGGAAAGCCAAAATTCCTGCCTTGGAAAGCCTGCATCAAGTGTGTGAGGGAGAGAAATTTTTGAGGAGTTACAATGATGCTTTCCCTTCCTGTAAGGCTTTTAATTAAGGGACGATCAGCAGGTATAAGGCAACAGGTTAGGATTTCAGGGCAGGGTAGTCACCTTCCACCTGTGATCCTAGAAAGCTGCTGCCATCAATATTGGGCAATGGGGACTCCTGCTGAAGTGGTATAAGGCAGCAACATCTATCCTAATATTTTGAAGTAAGATTTGTTTTAATGTACTGATGTTTACAACCTGCTTAGAAATGGCATCTGCTGGATTACACGCAATTGCTCAGTGACCTTTGGCGAGAGCCACATTGGAGCTAGCAAAAGAACAACAAAAAACCCCTCTTAACCTCAATAGTGCTGGGACCATAGTTCTCAGCAGTTTTGTTTACAGCCTGACAGGCCAGGTTTTTTCTTTTGCACATTTAACCTTCTAGCCACAGGGGCTTAGAAGAACAATGAGTTGAGCACCAGGATTTCCAGCTGCTGAAATCACTCAGTACAGCTACTCCTGACAGCAAAGTCTCTTTTGCTCTTTTGAATATTGGGGCAGGGCCCTCGCTGCCCTGCACAGCATAGGAAGCAGAGGGAAACTAGAAAAAAAGCAGTAGATAAAAAAATAGATAAAACAGCATCTTTAGTCAGATTGCCTTGAGCTGGGGCAGGAGCACACAGGCCTTCAAGTTTCTGCATAATCCCAAGTTGCACCCAAAACCTTTTGCCTTAATTGAATATTTCAATCATTGGAACAAATAATACAATCATGGTGTACTGAAAAGAAAGGAAGAGAAAAGATCAGTAAACAAATGACCACCAAACTTACCTTTGTATATTGAGTTGGTGGGAGGAGATCTACAAACACCTTGAGATCAGTAAAGCAGCAGGGTTTGTCCCCAAATTGTTTGAAATATTGGAACATCAGCTCTTCTGGATCACCTTACAAGTATAAGAGCAGTGATTTAAGATGTTTTTCAGCAGTAAAACAGATAACTGAAGGGAAGTGACATATCTACACCTTAGCATCTCTTATTGAACTGACATGACTCCCTGGTGTACTTTGGAATTTAATACAGTAGTAATTTAAGACTATCATGATGAATTAGGAAGCTTAGGTGGTAAACAAAGATGATTCCAAATAATTGAAGGAAAATCAAGCATACAATTGAGAAGGCAACATGCGAGGAATATAGCAAGTTGGAACAGAGAGGTTTCATTTTCTGAGTAAAGCTTACAATTTTAACTGAGTGTTTTCATTTTTAACATATCCTCTGTTGGCACACTCTCTTTGGCTTAAAGGTGGCAGAGATGGAGAGTTCTACAAATGGGGAAGGGATGGAGGACAGCTTTCTTCTCTGCCTCCTGCCACCCTTTGCCTGCTATGCTTATACTGCTAGAGGTATGCCAGCCACAAACACTCTTTGTGGGGGTGGAGGGAGTGGAAATACAGGTTATGGTACACTATCTTCTTTCTGAACTCTGTTATCTTCTCCCTTGGCAAATGTGCCTCTACACACAGACATAAATACAACAATTTGGGCATACAACTAAGATGGGGAACTGCTTTTGTTAGATTCAGGTAGGTAGTCGTGCTGGTCTGATGCAGTAAAGGTAAAGGTGCCCCTGACCGTTAGGTCCAGTAGCGGATGACTCTAGGTGCAACACTCATCTCGCTCTATAGGCCGAGGGAGCCGGCGTTTGTCTGCAGACAGCTTCCGGGTCATGTGGCCAGCATGACTAAGCTGCTTCTGGCGAACCAGAGCAGCGCACGGAAATACTGTTTACCTTCCCACCAGAGCAGTACCTGTTTATCTACTTGCACTTAGCTGTGCTTTTGAACTGCTAGGTGGGCAGGAGCTGGGACCGAACCACGGGAGCTCACCCCGTCATGGGGATTCAAACCACCGACCTTCAGATCGGCAAGCCCTAGGCTCAGTGGTTTAGACCACAGCGCCACCCACAGTAGAAATATATTTTAAAAATTTAAGAATAGTCCAGTAGCACCTTAGAGACCAACTAAGTTTGTTCTTGGTATGAGCTTTCGTGTGCATGCACACTTTTTCAGATACCTGAAGAAGGTGCTACTGGACTATTATTTTATCCTTTTGTTAGGCAAGCCAGTTCAAATAGTGGCTAATCTTTCAGAGGCCACATTTCACAGGTGGACAGGGCAGCCCACTGTCAACCACATGATGGCAAGTGATGTCAGGTAGAAGTGATTCCACCTAGAAGCAGCAGGGCTTGCATTCAGTGACAAATTTAAAGTGTGCAGAATGCAAGCTGAGGCTCCAAAGGAACAATCAGGAGCATGTGGCTTGGAGTGCCCTCCTTATTGTCCCTTTCTAGCCCTTGCTTGCATTAGGTGCAGATCTGAGTAGAAGACTCCACTCAAACACAGCAAGGCTTGCACTCATAGACAAACTTAAACAGTGCTGAATGCAAGCAGGGGCAACAATCAAGAGTGCACTCTGAGACTTCCCATTGTCTCTTTGTATCCTCAGCTTAACCTGTCCTGCACATGATGGTGGGCAAAGTGAAGCTCAAAACAGCCGCATGGGCCAAATTGAGAGGTTCACCATCACTGGAATATACCATTCCCTCTAATAGCAATAACTGCATGACAGGAGCCTGTGAGCTTACAAATTGCTGGTGGCAACTGAGCTTAGAGAGAGAGACAATGGAGGGAGAAGAAAATGCAAATGGCCATAGTTCAGTGGTGGAGCATGTGCTTTGCATGTAGAAGGTCCCAGGTTTAATCCCTGACATCTCCAGGCAAGGCTGGGCATGTTACCAGTCTGATGAAACCTAGAGGAGCAACCGACTGTCACTGCAGACAAGAGTGAGCAATATGGACCAATAGTATAAGGCAGCTTCCTATGTTCCTAAAAAGGGACGCGGGTGGCGCTGTGGGTTAAACCACAGAGCCTAGGACATGCTGATCAGAAGGTCGGCGGTTTAAATCCCCATGACAGGGTGAGCTCCTGTTGCTAGGTCCCTGCTCCTGCCCACCTAGCAGTTCAAAAGCATGTCAAAGTGCAAGTAGATAAATAGGTACCGCTCCAGCAGGAAGGTAAACGGCGTTTCCGTGCGCTGCTCTGGTTCGCCAGAAGCGGCTTAGTCATGCTGGCCACATGACCCGGAAGCTATACGCCGGCTCCCTCGGCCAATATAGCGAGATGAGCCCCGCAACCCCAGAGTCGGTCACGACTGGACCTAATGGTCAGGGGTCCCTTTACCTTTACCCTATGTTCCTAAAAAGGGCTCAAAGAAATCAGGAAGGCAGTGGAACTCAAGTCTGTAGTTTGAAACACTGAATAGTTGTGAACCATCCATACAATCCTCCCAAAAGAAAAGGGGGGGCAAAGAAAAAGGAGGAATTTGACTTGTTCAAGCAACCAACAAATAAAATAAATATCATAGCAAAAATCTGGTGTATGTGTGGGGAGTTTGAGGGAAGGATTCATTGTCCATCTCTGAACTGTATGCCCCCCACCCCACTATAAAGCTATGAGATCTTTGAGGCAGGTGGGACAGCAAAAGGCCTTGGAGTTGGGGGAGAGAAGTATTCTTATCCCTTCCCTACTCCTGAAACTCATCCCCCACCTAAGTCAAGAGTACTGAACAATACTAAAGGTTCCAGGCTATATTAGTGGGTGTGGTCACACTGCAACATCTTGTTGCAGATCCCTACTTGCTTCTTTTTAAAAGGACATGAACTCCCAACTATCTGCCCAGTAAATTTCCATTTAGATTTTTAACTTTTTTTAAAAAAAAAAAGCAGCAGGGATGCAAATACATCTCACTTGACAATTTGTGAAGAATGTGCTGCACAAACTATTTCTCCAACTACTGAAGGGATTCTACTTCACTCTCAGCAGGGAAACAACTCTTAAAGCACTAATAACACACACACACACACACACACAAAGCTAGTTTTAGCGTTCCTTGTGCTGCAGCAATTCTTGAGGCTCCAGTGTTGTTACCATCTAAATATTTACCATTCACAAGCTGCCTCTCCACGCCAAGGATTAAAATAGAAGACAAACAATCCTCTCCCCAAAGCATGGGTGGATTTCTGCAATTCTTGTGCAGAGTTTACATCAGCTGCGGCAATCCCAGGACGGAGCCCTGGTTCTACTTTCACACCCTCTCCCCGTGAGGCTCAATTTGGCATCCCATTAGTGGCCCTTACCCAATTTGTGTTCTTCACTGCAGCCTCTGTGCCGCAAGCGCCTGATCAGCTCCAGTCGGGCGAGGAAAGGTCCCCGGAGTGGCCGGGCACTGTTGGCTTCTTGTGTTATCCTCTGCTCTATAAAAGCCAAGGCTTCCTCTGTGCTGTGATGCACTTCGCCTTCGAGAGAGCTGTGCACAACAAGGAAGTATGAGTTCCAGTGCCTCCAAACGGCCTTTTTGTGAAATTCTGATCAAGGAATGGGATACTGCATTGCTGCTACCCTGCCCACCAGAGCCTAGTATGTAACATGTAAAAAACATGACTTTTTAGGATGAGAATGGGCAACTGCAGGTCCAGGGGCTTAATACCACTCATGGCAGCTTCCTGCCTCCCAGTATAGCTCCAATTCAAAGCCCCTCCAATTCAAAGCCCCCACTTCCTTACCCCCCCCCATTCTTTACCATATTTCTCCCTGCACAAGCCAACGGCCTTTTAACCCAGGGATGAGGAAATTATGGCCATCCAGATGTTCTTGGGACTCCAACTCCTATCAGCCCTTGCAGCCAGCATGACCAATGGGCAGGCATGTTGGGAGCTGAAAGCCCAACAACATCCAGAGAGCTGCAGGTTTCTCATACCTGTTTTAAACCCTCCTCCGCATCTGAAGAGCAGCGAAGGCTTGACCAGAGTCCTCTTATTTTGACCTCAAAATGTTCATAAGCCAAGAGACAGCTGGAGCAACCAGCTGGGTGTATGTATAGTAAGGTGAAAACCGCGACAAACCTTTGGCTGATGCTGAAACCGGAACTTTGCCTACATCCCAGCTGGCATGCAGAGGAGTGTCTGTGACACTCATTAAAAGGAAGAAATGAAAAGATTCTGTCTGAACCCATGTCCATGTGGGAGTTTAGAGGTAAAGCTCCAAGCACCTTCTTTAGGGGAGGAATGTTATGAATTACAAAGGAGAGAGCTTTTTGTATTGATGCCCTGACTTTAAAACACCTTCTTGAAGGGAATCTATCTGGCACCAGCATCACATTATTTTTGGTGAAAGGTTAAGACTTTATTTGCCAAGGTATCTTAGAAGCAAAGTGCAGACTGATGCCTTTTTGTTTCTTGGTTTTAAATTTGTAGCTTATATTTTATTTACTTGTGTTGCTATTATTATCATTGTGTAATATTGTTTCGATGCTGTGTGGATTGTTCCCACTGATGAAAGGCAGGTTCTGTTTTCTTGTTACCTCAAACCAATTTTGGTTTGAATGAACGAACAAATGAATATTGCTAGTCTTTCAGTGTTTGTCAAAAACGGATTAAAAATTAGGTAGCCTAAGAGGAAAGGAAAGGAAAGGAAAGGTGTCTATGATGTCACTGGCAGGGTTCACATGTAACACCACACCATGTTTTAATAAACTAGGGGTATTAGACCATGCTTTATTTGATTGTCCAAACCTAGTCAGGAGCTTAATTATGATTTGTCAACCACAAACTGATCACACTTGTAAACCATAATTTGTTGTTTCTTATAAACCTTGGGTTTGTGTCAGCCATGGCTGAGTGTTACATGCAAACCCAGTACTCATTTTGGATCAAGATCTGAACTACTAAAGTATTCAAGAAGGTAGAAGTGTCTCATGCCCCTGGCTACAAGAGATGAGTAGAAACATCTGAATTTTTACACGTACGACTTCACATGAGTTGATGCACTGGGCACTCATTTGGTCCTTTCAAGACATTTCTTCCTAGATGACATAGGATCCAGACGCAGGCAAAAGCTGGTGCTGTGGTTTGGGAGTAACGAACTAACAGCCAAGTGTACTAAGGAAATGAGCTCCTATTTCTCTACTCTCAAAGCCCCCTTACTATGCAAATATTTCAATTAAAAAGAGACAAACACTCAAAGCCCTCAAAAGAGAGTAAGACACTCACTGCTCTCCTTCAGCTGGGGGAGTCCAGGCTGCATCAATCAGTTGAAAGATGGAATCGAAATAGATCATATAAAACTGCCAATCATCTGGGCTAAAACAGAAAAGAGGCAAGCAGAAGAACTGAGCACAGTGTAAAACAACTTCTCTCTCTCTCTCTTTCATGTGAAGGAAGGCAAAACGCCCGCATCTGGGGTAAAAGTGTCCTGGGATTCACTAGTATTCTCCTAGCAAGGAAGAGAAGAACAGCTTCATGTCTGTTGCCTTTCATGTCTTAAAGAAAAGGCAACTTAAGATAAGCATCCCTAACAAAAACTGCACCAGTGAAAATATTGAGCCTTTAGTGTCACTAGCCCAGTCTTTAGGAATACTCTGACAACAGAGGCCTTCTCTTTCAACACCTAACAGATGGGGGGGGGGAGGTCTACAGTAAAAGTAACTTAATTAAACAGTCAAACAAATTTTCCTATAAATTAAATGACAAACAAACTAGTTCTTGTATTTGTCAACCACCACAGTACCTCTCTATTCACAAGCCAGGCTTTTGAGAGGTGAGTGAAGGCTGACTTCTTGCAAAGCACTTGAGGATAATAATAATAATAATAATAATTTATTATTTATACCCCGCCCATCTGACTGGGCCTCCCCAGCCACTCTGGGCGGCTTCCATAGAAACCAAAAATACAGTAAAATCACACGTTAAAAACTTCCCTGAACAGAGCTGCCTTAAGATGTCTTCTGAATGTCAGGTAGTTGTTTATCGCTTTGACATCTGCTGGAAGGGCGTTCCACAGGGCGGGCGCCACTACCGAGAAGGCCCTCTGCCTGGTTCCCTGTAGCTTTGCTTCTCGCAATGAGGGAACCGCCAGAAGGCCCTCGGCGCTGGACCTCAGCGTCCGGGCAGAACGATGGGGGTGGAGACGCTCCTTCAGGTATACTGGACCGAGGAGAACAATGACCATGTTTTTCCTTATTGATCTCCCTGTGTGAAAGAGCTAGACCCTTTTGATATTTTTAATGGAAGCTAAACATTCAGAGGGAAGCTATCTCCCTCCCACTTGTCCGCAGACTCTCCCACAGCTATGGTCTGGGAGGAATGCTTATCTCAAAGAGGTGAGTTAAAATCTCACAATTTACTATATTTTAGATGCCATTGTATCTGATGATGAGCAGGGGGGACACTGAAACCTCTTCTTATCCATTATAAAAGTCAGGATGCTGCTTTACTAATGCTTATCAGGAACACAGGAAGCTGCCTTACACCAAGTCAGACCAATTTATTTGTTACATTTATACAGTGGTGCCCCGCAAGACGAACGCCTCGCAAGACGGAAAACCCGCTAGACGAAAGGGTTTTCCGTTTTGGAGGCGCTTCGCAAAACGAATTTCCCTATGGGCTTGCTTTGCAAGACGAAAATGTCTTGCAAGTTCCTGCGGGGTTTTTCCCCTCCCCCCCCCTTTTCCTAAGCCGCTAAGCCGCTAAGCCGCTTATCAGCTGATCCGCTAAAAGCCGCTAAACCGCTAATAGCGCTTATCCGCTAAGCTGTCAATGGGCTTGCTTCGCAAGACGAAAAAACCGCTATACGAAGAGCCTCACGGAACGGATTAATTTCGTCTTGCGAGGCACCACTGTACCCCACCTTTCCTCCAAGAAGCTCACAGTGGTGAACATAGTTCTCCTCCTCCACATTTTATCATCACAACAACCCTGTGAGTGAGGTAGGTTAGGCTCAGAGTGAGTGGTCCAAGGTTACCCAGTGAGGTTATTGGCTAAGTGGAGGATTTGAGGCCCTAGTCTGACACTCTAACCACTGCACCACACTGGCCTATACAGCTCAGTACAGTGGTACCTCGGGTTACATACGCTTTAGGTTACATACGCTTCAGGTTACAGACTCTGCTAACCCAGAAATAGTGCTTCAGGTTAAGAACTTTGCTTCAGGATGAGAACAGAAATCGTGCTCCGGCGGCACAGCAGCAGCAGGAGGCCCCATTAGCTAAAGTGGTGCTTCAGGTTAAGAACAGTTTCAGGTTAAGAACAGACCTCCAGAACGAATTAAGTACTTAACCCGAGGTACCACTGTATTCTACACTGACTGGCAGCAGTTCTACAGGGTTTCAAACAGGGAGACTTCCCCAGACCTTTCATATGCAAAGTAAGTGCTCTACCACTGAATTTGACTTTCTCTCAAGGTTCCCATTGCTACTTGCTCTTTAAAAAACTAAAACTTCCTTTTTGTTGACCTTAGGAGGGAAGGCAAGTTTTCCAAACTGCCCCCAAATCTATCAAAGTCTCTGGCGGCTCTTGTTGTAACTGAAAGTGCTGCTTTCAGCCAGTGGAAGTAGGGTGGATCCAATCAAGCCTGTTTAATAGGACAAGCATCCCATCCCCTCACATCCTGGCTGGATGGGGGTGGAAATATAAACAGATTTAGGCTCTTAAATTAGGAGGAACAAGAAGATATTCCTTTGGGCTTGTCACAAACTACTTGCTTATTTGCTTTGGGAACATGATGGTGCAGTAGTGGCGATGGAGGAGATAATACCTTTTGCTTCAGTTTGGTTAAGGACCAAAAACAAACAAACAAACAAAACAAAACAAAAAGGAGCTGAAACTCCCACTCACTTTTTCAACAGAAGTTTCCTGGAGAGTGCGTTGCATTCTGGCCACTTGCCCAGCTTTTTGTACATCTCCATGCACTTGTTCTCTCTGCTCTGGAGCTCACTGGTTAACTTCTCTAAATGGAACAAAAAGAGTCATAAATTCACAAAGTCTTAATCGCAAAAGCAATCCCCCCCCCACCTCCAAACAGATAAGGCCACAGGCAGGCTAGAAACATAAAAGAAACTTAGATGGGCTTACTCGGAAGGCTGTTTTACTTTACCAAATAATGCAAAATGCATTATTAGGAGAACTAATAATAGTAGGGTGGGCAGGAGAGAACTTCATATATGCACATGAAACAATGTGCAGAGAGTCTGTGAGATAACATAGTGAAAGTTAAACGGCTGGCAATCCTTTGTGCAATGGATTACAAGTGCCCAAACTATGAGCAGAGCAGTGCTTTGCTGTAACATGGAGTAAATGTCCATGTTCTTCATTTGACAAGAGTCTACATATTTATTTAAATGTTCACAATAAATACAAAACATGACCTACTGTGTTGTGTTTATATTGCTCGATTTCAAAGCCATACGGTTTTGTCTGTAGTTTGCTCTAATCAGCATAATTGCGTATGCTGAATAGAAAGCATTAACTCTACTTACTTAACGGAGGGTCATAGATTCAATTAAGAGATTATCACTAGAGATTTATCGCGCCCACATAATGTGCATCAGGCTACTTTGAAGGAATATGTCACATAACTGATTTGAAACGTATATGGAAGTCTGGCTTGACTTTTAAAAATCATTTATTTTTATCGTTGCTGGGCAAAAAGTCTTATCTAGTTCAGCATCTGGGTAACAAGATGCCTTTTGAAAGCCTACAATGGGACACGACAGCAGCAATCAGCACCTGCTGTTTCACCCCCCATCAACTGGTATTTAGAGGGACGCTGCCTCCAAATATGGAAGCTGCACCTTTGTCTATAAACCACTGAGACTTGCCAGTTGTCAAATTTGAAAAAGAGATACACTACCTCCTAATTTTCCTCTCACAACATCCAGAGCTTCCTGGTACTTCTCCAAGCGTTCTAGAATCATGTAGTAAAGCTCAACCTGTGGAAGTTAAGAGGAAGAGGATGCAACTGAAACAAGAGGCAGTGAGGTGACCGCCAGAAGCAGTCTCTGCAACTGTCTTTTTAAAGAGAGCATATTCAAGTGGAGTGAAAAATCTATGCTACCCGACAAATTGGAAGAAAACTAATAATTATCTTTAGCGTCACCCCTCTAACTCTTTCTTCTATCTTATTCTTATCCACCTATTAACTCTAAACTTGTTTGTATTGCTACATTTTGATAGGCTGGTCTTGCAAAGATAGTGGCCCACTAGTGGTTGAAATGCCTCCTTGCTCCAAAACCCAAAGCCTCTGGAAGACAAATTGCCAAATAAAGAGGTGGGCAGGAAACACAGGGCAAATCTGAGGAACTAAAAACAAAACTCCACATTCTGCACTGTTTCTTACTCTTGTTAAGAGGGTTGCCACTCTGGCCAACAGAAAAAGCAGCTGGGACTCACACCTGATCAGTAGTCATCACTCTGCATAGGGTTTGCAGGGAAAGACAGAAAGGCTTTTGTATCAAAAACCAATTCATTTGATCCAGTTATGGGCCGCTTGAAACTACTCAGATTTTCTCTGCCACATACCCAGGCCACCAGCACTTTTACAGATATCCAGATTATCCTGGCAAGCTTAAAAAGAGCTGTAACCAAAAGAGTGGAATCCCATCAAGTTTTGGAGAAGGATTAATCCAAATCTGGGACATGCTCAAGTACCCCTTACTTTCTACCTTAGCAATGTGCCTCTTCTAAGCCATGCCTTCCATTTGTTTGTAACATGAAAATAAACTACAGTGGTGCCCCGCAAGACAAATGCCTCGCAAGACGGAAAACTCGCTAGACGAAAGAGTTTTCCGTTTTGGAGGTGCTTCGCAAAACGAATTTCCTATGGGCTTGTTTCGCAAGACGAAAATGTCTTGCGAGTTCCTGCGGTTCCCCCCCCTTTCCCCCCTTTTTCTAAGCCGCTAAGCCGCTTATCCGCTAAGCCGCTAAAAGTCGCTAAACCGCTAATAGCGCTAATCCGCTAAGCCGTCAATGGGCTTGCTTCGCAAGATGAAAAAACCGCTAGACGAAGAGAATCGCGGAACCGATTCTTTTCGTCTTGCGAGGCACCACTGTATTCAAAACCTAACTGCAATAATTCAGTGATAGCAGAAGCTGAATTAATTACATCTACAATTAGTTTTTTAAAATATATATATCTTACTTCTGCCTCAGCTTCAATTTTTTCTTCCTTCACCATTTTTTCTACCATTCTTTCAGCTAGAGGCAAAAACATGGTTTTTGAGAGATTTTCATCCTGTGCAGATATAGACTGAAAAAGAAGAACATATAGAGCTGCCTTATACAGAATCGACCATTGTTTCATCTAGCATGGTACTTTCCACCCTGACTGGCAACCATTCTTTCCTAGCTCAGCTACTGGAGATAACAGAGGCTGAGCGGATGACTCTCTGTGGGCAAAACATATGCTCTGTCCTCTCAACTATGGGCCCAGTCAAAAGTTTTCAGCTGCTGTGAATGTTCTGATAAACAAGTGAACATTCTGACAAACTTAGGAAAAATTAGTTGAAAGTTTTGCTCAGTAAACATGCTCCTCTCACCCACAAGGAAATAGTGTTGATTATGTTCTGGGATTGCATCACACAAAAAATGAAGAAAATGAATTGCTAAGTTACCGTATTTTTCGCTCTATAAGACACACTTTTCCCCTCCTAAAAAGTAAGGGGAAATGTGTGTGCGTCTTATGGAGTGAATGCAGGCTCCGTGGCTTTAGCGAAAGCAACATAAAGCCTCTGGAGCGCAGCGGGACTGCTCCCGCTGCACTCCGGAGGCTTCATGTTGCTTTTGCTGAAGCCAGGAGAGCAAGAGGGATCGATCCCTCTTGCTCTCCTGGCTTCGCTTCACTGGAGAGGTGCTGTGAAGCTTTCCCTCTCCGCGCAGCGCCCCTTCAGCGAAGCAGGAGGAGAAATGGAAAGGGCTCCGTTTCTCCTGCCGCTTCGCTGAAGAGGTGCTGCGCACAGAGGGAGAGAATATTTTTTTCTTGTTCTCCTCCTCTAGAACTAGGTGTGAATTATGGTCGGGTGCATCTTCTAGAGCGAAAAATACGGTAGTTGAAATGAACTAGTAATGCAGTGTGCCAGTTCTCTTGTTGATTTCAGACAGACTGCAAAAGGATTCTGCCAATGGCCTTTGATAGGCTATTGCTTGGCTGAACTCCAGATTTGCACCAATAGTCAATCTCAAGTAACAACCTCAGAACTCATTTAGGAGAACAATTATAGACTGAAGCAAGAGAGGCGGGCTATGAGCTCGTCTCAATCCCTCTCATACCCTGGGGGAACAGATTATATTCAGTTGCTACAATCATACTTGGAGTGGAGGAGTGATCCATCTATGACCTGAGGGAGTATTGAAGGGCATCTGGTTAAGACTTCTCAAATTCTCTGTTATCTCACAACATGCCCCATCTAAGATGACAAACTTCCAGTTCCAACCTGCAAACAAGCTCTGTGATAAGCGTAGCCAATGTAGTGCCCTCCAGATGTTTTGGGGCCCCCCATCAGTCTCAGTCAGCATGGCCAGTGGCTATGGGAGTTGGGAGTAAAACAACATCTGGAGTGCACCACATTGGCTACTCTGCTTTACAACACTTGCAGTATACTGGCAATGTGTGATGCACTTGCAGTACAGAGTCTACCCTCGAAACATACTGAGCATCTTCACACAGAAAATAAAACAGAAAAAGGGCAGATTATTTGCAAGGAAATGTTATCTCCCTTGAGACACTGTACCCACCTGCATAATTAAGCTCATCACAGACCAAAAATAGTAAGGGTTTTTGGGAACAATCTTATAAAGTGCCATTCCAGCCTGAAAAAGAAGGAGGTATAAATAAATCATTCCTGAATGCTTGATTCATTATACTTCAGACCCACTGAAAGTTCTTATTAGAAACACCTGAGAGAGGAATGCTTTTGGTTTGACTATCCATGGACTAATTTACTTGTCTTTGAATTTGTGTACCATTGTGTTAAATGCAAGACTCATTTGCTCAAACCTGTTAACCACAACAGGAAACTGTTCCTTTTCACAAACCAGAACCCATTAAAATATGTTCCAAGTAAACTGGCAGTATTTCAGGAGTTCCTTCATGAGAAGATCAGTAACGGTGGACAAGTTTCCTGAACAACAGCTTCCCCACAATAACGAATTCTGGATTCAATTTTGCTGATAATGGCACTCAACACATAGCTAGATCATCATATTTAATATAGGTGTTTCTCTCTTCAACCCCCCCCCCCCTCATAGTCAGGTACGGATACACTAAAGTCAACAGGGACCTCTGCTTACTTGCATTTTGCACATTTGCAAAGCCTGATATTACAAGATGATTATACCCTTTGAGTTAAGTGTGCATATATTGATATGAATGCATCTGTTATAAATGCACATAGCAAGCTGATGCTTTTAAGTAGTGCTACTCACAGGATAAAGGATTTGCTAGACTAGGTCCATAAATTAATTTCATGGGTCCATCACATTAATGACACTGTCTCTTTACACGTTTTTTTCAAACATTACAGGTTAAATGCAAATGCAAAGCACTTAAATGCACCTCAAATCACAAGTATTTTAAACCAAAGTCGTAAAATTTTTAAAAAGGTTTCAGAGTAAGTGTTTTCTATGAGTGGAGGACATGGCCAGTTGGTAGAGCATGAGACTTTTAAGCTCAGGGTTGCGAGTCCACGTTGGGCAAAAGATTCCTGCATTGTAGCGGGTTGGACTAGATGACCCTCGTGGTCCCTTCCAACTCTACAATTCTATGTAAACACAACTTATATACCACTTTATCCATAACAGATTACTAATAGGTTTACATATACACATGGAATGTCAACAGATCTTTAAGCTGATTTTAGGTTGAGTTGCCTCTCTGAGGGGTGTATTCACTCTCAAGCTAAATTGACCTAGCTCCGATTCAGGTAAATTACCTGTTGCATCTTCTTGTATTCCCCAACCCTTGCATAGGCCATGAAGAGGTGGGAATGATACTCTTCACTGCTGGGAACTTTCTTCACAGCTGCCTCGTAGAGTTTTGTGACCAGCTCCGCTAAATGAGACATTTTAAGAAACAGGTTGTGTGTTTGGTTAGGACCTATAGACTTCTCCCAAACCCTAAGTGATTGTACAGAGTACAGCACTCAAAACAGCCTTCACAAAGTTGTTGTTTTTTTAAATAAGGCTTCAGATTTGTTGGGACCTGTGTGGCCAGGCACTTGTGATTTTTCCAAATTTGCATGTACAAAGCATTCTGCATGCCTTTTATCACAGAATGTGTGTTGAGTACCTTTATCCTTTCCCTAGCGCTGGTGTCAGCACTTTGCTCCCATGGGAAGCTGCTGGGGCCCCAATATCTGCCTTGGGCCCCCCCTTACAAAACAAAAACCACTGACCCAGCACTCTAAGCTGCTTGGTTTAGCTGCACTCCAATTTCTCCTGGAGTGACACTACGTCTGAAGCATTGTAAAAGTATTAAAATGGCAGCAAGACCCAGAAATCTGGTGCTGTGTCTACTGTTAGGTGAGCTTGCCAAGGCTCCACCATCAAAGCTGGGCCCTGTCCCACCACTCCTCCTATTTTCTACAATCCAGAATTAAATACTATGGGAAACATTATGTCTAGAGAACAATGCAGCTTAACTGGCTACCTCACCACCCCTCCCCATCAATTAGCTGCCGACTGGCAGCCACACTAGTGCTTTTGAATCAGGACTGTAAGCAAGACACTGGCAACAGCATTCTCTGAAATGTCTGAAATAGGAAGGAAAACCAAAGAACTCACGCCGATGCATTTCCCGGTATAGGATAGTCAGAGCTTGTAACGAATTATCGTCCGTGGGTTCAAGAGCAGCTACTTCTTGTGCTAAAGTGAAAGCTTCATCTTGCTTCCCGGTTCTTTGCAGGCCGATCGCTTTCAAAACCTACACATGGATCAAAGAAGCAACTTTTAAGGGGTTTCCCAGCAGCGATATAAAGGAATCACTATGGGGGGGGGGGGAAATCCAGCTGCACAGTGAATGGGGCAGAATGGGCAGGTGGTAACAATGCAGCACGTACCAAAGAAAGGAGCTGCAGCCCACAGGCAGAGCACATGCTCTGAATTCAAGTGGCCTGAAATTCAACCTCTGATGTCTCCAGGTGGGCTTGGGAAAAGCCTGGTTGAAGCGCTGAACAGCTGCTGCCAGTCAGTGTAGATAATATTGAGATGAACCAATGGTGTTTTTATATATAATGCAATGCCTTATGTTCTCTTCTGCACCTCCTGCCAACCTTAGTTCAGGGATGAAGAGCCCGTGACCCTCCAAATGTTGTTGGGGCTCCAACTCCCATCGCACCCAGCCAGTATGGCCAACAGTCAAGGAGATGGGAGGTGTGTTCCAGCAACCTCTGGAGGACCACAGGTTCCCGACCCCAGCCTTAGTTCACTGGACATCTGGTTAACTTAACAGAAGACTTAGAAATCTAAGTAAGCTCAGACTTTGAGACACATCACTAGCCAACACTGTAATAAAAAGTTGGGGTCACAACATACCTACCGTTGCAGATCTCATAGAAAGAGCACGCTGAGCAAGCCTCATGTTAATAAGCTGCCCAAGGGCAGCTGGGTAGGAAGGGGATACCGCATTTAACAAGGTGCACTTTAAACTTGCTCAGCTGTGTCCCTGGAATTCCCTTCTGAAAGTTTAGAAGGTGGAGACTTTGATGTTTTCCCTTCCGGAGAATTAAAACCATCTTATTCTTCCAGGAGGGGCATCAGTTGGCAGATAGTGCCCAATACCTAGCAGCCCCCCCCCCCGCCATGTTGTCCATAGTACTGCCACTACTGCCAGCCAATTCTAACTCGCAGTCCACCAGGCATGCCTGCCCCAGACTTCTCTATATTGTAGGGGTGGGAAAACCTTCTTGGCCCAGTGGGTCAGAGCCTTATCATTCTCCACCCCCACAGATTACCCACCTGTCAAAATTCCCTTGTGCAGCGCTTCCAAGCTGGCTGTCAGTCACTAAAGAACCACAGCGCAAGGGGCTTTGTCAACCCAATGCTTGCCACTTTCCCAGTGCTGCACATACGGCTGGCAAAGCTGCTTTCTGCAGAGATTGGCTGCATGATCAAGTTCCCCATGGGGAACTTGGCCAGGCAACCAATCCAGCCATTTCTACACATGCCCCATATCTGACACCAAGTGTGTGGGGGAAACACTGGGACCTGTTCTGTGCCAGATGTCACCTGCAAGTCAGAGGTTCCTCACCCCTCTCGTAATTAGTCTTATACCTACCATGTGACAGTATTTAAGTATGTTTGACTTGGTCAACTGACCAACCCTAATTGCCTTGTTTTGCTGAGCCACGTCAACGTAGATAGAAGCAAAAGTTGAAAAAACATTAACTTTTGCTCTGTTGCTATTCAACAGCTTGACTAACGTGGCAGCAAAGTTGACCTCATTGTTGTGAGTTTGTGGAACAGAAAGGCTGGAGTAACACGGGTTAAGCTGAAAAAGAAGAAGTACAGTGGTACCTCAGGTTAAGAACTTAATTCGTTCTGGAGGTCCGTTCTTAACCTGAAACTGTTCTTAACCTGAGGTACCACTTTAGCTAATGGGGCCTCCAGCTGCCGCGCAATTTCTGTTCTCATCCTGAAGCAAAGTTCTTAACCCGAGGTACTATTTCTGGTTTAGCAGAGTCTGTAACCTGAAGCGTCTGTAACCTGAAGCATCTGTAACCCAAGGTACCACTGTAGTTGTGCACTGGTGGTGGTCAAAGCACAATCACGCTCCCACCCCCATGTGTCCCATGATAGCTAAGGGTAAACATGGCAGAAAGCATCCCTCTTTTCCAGAACAGCCCAGGGATCAGAACCTCCTTTCAGTCCATGTGTCACATTCCCACATGGGCAACCTTCCAGGAGCCATGTGCCAGATTTAAAAGTGGGTGGGGCCAGATACAAAAATGGGTGGTGCAATGGATTTGACTCTTACTTTTGCATCGTTCACACTACATTCCAGCCATGCAGAAGTCAAAGCTTTCTACAGACAACCAAGAGGCATTATCACAGTTCAAGGACATATTCCAGTCAGGCAAAAGCATCTGAAGAAGGCACAGTGTAGTGCCAATGAGGGATATGGCCCTGGGAGAGTCCTAAGTGTGAGACAGAGAGATCTAGAGGGCTGTCTTCAATTCTCAGGGCTTCAAGTTCCCCACCCTATACTAGCAATGCAACGGCTAAAGAGAAGAGCCTTGCCTTGTTTATTTAAGACAGAACACACTGACTTTTTAGCATGTTAAAACAAACAAACAAACCCTGAGCTTACCTTAGCACAGTGAAGGTCTTTGTGTTTCTTCAGCAACTTGTCTGCCTGCTGGATTGCCATTTTATTATTGCCATTGTCAAGGTAATCTAGTGTAAGAAAGGGGAAAACCACAAACATTATTCTTAGTGATAATTTTATTGTTTAATTTTTTTGTAAACCACTTTTTTAACAATCAAGCAGTGTATAAATTTTATGAACTAAATAAAATGCATAAATACTGCAGACTTATTTTCTGAGGGGGCAATCTTCACGTTTAGGTTAATTTAGAGGAAAACATGAAAAATAAAGATGAGTAAAGAGTAATATGATAGAGGTATTTAAGATTATAACTGCTGTAAAGGAACGGATAACTTATCTGGCCCCTCCCCCTTACTTTCTTGCACAACACTAGATGTCAGAATCTACCCAATCAACTCCAAAGGTGATGAGAAAACCACCCAAGGTAGCTCTTCACACAACATAAAAATTAACTTACCACCAGCTTATGTTGGGTTTTTAAAATAAAGGAATAGAAAAATTATGGGAAGATAATTCTTTGAATGGTTAATAGTGATGGCAAGCCTCTGTGATCAATGGCAGTATTTCTCTGACTTCTGGATGTAGGGGGTGGTGGGGAGAAGAGAGAATAGCAGTTACTGGCGTTTCCCATGTCATCTTCCTGGTCATTATAAAGTCACAATGCTGAACTGGATCAACCTTAATCTGTCCCAGCAAGGCATTCTCATGAAAAACCTTACAGAAGCTTTTTAAAGGGTTAGCCTTACTCCCATTTCTTATGTATACATCAAATGGGATTTGCCACCTTTATTTGGTTTATCATCACAACTACTCAGTAACAGGCTATTACTACAACTTTCAGAGCTGGGATGGACAGGGACTTGCCCAGGTCTATGGCTGAGGAGAACTCAACTCCTCTCTATCCACTGACTATATATAGGGGCTGGGTACAAAAAAATAGCCCTCAATAGAAGTTCATAAATGAGTACTTCAGGAGTGACCCAAAGAGGAGCAAAACAAGATGGTAACAAGCAAATAATTAAGAGCAGTTTTGCTAGCATTCAGGAGGAGCATGATTGAAATACTGCTCCATTTCTAAAAGCAGGGAAAGCATTGACCTAAGGCAATTTTTCTCCACAAACATACATACAGGTAAACAAAAATGGGAGAAGGCAATGGACACCCAACAGGAAAAAGACTAGTCTGGAGGGTCCACAGAAGGAGCATAGCAGCCTCCTGCACCCCTTTGTCTCTTGCCTGAAACAACAGGGGAGCACGTGGCTCAGGTTGCAAATACTATATTGTATTCTTGTTCTTACTCTTAGCTCCAAGCCCACATAGAGAGCATGAGCACTATGCAGAAACATTAAAATAGGCACTGTGACGTGGTGGTAGCACTGGTTTGAAGTTCTGGTGCTCGGCATCGGTTTACCTGAGATTACACAGTGTGGACTGAAGCCCCAGTGTATTTTTAATAACAAAAACTTTATGGAGCAATTGGAAAAGTGGCAGTTCACAATAAATATAAATGGATGCATAAAGAGTATGATTAGACAACCTCACCAGGTTTCTCTAAAACGTTGCAAACACCCTCTGTTCTAACAGAATTAGCTCAGCTACCAGAATGGCAAATTGTTGAGAACAGAGTCTTAGACTTCATCCGAAGGGTGAAGGACCTTGGGGAATATAGTACTACAACTTCATTAAGCTTCTGTACAACATATAAGCAATTAAGATAAAAGGCAAACAGCAAATGTAAAAGATGCTTAACTGTCATCAAATAAACTGACTGTTGCTGAATAGTGAAAAAAATAAGAACATGTCCAAACATTTACATTAGTTTTCCCCAGCGACAATTGCCTTTGCAAACTCTGCAACTATGTTCACATGTCCAATTCATAGTCAGAGGGCAACCAACAGCATTTACCACTATATGCTTGATTACAAACTGGCTGTTTCATGTAGATAAGACATGAAAATCTTTACACAATGGAAGCAGAATTTGATTCAAGGTACTCCTGATTGTACATAACTAAAAACTATGGTCCAACTTTCAAAGATCTACAAATAAAAACTGTAAACAAACTTGAGCTCATCCAGTTGAAATTAATGGGACTTACTGTACTTGTGACTTAAAATATACAGTCTATCCAGGCTACCCAATCCACAGTAACCCTAGTGTCATCAGGATATTACACTGGTTGTCACTGGGCTCCTGGGCTCAATTCAGGATGCTGGTTCTAACCTACAAAGCCTTGCACAGCTTGAGACCCTAGGACTTGAAGAAAGCTTATATGGGGCTTGAAATCATCTACAAAGAGACATTCTGAAAGTGCTTCCTCTTATTAAAATTTTGAGGGTGGCAGCAAGAGATGGATGCTTATAGATGGTGCCTTCCATCCCACCTGTGGAATGCTCTCTCCAAGGAGCTTGCTACTCATTTCTTCTGCACAAGGTAAAAACTTTCCTTCCTTTTTTTAAAAAAAACAGGTGGGTTTTTAGTATTTTATAGTTAACGTGTTTTTCCTCAGCCAGTAGCTAGGTAACATTTTTACTGCAGATGCCACGTCTTTGAATGGGACTGTTCTGTGTTCTGCCCAGACTTGTGTTCAAAGGGGTTTTCTTGGTGGGTGTCTGTGAGATTTAATTTATGCAATAAAAAACCCTGTATTGTGATATTTTATGTTTTGTTTATCTCTAAGCTGCCTTAAGGAACTCGGATAAGAGACACAAATTCTATTACAGTGGTACCTCTGGTTAAGTACTTAATTCGTTCTGGAGGTGCGTTCTTAACCTGAAACTGTTCTTAACCTGAAGCACCACTTTAGCTAATGGGGCCTCCTGCTGCTGCTGGAGCACGATTTCTGTTCTCATCCTGAAGCAAAGTTCTTAACCCGAGGTACTATTTCTGGGTTAGCGGAGTCTGTAACCTGAAGCGTCTGTAACCTGAAGTGTCTGTAACTCGAGGTTACAGACTGTATTACCACTGTATTACAGAGCAAGTATGGAGTAGTGGTTAGGGTGTTCGATCAAGAAGTAGGGAACCAGCATTCAAATTCCCACTCAGACATTAAGCTTACTTGGACCATTCATTGCCTCTTAGCCTAGCCTACCTAACAAGCAGCATGAGAAACTCAGATATATAAGCTAGGCTCCAAATGGCACAGCTGTCACCACAACTGGAATGTCTATTTGCCAGGGGGTTGGACTAGATGACAGCCAGGGTCCCTTACAACACTACAATTCTATGATTCTATGATCTCAACTACATTGCTTGACTGTAGCTTGCTCTTACAATTCCCAGCAAGGGGTCCATGATTTGTGCGGCAGTGTAGAAGATCAAGACACATGTCTTTTGCTGGCACATAAGTCACCTGTCTCAATGCAGATGTCAGTTGCCAACCTGGTGCTCAGAAACCTCCACGCAGTCGCAATCAGACCAGCACCAGTAACAAAACACACCTAGCACCTGGCAAATTTTAAATACTGCTCACAGGGTTGCTGTAAGGGTACAATGGGGAGCAGAACCATGTATATTGCCTTGAGCTCCTTGGAGGAAAGGTGGGATTTAAATGTAATAACAAATAAATTAAATACTTATCAGTGCTTCTAATAAGCCCAGTAGGTCTTTCTAAGGTCCAAATACAATGCAGATTGTTGCTTGTCAAATTATATATTTTTGTATGTGACTTGTTTGTTTTAAGGAGTATTACCAGAAACTACTTATGGAAAATCTAGATACTAAAAATATGTCATTTAAGAAATAAAAGAACTACCTCTTCTTCTTAGTTTTCAAACCTAGTTTTCAAACTTAATTTCCCATCATAACTGATCAAGGCTCCAACTCAAAAACACATCCTATACTGAGGCACAACTTCATGCATATGAACACACTCAAAAGAATTGAACACACAGAACTTCAGTCCACTTCTTTGAAACAGATTTGCAGAAGCTGAAGTGAAAGGAATTTCTCTTTTGAAAGGCAGAGGTAGCAGAATTAGGTTCAGATCTGGTACTAATAGAACCTTTTGGCTACACACCATTCCATTGAATTCATTCAAAGTGCAGAAATGTCATGGACATTTGTGTCTCTATAGTCACATCTTAAACCATGAGGTTTGCACCGTTCTGCCCCAAAGCAGTTCTTCTAAAGACTCTTGACTAGGATTTCATATTGGCAAGTTAAGAACTGCTTCTTCTTTGCCTTAACTTTCTTCAGTGCTAAACATTTAAAAAACTCTCAAACCAAGTACAGCATTTTATCTTCCTTTTCCAGCATTTGCCAAGTACCAGCGCCTAGGGCTTGCCGATCGAAAGGTCGGCGGTTCGAATCCCTGCGGCGGGGTGCGCTCCCGCTGCTCGGTCCCAGCGCCTGCCAACCTAGCAGTTCGAAAGCACCTCCGGGTGCAAGTAGATAAATAGGGACCGCTTACCAGCGGGAAGGTAAACGGCGTTTCCGTGTGCGGCTCTGGCTCGCCAGAGCAGCGATGTCACGCTGGCCACGTGACCCGGAAGTGTCTGCGGACAGCGCTGGCCCCTGGCCTCTTAAGTGAGATGGGCGCACAACCCCAGAGTCTGTCAAGACTGGCCCCTACGGGCAGGGGTACCTTTACCTTTACCTTTTATGTACAACAAAGCAACCTGAGCTCCTAGCCAATATTCCTAAGACAGGTTGAAAAGGAACAGCATCCAACACATTTTTAAAAATTATTATTCATTTCATTTTTATACAGTTGTATATTAAGAAAACTATCTCAAAGCAGTTTACAGCCTACATTAAAACACCAAATAAAACAATCCAGAATAAAACATTACTGAAGGAACTCAAATATAAAGTATACATTCAAAGCAACATAATTAACAGGAAACTAAAATATTATCCTGAAGCACTACAAAGGAGGTCAGCTTTTGACAAAGAGAATGCATATTTAACTCGGCAGTTAACAAAAAAAAATGGAATACAGTATTACAAAGTAGCTTCCTTAAGCAGTAGGATCCTACCCAGACAACCAACTTTTTAAGTTTATAATGGGGGAGTAAGGGGCGACCAAATTAATGTGGTCACTGCCTAACGAAAGTGAAGGTTCTCCATACACTGTTAGAAACTTGGGTATATAAACTAGGCGCCAAATGGCACTGTGAATCTAGGTTGCAGTCGCCGCAACAGAATGCCTATTCACCAGGGAGTTGGACTAAATGACCCTTGGAATCCCTTCCAACACTACAGTTCTACGATATGAACTGCACTGCTTAACTTGCTCTTACAACTATTCATTTGTCTCAGCGCAATGACACACACTGGAAATGGAAATGGTATTAACAATGGACTAAGACTAATGTGGAGATTTCTGGTGCCTGACTATTTTCCAACTGTTCTCCAAGTGTTTTCACCTGCCTTACTGAGAGATGCAGATAACGTAAAAGTTCCATTCAGCATAAGTGAAAATGTGTAAAAAGTAGCAATAGATTTCATAAGGAATATAACATTTGTATATCCCGCAGCAAGAAAGTAATTGCAGGCGACTCCCAATTTACGCAGGGGTTACGTTCCAAGGCACGTTTAAGTTAAATTGTGTATATTCAAAACACCATTGGGAAAAGCCTACAAACATTCCATTCTGCCCCCTTTTTTGGCATTTTCAGGTCACGTCTGGGTTCGGCGCGATAAGTGTGGTCATGCACATCTCAGACGCACCTAAAAAGGTCACTCACTGCCTGTAAAAGCTGGATCAAGTTTTAGACATAGCAAAAGAGAGGCTTGCATTTAAAGTGCTGCTTAAAGTTATCCTGATCAAGAAATTATTCTTGCGGACTTGTAATCCAGACATATCAAACCTTTAATGGATTGTAGCAGGGCACTGGTGAGGGTTGGACAGTGATGCCCTTTTTCAGATTGTTTCTCGCTACTACATCAAAGGCAATAGAGAGGGGGCTTGGAAGTATCATATGGTCCAAAACTCTAAAGCAGGCTCGCCTGAAAAAAGCTCAACAACTTTTTACCTGAACCCCAAAAAAGGGGGTGAATCGCTGTCTCTTGGGAGTTGGCCACCCCTGCTCTAAAGTTTTGCAAAGGAAACAAAAAGAGCTGCTACACCCATACAGTACTACTCAATGAGATTAAAGATGCCAGCATCACACACACCCCTCTAAATTAACAGCAACAACAAAGCCATTGCTACCACCACCACCAAGCCACATTAAGTAAGCCACACAAGCAGGCAAGACTTTACAATTCATATCTCCCTCCTCTGGTTTAAAGAGGATATAAAGTTTGTGGCAACCGGTCGCATGAATGTCATGCACTCCTCACCCCCTGCTCAGTCCAGCCTAGCAAATCTACTGTTAGGAAAAACAGGTCTATAAGCTCCTGCTTCTCCATCTTGGCTCCATGAATTCTATAATAAGGATCCGTGCAGTGCTGAAACCCCCTTGTTCACCCACAGGACCACCTGTCTTTTTAAAAGCACAAATGTATGAAGCTCCAGACTATCTGCTAATGATATATACTGCATTAAGAAATGGTTTTAGACCATGGCCTGCCACCCTGCTGAGTCCAGAATAGGGAGTAAGGGGGGGGGGAGAGAGGGTCCCAAACCCACCATCTCCTCCTGGAGAAGGAAATGGTCAGGATATGATGAACTTCTGACCACGTGTGCCAGACCCCAAAATCTCCCTTGTCTTCCTCCCACAGGGTTTGTAATGAACTTGGCAGCTCCTTCCGCTACAATCCACACTAAGGCCGGGACAAATATGGGGGGGGGGGGTTCTGCTCAGCCTCTTCCCCCCCCCCCCCTGCAAATGCCACAGTAAAAATGAACACGAGGCACCCACCCGCCAAATCCCACCACAATGACAAACATGGAGGTGCCTGCTTGAGCCCACAAGACCACACAGAAGCCCAAACATGGGGGGTGCCTGATGAACGCGCCCCCGAAATGCCACAATAGAGGTGAACACGAGGGGACGGCGTTCCTTCCCACACCCCAATACCACAACAACTATGGACATTGGGGGGGGGCCTGCTTAAACTACCCCTCTGCCCCGTACCACAATAAGAACGATTTTTTTTGGGGGGGGGGAGGCAGCCGCCTGTTTAGGCTTTTTTCCTCCCGGCCCCCCGCCTCAAACTAGGGTCTCTGAGGGGAGAAGGTGAAAAAGGCGGGAAGGGTCAAGTATGGGGGGGGGGGACGCTGGTTCGGGATGAGGGGGCGGCGAAGGGTAGGAACGTCTTTTGGCGGGGGGGGGCCTCGGCTGAGGGAGAAAGGGCACGCGCGGCCCCGCGCTTAGGACGGGGCCGCGCGCGCGCTAGGGAAAGGGGAGGGGGAGGGAGGGGAGGGAGAAGAGGGGGGGAGGGGAACCCCCCCCCCACGCCCGCGGCGTCGGTACCGTAAATGGGCCGGAGGCGCCGGTCGTTGGGGTCCTGCACATGGCCCCGCGCCGCCGCCATGATGAGAGCGCAGAACCGCAGCGCGCAGCCGCCGCCGCCGCCGCCACAGCCAGCCAGCCAGCCGGCCCGGCCTGGGCGGGCCCGTGTGGGGGAAAGGGGCCGGGCTGAGGCTGAGGCGAGGCGCTCCGAGGGGGCCAAGACCGGCCAGGAGGCGGCGCTTAGCGGGCGTCCTCGCTTCCCCGCCGGCCTCCCTCGTGGGCCTTGAGGCGCCGCCGCCGCCGCCGCCGCCTCAGCCTGTGAGGCGGGTAAGCGAGCTCCCCTCAGCGAGCCGCGTCACTGGCATTGTGGTTGCCTTGAAGGGCCTCGTTTAGGGGCAGCTCTCCTCACAACGACCCTGCGAGGTGGGCTGTATTGAGGGGGAGGGTGTCCTCCTGGCCCCTCACAAGCAGCCGGGCCAGGTAGGCAGGGCCGGATTTAGGTATGATGAGGCCCTCAGCTACTCAAGGTAATGGGGCCCTTCATTATGTCCAGCTGTCCTTTGTCAACAACAAATTGTCGCTGTTTTTTGTGTGTTGAATATATGCTATATGGTAATTTATGGACCTAATAGGTATCTAAAGCCATTTGCACATAACAAAATATGTACAGTATTTTATCAGCGTAATTGTTGAACTGAAATACAATTAAGAATAAGTATATTAATAGTGAAATAATTATTAAGCTTTAACTTAAAACGATTTTTTTACTCATAACAAACTTAATAATGCAAACACATTGGCATTTGGCAATAACTTTCTATAGGAAAGCACGCCTTGGTTTTGGAACACTTTGGTTTTGGAACAGACTTCCAGAACGGATTAAGTTTGAGAACCAAGTTACCACTGTACTGTATATAGAAATGAGCAAACCAGTGATATTTTAGGGAGCAGGCTAGCTGGCGGGGCCCATTACTTACATCAAAGGAGCCTACACAACGCAAAACACTGTTGCTGTATGTAGGTTTTATTTTGTTTTTTATCTTACATTTTGGAAATGTACATCCAGTTTTTTCCCCTTTAATTTTTTTTGGCTTGTTTAGCTTATACATAAATCCGGCACTGGAAGTAGGCCTCTCAGGGAGCTGAGAGTGGATTTGAACCCAGGCGTGAGGCAGGCAAAGAGGAGGCAGTAGCAGCCCCCTCTTAGCCTTCCCTGCCACCCCTTGACGAAGGAACAGTTCACCAGGTGCGGTTGTTGCAGCAATGGCAGAAGGTTATTTGGTGCTGTTGACCCAGGCGGCAAGCATTCTGTGTTGGTTTCCGTGTTAGAAACTTGAGATAGGAAAGCTAGGAGCTAAATGGCACCTTAAACCTAGGTTATGGGCGCTGCAGTGGAGTGTCTAGGTGCACTTTTTTTTTTTTTTGGTAACAAGAATACAAGACCAGGCAGGCTTTCTCCCAGGTAGACATATGTTTGCTAATACAAGGAACATTATTGACATTTTGGAACTTTTGCAAACAGACATAAATACAAAAGCAGTGTTAATTTTTATAGATGCGGAGAAAGCCTTTGATAATATCTCTTGGAAATTTATGAAGGGAAATTTAAGAGAAATGGGAGTGGGTCGGGGTTTTGAGAATGGGATTGATGCAATATATTCAGAACACAAGGCTATATTGATAGTAAATAATGTGGTTACAGAAGAGTTTAAAATTGAAAAAGGAATACGACAAGGCTGCCCGATTTCCCCTTTGTTATTTATATCGGTTCTGGAGGTGCTCTTGAATATGATTAGAGGGGACCGGTTGGTGGAAGGGATTCAGGTCGGAGCGAAACAATATAAACTTAAAGCTTTTGCAGATGACCTGGTTCTGACCCTGCAGGAGCCAGAATCTAGTACAATAAGAGTATTACAATTGATTCAAGATTTTGGTCGGGTGGCGGGATTTAAACTAAATAAACAAAAAACTAAGGTGTTGGGAAAAAATTTGACAGATACAGAGTCGGAACGGTTTCAGAGAGAAACAGAACTAACTGTGGTTAAAAAAGTAAAATACCTAGGGGTAAATATAACAGCAAAGAATCTGAGTCTATTTAAGGATAACTATGAAAAATGCTGGTCTGAAATTAAGAGAGACTTGGATAGTTGGACAAAATTGAAGCTTTCCTTGTTAGGCCGTATTGCTGCTGTTAAGATGAATGTATTGCCAAGAATGTTGTTTTTGTTCCAAACACTGCAGATTGTGGACAAGACGGAGTGTTTCCAGAAGTGGCAGAGAGATATTTCTAAATTTGTCTGGCAGGGCAAAAAGCCCAGAATTAAGTTTAAGATACTAACTGACGCAAAAGAAAGAGGGGGCTTCGCCCTGCCAGACTTAAAGCTGTACTATGAAGCCGCAGCTTTCTGCTGGCTAAAAGACTGGCTACATCTCGAAGACACTGATGTACTGGACCTGGAAGGTTTTAACAATGCTTTTGGTTGGCATGCATACTTATGGTATGACAAGGTTAAGATCAATAAGGTCTTTAAGAACCATATTGTCAGGAAAGCAGTATTTAATGTCTGGACAAAATACCAAGACTTATTGGAAAACAAAACTCCGAGGTGGCTTTCACCTCTGGAAGCCAAGGCCCGAAAAAGACCCAATATGGAGGCCAAATGGCCAAAATATTGGGAAATATTAGAAAAAGATGGAGATAATTGGAAATTGTAGAGTTTGGAGAAAATGAAGGATAAAGTGCGAGACTGGTTACATTACGCTCAGATTAAAGAAGTCTTTAAAAATGATAAAAAGGTAGGGTTCCAGGTGGAGAAATCGAAGTGGGAAACAGAATTGTTAGAACCAAAGACTAAGGTATTATCAAGAATGTATAACTTGCTGTTAAAATGGAATACACAAGACGAATTGGTTAAATCGGTTATGATAAAAAGGGCTCAGGATATTGGGCATAATATTATGTTTGAGGACTGGGAAAGGTTGTGGACCACTGGGTTGAACTTCACTGCATGTAATGCTTTGAAGGAAAATGTAATGAAAATGATATATAGATGGTACATGACCCCAGTTAAACTTGCCAAAATATACCATTTGTCTGATAATAAATGTTGGAAATGTAAAGAACATGAAGGAACATTCTTTCATCTCTGGTGGACCTGCCCTAAAGTGAAGGCCTTTTGGGAAATGATATATAATGAGTTGAAGAAGGTATTTAAGTATACCTTTACTAAGAAACCAGAGGCCTTCCTTCTGGGTATTGTCGGCCAGAAGGTGTTAAAGAAGGACCGAACATTTTTTATGTACGCAACAACGGCAGCAAGGATACTCATTGCTAAGAATTGGAAAACTCAAGACCTACCCACACTGGAAGAGTGGCAGATGCAGCTGATGGACTATATGCAACTGGCCGAGATGACTGGCAGAATCCGAGACCTGGGAGAAGAGAGGGTTGAGGAGGACTGGAGGAAATTCAAGACTTATTTACAAAAATATTGTAATTTGGTTGAATCTTAAGAAGGATGCTAGATCATAAATAATTGCCCACCACTGAATTAGATCTGATTTTAAGTGAGATTAAGGAAAATATAAATTTTTTGGAGAATTGTTAGATTTTATTTAAACGAGCGGAGATAAGATTGTAAACAAGTGGGTAATTTGCTTGGAAAAATTTTTTTGGGAGCGGGAGATGCGAGGGAGTCCAAAGAAGCGACGACGAAATTATGTTATGATATAAGAAATGTTGTTTAATATTTACACATGTGTATTCAAAAAACCTTAATAAATATGCATTAAAAAAAAACAAGAATACAAAGCTGAAAATGAATGAAATGCAGCTGAAACCTTATATTCACTTTTCACATGGTTTAGTCCTCCTCTGAAGACTGCAAAAAAACCAAAGCTGTGCTTCCCCTGCCCGCCCCCCCGCAATACAGTGGTACCTCGGGTTACATATGCTTCAGGTTGCATACGCTTCAGGTTACAGACACCGCTAACCCAGAAATATTATGTCGGCTTAAGAACTTTGCTTCAGGATGAGAACAGAAATCGTGCTGCAGCAGTGCGGTAGCAGCAGGAGGCCCCATTAGCTAAAGTGGTGCTTCGGGTTAAGAACAGCTTCAGGTTAAGAACGCACCTCCGGAATGAATTAAGTACGTAACCAGAGGTACCACTGTATTCTTAAGACGGTCCCTTCTCCAATCTTCAGAGAGTAGCTGGAAGTAGTGAGGCAGAATAAAGGTCCTCCTTTCCTTCCACTCTGCAGTTTTAATCTGAAATCTTAGGCGCAACACTGTGCCCAGAGCTCAGAAACTAATGAAATTCCTTATCACAAAACGATTGCCTAGAACAATGGGAGTTTCGAATGCTGGTTGGTTTATCTATCAGATTCTACTCACCAACCTCCTTCAGCTGGGAAATGCAAGGGGATGTGTGTATCCCCCCACTCTTTTATCCTTGCAACAGCCCTGTGAATTGTCAGGGTCACCCATGGGGCTTTGTGGCTAAACAAACGCCTGGAGGAGTTGTCCCTCATTCACAGTTATTACAGGAGGATAATCATACCCTACTGTACTGGGATTCTTCAGGGTGGTTGTGAGGATTGTTAAGATAGTGGTGATCAAGGGGGAGGGGGCAGGTAATCAATCACAAGATGCGGTTAACACCATTTGAATGGTAATGCCCATCAACTGGAGGGGGGCAGTCCCTTCAAATATTTTATGGAGGTTCCTTTGCCCCTGGGAGTTGGCTCCTATAATAATAATAATAATAATAATAATAATAATAATAATAATTTATTATTTATACCCCGCCCATCTGGCTGGGCTTCCCCAGCCACTCTGGGCAGCTTCCAGAAAAATATTAATATACTGTAATATATCAAACATTAAAAGCTTCCCTAAACAGGGCTGCCTTCAGATGTCTTCTAAAAGTCTGGTAGTTGTTGTTCTCTTTGACATCTGATGGGAGGGCGTTCCACAGGGATGGCGCCACCACTCCTATGGTGGTGATAACTGTTTCAAGCCATGTTTTTCTTTCTTGGCCTTTCAGTCAAATTTTCTTCCCGCCAATGATCTCAGGGTAGCATATGTAGACCCTTACAATGGCACTGTGATGTAAGAGTGTAGAGGTGGTTGTTAACTTCCCACTATGTTTCAAGATGTGTTTCATGTTCCTGTTCACCCCATTACCTGATTGGTTTGCTGCACTTGCAGCTTCTCCCCATACTCTATTCAATGAAGCTGCTGTCTGCGCATGCACAAGTATCTGTGCATGTGTTACAGCTGTCTCAAATGTACACACTTCAGCTTAACCCCAGCATATGAGTTTGAATCGAATGGAAGCTGGTTGGAGAGTAAACTCATCAATCAGCAGTATTTCTCAAGAAACTACATGAAACACATGGGTTGTAGCTGGCATCAAACACCAGATTATGGCTTCAGACACCAGTGGTGTTTCTCAAAGACAACAGAAGAATAGTGTCCCGATCAAGGGAAATAAAAGTCCTGCTCTATACCATCTTGGTCAGACCCTGCCTGGAGTCCTCTGTCCAGTTCTGGGCACCACAATTGAAGAAGGATATTGACAAGCTGGAACATGTGCAGAGCAGAGCAACCAAGATGATCAAGGGTCTGCAGACCAAGATTTATGAGGAATGGTTGAGGGCATTGGGTATGCTTATTCTGGAAAAGAGGCTGAGAGGAGGTATGATAGCCATCTCCAAATATTTGACAGGCTATCACATGGAAGATGAAGGAAGCAACATAAGTACTGTAATAACTTTCTGACCATAAGAGCTGTTTGACTGGAACAGACTTCCACGAGAGATGCCGGACTGTCCTTCCTTGGAGGTTTTTAAGCAGAGGTTGGGTGGCCATCTGTCACGGATGCTTTAACTGAGATTCCTGCATTGCAGGGGGGTTGGAATAGACCCTCAGGATCCCTTCCAATTCCATGATTCTATGGTGGGAACGCAGTAGAGCCTCAGTACATGGTATTGCATGCACACCCTTAAGTATTGTGGGGGGCTGGCACGGTGTGCTTTGTGTCTGAGCTGGGATTTCTAAGGGGCTGTTTAACCCCTCCTCTTACACCACTGGATCTTGGGTCTCAGTTTGCATCTTGCACAGAATGAAAACTGAGGGTGCATTGTTAGCACCTGTGGTTTACTGCTGGATGCAGTCCTACTACCATGTGGCGCTTAATCAGCAGCAGTTGGCTATTAAATTACAGCTGAAATTTCCTGCTGTAGCTTATTGCTTTTTTCTTCAGCTTGAGTCAAAGGGAAATCCCTAATGGTTATTTATTAAATTAAAAGCATTTCTAAAACCAAGGTGGTTTAGAGGAAAACAATAAAGCACCAACATTACAGCATGAGTGTCAGCTGGAAACGGGCGTCAATGGTCTGGGAACACCTGAGCAAAGAGAAACATTTTTAGCAGGCGATGCAAACATGCCCCTGTTAGTAGTTGCTATATTGCTGGGGCGACTTAATTTCACAATGCGGACGCATATTGCCTCTGATATGGACCTTGGCCATATGGACTAGTAGCCATTGACAGCTTTCTGTGAATTTGTCAAACCCCAAGTTAAAGCCATCCAGGCTTGTATTGGTCACTAATTCTATAGTGCAACTATGTGCCAATGAATGCTTCATTTTGTCTGTGCTATTCCTTCCACCATTTAGTTCTTCCACCTCTGGTTCTTGTATTATGAAAGAGGGTAGGAAGCCTCTTCACCCATGCCGTCTTTCCATTTTCTTCACATTGTGTATGTCATTTCATTGATAACCAAAAATAGAAGTGAAAGATTCTGATCACCTTCTTGAAGCTATATTGGCAGAAGAGGGGAACACAAGAGCCTTGCACTTGCTGCAGCTCATTCCTGTGGCAATGCAATGAGGACAACCAAACCAGCATTTATTTATTTATTTATTTATTTAGTAAAAAAAACCCTTCACATGAAGATCATGTAGTAGTTTACAAAATAAAAAAGAACACTAAATAAAGGATTATATGGCAGAAATGGGTAGCTTGGTCCCAAACTGTTTTGCACTTGATAGGTTGAAACAGCACTTTGAATTATGCTAGCATTTTCTCATACCAGGGATCTTCCAAAAAGGAGAGGGTATGAGAAAACCCTGATTGGGAAGGCAGTGATTTGGGAAACATCATTAAATAGCAGGATGGATGAGTTCAAGTGCCAGTTGCTTTGACCTTATCCTGTATGCTATTCCTCTAAGGCCCTTCAGAACATCTGCACATCCACCAAAAAGGCATGGAAGGTGAGTGGCTTGTCTGGTGTTGGATCTCCCACCGGTGGTTTTTGTAATGAGGGTGGGTGATTGAACAGGGAATGAGAAGCTCTTGGCAGCAGCTCTTTGTTATTTCTCCGCTCTGCCATAAAGAATTCAGTGGCAAAAGTTAAAGTCGGAAATTGAGCTGTCAGAAGGGAAATTAAAGTCAGACGTCCCCTCCCCATCATAAAGCCCTAAGGTGCAACAAATCCAGCAATGTCTCAAAAATTGCATGCACCAAATGATTGTATCCTAGGGATGAGCAACCCGCGTCCCTTCCAGCGCTGTTGAACTTCAACTACCATCAGCCCCAGCCACCAGGGATGATGGAAACATAAGCCCAGCAGCATCAGAATAGACACAGGTTCCTCACTCACACTGTAGAAAGCAAAGCCAATCCTGTTTCACAGTGATAGCAACACGGGTGGATATAGGGACAGAGCACTTTCTCTAGGTCGATGTGAGCAGAAAGAGATGCCTTAGCTGCACCTCATGGACACTCAGCGGCAGGAACGCCCGGCCTGTGGAGGAGGAAACAACAGGGAGACGTAATCACGTATGCAAATATGCATGCCCTACAGCATTGTGGGAGAAACAGCCAGGGTGCAGACTGGGGGTTAAAGGGCACCCCAAAACACTAGACTGTCCAATGGGGCCCTGGTAGCACAGCTGCTTTACAGGTTTGAGCTTACTGGGACTGCAGAATGGAGGTCGCTGTGTCCTTAACAGCAGAGAGAATGAGGGCCAGGAAGCGCGCTTGCCATTTCAATTCATACTTACCTGGCAGGGGAGATACCATGATCACAAAGGTGGTTTTCCCAGGGTGAGGCTCATCCATTGCACTTCGGGTGTGCTGACCCCTGCGATTTCCCCAAATGCGGGAAACTCGACTGCATAATTTGTGGTAGTGGGGGACTGCGTTCGCGCTTTCCCCTGGACACTGTGGTTCAAAAACAGAAAATAATTCTACTTGTTACTGTTACCTTCATAGTTTCCATTTCTGGTACAGTTACCAGAACTGGTATAGTTATTGTTTTAGCTTTCTATCTCATTCTTTAAGCTTTGCTTTCTATGGAATTCAAGTTGTAAAATAATAAAGTACAATATCAGCAATAAAAATGCTGTTAAAATGTATACAGTACCTAGCACAGTCCATTACAATTTGTAGAAGGGATGTTCACCTGACACCTTTGTTACATATCTTTGGGTGCTAGGCAAAAAACATTCCTTTTGCCCCAGGCCTTGGGCTAATTAAACAATCTATGGCCTTTTAAACTGTGGGAGGGTATTGCTTTGAAATAGAGGAAAACAATAGAATGGGAAAAACCAGACATCTGTTCAAGAAAATTGGAGATATGAAAGGAACATTTCGTACGAAGATTACCAAAGGACAAAAGTGGTAAGGACCGAACAGAAGCAGAAGACATCAAGAAGAGGTGACAAGAATACACAAAGGAATTATACCAGTAAGAGATGGATGTATCGTACACCCCAGGAAGGTTGGTTGCTGACCTTGAGCCAGACATCCTGGAGAGTGAAGTCAAACAGGCCTTAGAAAGCACTGCTAATGACAAGGCCAGTGGAAGTGATGACATTCTAGCTGAACTATTAAAATTTTTTAAAAGATAATGCTGTTAAGGTGCTACACTCAATATGCCAGCAAGTTTGGAAAACTCAGCAGTGGCCAGAGGATTGGAGAAGATCAGTCTACATCCCAATCCCAAAGAAGGGCAGTGCCAAAGAATGCTCCAACTACCACACAATTGCACTCATTTCACACGCTGTCAAGGTTATGCTTAAAATTCTACAAGGCAGGCTTAAGCAGTATGTGGATTGAGAACTCCCAGAAGTGCAAGCTGGATTTCAAAGTGGCAGAGGAACCAGAGACCATGTGCTGGATTATGGAGAAAGCTAGAAAGTTCCATAAAAACATCTACTTCTGCTTCATTGACTATGCAAAAGCCTTTGACTGTGTCAACCGCAGCAAACTATGGCAAGTTCTTAAAGAAACTGGAGTGCCTGATCACCTTATCTGACTCCTGAGAAATCTCTATGTGGGACAAGAAGCTACAATTAGAACTGGATATGGAACAACTGATTGGTTCAAAATTGGGAAAGGAGTACGACAAGGCTGTATATTGTTTCCCTGCTTATTTAACTTATATGCAGAATTCATCATGCGAAAGGCTGGGCTGGATGAATCCCTAGCCAGAATTAAGAAATATCAACAACCTCAGATATGCAGATGACACAACCTTGATGGCAGAAAGTGAGGAGGAATTAAAGAACCTTTTAATGAGGGTGGAAGAGGAGTGTGCAAAATATGGTCTGAAGCTCAACATCAAAAAAACTAAGATCATGGCCACTCCTGGCAAATAGAAGGGGAAGAAATGGAGGCAGTGAGAGATTTTACTTTCTTGGGTTCCATGATCACTGCAGATGGTGACATCAGTCACGAAATTAAAAGACGCCTGCTTCTTGGAAGAAAAGCAATGACAAACCTAAATAGCATCTTAAAAAGCAGAGATATCACCTTGCTGACAAAGGTCCGTATAGTTAAAGCTATGGTTTTCCCAGTAGTGATGTATGGAAGTGAGAGCTGGACCTTCAAGAAGGCTGATCGCCGAAGAATTGATGCTTTTGAGTTATGGTGCTGGAGGAGACTCTTGAGAGTCCCATGGACTGCAAGAAGATCCAACCTCTCCATTCTGAAGGAAATCAGCCCTGAGTGCTCACTGGAAGGACAGATTCTGAAGCTGAGGCTCGACTCCCTGGAAACGACCCTGATGCTGGGAAAGATGGAGGGCACAAGGAGAAGGGGATGAGGTGGTTGGACAGTGTTCTCATGTTGAGCAACATGAGTTTCACCAAACTGTGGGAGGCAGTGGAAGACAGGAGTGCCTGGGGTCATGAACAGTCAGACACGACTAAATAACAACCAGAAAAAGAACAACATTATGCATTGTATTAAGAAAGGGGTATTGCCTCTGGTAGGGTACACATCCTGCTCCTTTTGGGGTAGTTTATCCATTCTGAACTCATTCTGAACTCAGCTCTCACAAGTAGAAGCTGTCAGCATGCTAGTGTTGCAGCAATAAATCTGCTAGCACATTTGCAAAGCTAAGCAGAGTCCAGTATGGTTTCCAATTGGAGGGGAAACAGCCTTTTGAGATTCCTGCATAGCAGGGGGTTGGACTAGATGACCCTTGGGTCCCTTCCATGCCGGCTTTCTAATTCTGACTCTATGACAGCATCCACACCCCCGGAAACGGCTTCAACTGGCCTACTAAACCAAGTGACGCAGCTGATGTTTCACAAACCCTCAGTGAGTCAATTAGGGATTTTCCCTGCGTGCGAAGACAGGCTGTGTCTTCTAAAAAAACACATATTAGTCAGCCCAAACGAAAAGCCCGCCAGAGCCTTGTTTGGTCTGAGCAGCGGCCCGTCCAGTCCAGCGTCCTGTTCTTGCAGCGGTCAATCAAGCGCCTGCCGGGAGCAGAACGGGAGTGGGAACGAGAAGAATATCCCGGTCAAGGGCAGAGGCAGCTGGAACCAGGAACAGGAGCAGATGCTTTCACTTCCCCAGGTAGGAAATCAAGGGGAAGAGGCGCAAACCATCTTCCCGACACGCGGCTTCTCCGCATTCCGCTCTGCTCGAAGAGTGCGATTTCCAAGCCTGCCTGCGAAAGGGCGCCGCTCCGCGGGGAGAGGCGGTAGCTGCGCTCCAGCGCCTCGGGATTCCCCTCCGGGTTCCCCTCCCGCGACTCTCCCTGCCGCCGGCCAATCAGGACTCAGGGCGAGAGGAAAGGGGCACGGCGCGCGCGCTGTGACGTCACCCGGTCGAAGCCGAGAGCGGCGACTGAGGGTGGGGAGGGGGAGGAGCAAAGAGAAGAAGAGCTGGGAGGCGGGACACCCGCTTCCCCGCTTCACGCGATTAACGAGCGCCTTTAGGAGCCAATCGGAAGAGCGGTAGGATGAAGCGGGTCCGTTTGGCAGGTCCGCCGGCCAATAAGAGCTCGGAGCAGGCCAACCGGCGAGGCGCCGCCGCCCAATCGCGATCCGGAGGGCGGGTTAGGAAGCGCTGAGGCGGCTTCAGGATGCTGTCTACGTTTTGTGAGGGAAACGGGTTGAGGCGGAGAAGAAGTGGAAGGAGCGGACGAAGCCCGTGAGGGAAGCATTTGGTGGGTATCTGCGTCCCTCCGGGGCTGGAAATGTGGGGAGGGGCGCCGGTGTTTGTTCGGTTTTAGGACCCTCTTAATGCTCCGGTTGGGAGTCGCTTCAAACTCCCTTTCAGTTTTGTTCTCTAATGTTTTCACCTGTTTTCACCTTAAGGACGAAGGGCGGGCCATGCTATTGCTATTATACATATTCATATCATTTTAATAACCTTTTTGAATGTTTTAATTGTGGGTGGTTGTTTTTTTACTGCAACCCCCTTATTTTGTTCTTCCCGCAAAGCGCTTTCCCTCAGGCGGTGTATAAACTTTATGCAATAATTAAAATATTCTGCATTGTTCTATGATGATTTCATTCTATTCATTTATTACATTAATATACCGTCCTTCATAGATATTAATATAAATTAATATACCGCCCTTCATTATTTGAGGACATCCTTCTGCCTCCCCTCCCCCCCCCAAAAAAAAACCCCAACACCACTTTTAATTTCCTTGGAGAAAAAGGCGGGTTATAAATACAATAGGTATCTGTAATGACCCTCATCCTCCTGACCCTTCTTTAGGGTCGCCCCCTTTGACCCTCGCAAGGTCTCCTACTTAGTGCACGACAGCCCCTCTCTCTCCCTTGAAGGCCCAGAACAAGAGGCTGTTTATTGGAGAACCGGTTGGCAAAGCAACTGCGCATCGGAAAGCTACAAGCTCCGGCTAAAAAGCGGGTGGAGTCTTTGCTCCAGCCCCTAATAACCGGGGAGAGGGTTTTCGACCCATTACTACAACATAATAAAATAATAAAATACGATCTCTGTATGAGGAGGGAATGCTAGGCTTCCCTCCCTCTCTCCCTCCCTCTCTCTGTTTTTTTCCTTTTCCTCCTGCGATGAGGCTACATTTTAATATTTTAATGTTCCATTATTTTAATGTTGTATTTTATTTTTGTTTTTAAGTTTGTAATCATTCATCTTGTTTTTATTATTGCTTGTAAGCCGCTCTGAGCCCGGCCTTGGCTGGGGAGGGCGGGGTATAAATAAAAAATTACTATTATTATTGTTATTATTAGGCTTATGGGGTTGCTGACCCATCAGAGGCTGCTGAGTGCGCTGCTTGTTCCTAGGTAGCGATCTGCCCCGGCTCTTCCTCTCCTTGGTTTGACACCCATGTAGTGTTGCTGTTGTTTGTCTCAGTTATATTCCACTCAGAGGCAGATATGGTTATGTTCTCTTTATGCTTGGAACAATCCCGTGGGGTAGGCTAGGTTGAGAGGAAGTGACTGATATAAGGCTCATCTTGGCTGAGGCTGGGATTGTGTATGGGGACTCCTTTATGGAGAAAGAAAAGAGTTGGGATGCACATTTTGGGAGTGGGGATGTCCACCCGCCCTGCTTTCAACTTGGGTGAGTTTAAGGTTGCCTCCCCCAGCCCCAGACTAATCTAGAAGGGGTGATGGGGAGAAGCCCTTTTCTAAGGCAGGGGAGTTTTGATACTACGCTCTGTGTGTGATTTTTCTAAAAAAATAAAAATGTTTCTCATATTTCTCCCTTCACCACACACAAATTGGGTGTGTATTCTTTATCAATTTTATTTTAAAGCTTTATTTCTGTTAGGTACCTGTCGCTGAACAATCCTAAGCATGTTTACTAAGAAGGAAGTCCCATTGTATTCAGAGGGAGTTGCTCTCTAGTAAGCATGTGTAGGATTGCGGCATTAAACTGTGGAACGCAGCATCCCATATGTTTTTAAAAGATAAGAAAAGGTTCTCCTGTAACTATATAGTATGTGCAAAGCACTCTTAACTGCTGTAAAGTGTTGCTGTAATGAAAAATATTAAGCGTTTATATAGCACTCAGTGTGTTGTACAACAAGGCAGCAGGCTATCATTATTATTATTATTATTATTATTATTATTATTATTATTACTGAAGGGACGCGGGTGGCGCTGTGGGTAAAACCTCAGCGCCTAGGGCTTGCCGATGGCATGGTCGGCGGTTTGAATCCCCGCGGCAGGGTGAGCTCCCGTCTTTCGGTCCCAGATCCTGCCCACCTAGCAGTTCGAAAGCACCCTTAAGTGCAAGTAGATAAATAGGTACCGCTTTATAGCGGGAAGGTAAACGGCGTTTCCGTGTGCTGTGCTGTGCTGGTGCCGGCTCGCCAGAGCAGCTTCGTCACACTGGCCACGTGACCCGGAAGTGTCTCCGGACAGCGCTGGCCCCCGGCCTCTTGAGCGAGATGGGCGCACAACCCTAGAGTCAGACACGATTGGCCCGTACGGGCAGGGGTACCTTTACCTTTACCTATTATTACTACTACTACTTGCCACCAAAGAAACAAACATGATGTCCAGGTTTCTCACCTCCAACTCTTGTAAGTACAGGGTGGTGATGGTGCCAGATTTCTGCCCTGTGACAGCTAATGGCTAAACAGGAGATGATGTATTTGGGGAGGAAGTTGGGTCTGTGAGAGAGGGTTCACATTTGGTCATCCTCTCTGGCAGAAGAGCTGCATGGGGTGAATAATGCACACCTACCAAAGATATTTAGCCCTTGAGCACACATCCCCTCTCATTTCACAATGGTTTGAAAGTGGGTATGGGGATTATGGTTCCTGGTTGAGGGTGGGTCTGTTGTAGTCTCCTAACTTAAAATATTTGCATTCCCAAGAATTTCTTTTAAAATGTACAGGAAAGTGTCACAAAAGTACATTTTACTTTCCCCTACCCTTTTCTTTTAGTCACTGAGGATCTGATCAGTTGCCTTCACTCGAGTTCTGTACTGCTCTTTTTAGTCAGCTCGTCTCAGGTAAGCTGCCTTAGGGTTTCCTTTCAAATTGGTGTATTTGGAAATGCATGCTACTTCTGGAAGCATCTTGTGCTTCACATTTCACAAAAGAGGACAGAGTGCCATATGACACAGTCTCCTCATCCTTCAGCATAAACACAAGGCTAGGCATGGAGAAGGAGACCTAGCTGAGGGGAGAGTGAGAGAATTCCTCATGCACCTCATAGAGTTCTAGAAGGTTCAGTGACAATGGTCCATGCAGGACTATGTTGAGTCTATGGAAAAGAACAATGGCTTTGTCAATGTTTGTACTATTTCTAAAAAAAGAAATGTTGCCGCTTTCCTTCCAACTCTGTGTGAAAGCATAAATTGGCAAGCAGTGATGAGATTCACGGCTTGTCTGTGTTTCCTTTAAGCTCGTGGGCTTCAATGAGATGAAATTGGTTTCAGGGCAATTAGGCTGTCAAAAAGGCTGTTTGACTGCTGCTTAAACTCTTGGGACAAGAAGAGATCCTGCTGATAAGCACTAGGGGAGCCCTCTGTGAAAGGGATTCTGAGTAGGAAGGGAATGAGTAAGCATGCTTGGGAAACAAAAAGAGAGTGCCCTTTTTTCTCCCCTCCTTAGTTCCTTGAACAGCAGGGCGATGGCTGCCGTGGTGGAACAGGAAAGTGAAACCCAACTCTGCAACAATTGGTAAGAAAGGAAACTTGTTTGTCTCAGTAACTGCCAACTCAGTAACTGTGTGTATGCAATTGGGTGTATGCAATTGGGTTGGTTGATTAGCTCTGTTCCAGAACCATTGCTCTAATTTATCATGTTTACTTTACTTGTTTTAGTAAACAAAGCTAAGAACTTGGAAGTTGTCATCCTTGCTTAATATTTATTTGCAATTGGCATCCATTCACTGCTGCTAACGAACATGTGAAATGGAAAATTTTCAGCAGGAAAAATAATTTAAGAAATATTGTGTCCCAATCTGGGGTTGTTGTTTGTTTCTCCTCAACAAGCCACAATTGCTAGCCCATCTTAAGCAAATATTCATATTGGTTTATGGATTGTAGCTGGCTAGGGAGAAACAAATTGATCCCTGGTTTGGAAATAACAACAAATCATGGCTTTCTTATTTTCATACTTGCACTGACTGGAGTGATTGTACAGTATACATACACATGCTGCTCCTTCATGCTAAACCACAAGAAGCCAGAAATCCTGGCTTATGGTTGTGTGAGTGCTGATGCGGATGGGGGTGGGGGCGGCGGAGAGACTGGTTATGGTGGAGGATGGGATTAGTGCAGCTGACTTAGGAGCTGGTGTGTAATTGTGGCTTTTCTCTCCTTCACTCTCTGGAGATGTGAGCTTTGTCTCCTGAGAGAACATCCCTGCTGGTCCATGAAAGGGGGAATGAACTGAATAGTGCCCAAAAGACTGAGCTGAGGACTGCAAAATCCCTTACTGCCATATGCTTGCTCTGTGGACTGTGGCTGCAGCTTCAGTGCCAAGCGGATGGCAATATGAAGTAATACTGGTTGACCTTGCAGGGTTTGCTTGGGTTCGCTTTCTTTTAAAAAATCATTTCTTTTGCACCTTCCTCACCCAGCAGCTCTACTCCAAATCAGTGTTCTAAACTGCAAGTCCCTGTTATCTTTTGCACCTTGCCTCTTTTGTTTCCAGCAAAAAAGACATTCCCTTGGCAAACTTCACCATCCATGAGATCCATTGCAGTCGAAACATAGGGGTATGTCATATCTGCAAGGAGTCTTTCCCAAAATCAGAAATGAGGAGTCACCTGGAGCTGGAGCACACACAGGTGACAAGCAGCCCCTTTCCCCCTTTATGCAACGGCTTCTCCCTGGTAGGCAGGTTTAATCACACGCTGGTTTGTGTGTCTGTTTTTCAATCTCAGGTTGTCTGTAAGTGCAGCATGAAGATGGACAGTGGTCTTTTGCAGGAGCATGTGGTCAGTAAGCATATCATTGACTCATCTTTACCTGATGATGCAGGGTGGGACTAACAAAAACTGCAAGGAGTGGATTATGTATGTGAGCCTTCAGGGTATTAAGATTTTTTTTTAGGGCACTTGCACATGGTTCTTTGTGGAGGGCAACAGTCACAAGCAGGGGAGCTTTTCGTAAACAGAAAGAGAGTTGGTGGCATAGTGAAGGATCCAGGCTCTTCCCTACAGAGGAGAGGGGCCCAGAGATGGAGCTTCTTATGTGCCTATTAAGGGCTGCTTCTCTGGGTTGGCATTTTTACCAGCCTGCACTATGGCCCCACCTAGTGCTTTTTTTCTAAAAAAAATGTTTAGGGGTACTCTCATTTTGACTCAAGAAAATCACCATTTTATAGCTCCAATTGGGAAAAAATAAATACAGTAAATGGACAAAAGTACAAAGATTCACAAAATGTTTAGGGTTATGTGTACCCCTGCATCCCACCAGAAAAAAGCACTGGCCCCACCTAACTCGATATTAAAAATCCATTTCTAAAACGGAGGTTGCAAAGCAGCCATGTGTTGTGGATTGTGTGACTACACTGGTGTACAGCCAAGGAGTGAGATTGCAGCTCGCTCTTGGGATTTATTTTGCCATGTGTTCACCCTAATGGTCACTGGCCCCTTGCAAGTCTGATTCAGTGCCCTTGATAAACTGATGCTGGTATTCACAACAGCAAATGCAGCTCCTTTAAAGGTAAAGGGACCCCTGACCATTAGGACCAGTCGTGACCGACTCTGGGGTTGCGGCGCTCATCTCGCTTTATTGGCCGAGGGAGCCAGCGTACAGCTTCCGGGTCATGTGGCCAGCATGACTACGCTGTTTCTGGTGAACCAGAGCAGCGCACGTAAATGCCGTTTACCTTCCCGCCGGAGCAGTACCTATTTATCTACTTGCACTTTGACGTGCTTTCGAACTGCTAGGTTGGCAGGAGCAGGGACTGAGCAATGGGAGCTCACCCCGTCGCGGGGATTCGAACTGCTGACCTTCTGATCGGCAAGTCCTAGGCTCTGTGGTTTAACCCACAGCACCACCCACATCCCTTTTGCTCCTTTACACCATCCTTTACACCTTTACAGCTCCTTTACACCATCCTAATTGTGCAGGCTAGCTGCTCTTCAGGATGTTAAAACTCCATGCTTGTTCCTTCGACCTGTGCTGGCTGAGACTGATGACCAGACAAATGCAAAGAGGTTGCTCAGACCTTATGCACAATTTCCTTGTTGTCTTACCATAGGCTGCAGAGTGTCCCTTGCGCCCCGTGGCCTGCCAGCACTGTGATATTGAACTTGCATTCAACAAACTCCAGGACCATGAGGACTACTGTGGCGCTCGAACTGAGCGATGTAGCAGGTGCAGCCGCAACATTCTGCTCCGAGATCTGAAGGAGCACCCTGAGGACTGCAAGAGGGAGGCTGAGGAAGCAAGAGTCAGCCAAGCCCGGCCCTGCTTGAACTCCGAACCAGTTTTGCATAGCGTTCAGACAGTCAGGAATGTCCTTCATCAAGACAACTCTGCACGATCCCTGCCAAGGTTGAGCCGGTTTCCTGAAAGTAGGCTTTATAACTGTCTCTCGGGTGACCAGCTGCCCAGTGAGCGCAGCAGAAGGAACGTTGCTCTATCGCAGCCGGATCAGAATCAAGGTAATGGCAGCAAATGATCACTTTTAAAAAGAATACTTGGCATTTTACAATGTGCCCCCACCAGTGTGGTGTAGTGGTTGAGAGCGGTAGTCTTGTAATCTGGGGAACCGGGTTCGGAACTCCGCTCCTCCACATTCAGCTGCTGGGTGACCTTGGGCCACTCACACTTCTCTGAAGTCTCTCAGCCCCACTCACCTCACAGAGTGTTTGTTGTGGGGGAGGAAGGGAAAGGAGCATATTAGCCGCTTTGAGACTCCTTAAAGGGAGTGAAAGGCAGGATATCAAATCCAAACTCCTCCTCCTCTTCTCCCTCACACATTAGTGTTCAAGAGTGCATTCTCGGTTAATTGAATCTAACCTTTTTGTGCCCCTCTTCCCAGTGGCAAAAACCCTTCCCAAATTTTCATGCTGTGTCCTAAATTTTATCCTCTCTGGATATGTTTACATGGGCAGTTGGTGGATGGATCTTGGGACTGTTTAAATTCAACCAGCAGTCATTTTATTACTTGCTGGAAGATCCTGCTGCTGTTTCCTGGCAGCTAGGAGGGAGAAAAGTTGGCCATGCTAGCAGTTCCGAGGTGTAATGACTTCAGCCTTCTGGGGCAGAGAGACTGTTGGGTAGCTTCATCATAGTTCAAGTACACATTCCAGCCAGGGACGACTCCAGGAGAGTGCAGAGGGGATGTGGTATGTAGGGAGAATCCAGAGGATGAGCTAGGGAGGCTTGGAGGGCTGCATATGTCCCCCAGGCCTAAGGTCCCCCCCCCACCCTGCTTGGTGTATTGCAGATGCCCAAATCACCTGCCTTCAGGGGGTGTTGGCTCTCCTTCTCTGCCTTGCTTTCTTGAAATACAGTTTCCAGCAACCTTTCTGCATGTTCTGCAAAATGTAAGCCCATCTTTGGGTATGTTGTGCTGATCTTCTTTTTACAAATGGAAGGTCAGACAACGATCATGATGATGGTCTGCCTTTGTTTCTAACATTTGGTTATATTTTGTCCCATGAAGTCCACCTGGAAAAGATGACAGCCCCCATGCCTTTCGGTGGAGAGCCAGATTGCAACTTGGATTACCTGCTGGCTCTTAGCTTGCAGCAGGAAAACAGCTCTCATGAGCACAGTGGCACACAGATCCGGAGGGATCTCTGGAAAAATATCTGCCCCGCCAGAGCTAAAGCAGCCGAGGACTTTGTTGACGCAGATGACCCCGATATCTTCTCTCAGGGTTTGCTGGCACCTGCTAATAATGCTTTAAACAGGCCCAAAGGTAAGTAAACATTTGCTGTTGCTCAGAGTCATTGGTTGAGGTGCTGCGATGTCATAAAATGGTTGCAGGCCGAAACCATTAGGAGAATGTTGTAAAGGCTTTGGCTTCTGTGAGGGGTGCAAAAGTGCTGCCAGGGTTGGAAGGGGAGGACCCGAGGGTATCTCGGTTCTCAGAAGGGACAGGCGAGATTGCCTGTGTTTCGTTGGCATAATTTTGTCTTTTAGTGCTGCTTGTAATATATATTTTTATGTAACATTTCCCCCAAAAAAAGTATTTGTTGTGTGCTGACATGGTTGTAAACTGCTCTCAGACTTGTCTTGAAAGATGGCATGCCTGCATGCATGCATGCATACTTATTCATTCATTCATTCATTCATTCGTTTATTTAAAAATGGATTTTGTAGAGGTGCTGGTAGGACTTAAAGTTGAGGTTTTTTTTTTTACCAATTTGCCCAATCTTAAGCTTTGTGGAAATTACTGTGTGAGAAATCTCTTGATTTCTGCACAGATAATGAAAATAGGGCCTTAAGCAATGGGGGGTGGGGGTGGAGGGTGGAATGAGTGGAAAAGTACTGAAAATCACTTTTTCTCTGGAATGAGATGGAACTTCTTGACCTTGAGCAGAGGGAGCTTGAGTTTGTCGAAGGCTCTTGCGAAATCCCCCAACCTGAAGAATGCTCTGAGTATTCTGATCCCTCCTTCCTTCTTTTTTACCGAAGTGCCCTGAAGTAAACTTTTTGCATCAGAGAGTTAATTTACTAATGTGGCTAAATGTTTGGACTTTAGCTCTGTAGAGCTGGGCTGAGGTCTATTCTCGGCTACAGATTTGCTGGCTGACTCAAGGTAACTCATTATCAGCCAGTGGGCTTTATAAAATGGGAGGAACAGTCACCTGCCTCCTCGGTTGTTTGACAGAGGTTGTGTTTGTACAGCGCCTTACATATGAGTGTGACTGATAGAAATTCCAAAGAGGTGGCAGCTAGATGAGTTATGTAACCTTGTCCTTCCTTGCTTTGCAGCTGAAACACTGCTGCCATGTGAGTTTTGTGAGAAGCTGTTCCCTGAGGAAGATCTAATCCTTCATCAGGTTTTGTATATATCACATATTTTTTTCATGCTGTTAGAAGGGCGAAATTGGCAGATATGCAAATGGGGCAGGTGGTCCTTTCTTATGGCTTCCCCAGTGCACTGAAGGCAAAGTTGGGTAGTTCATGACAACTAGGCCAAAGCTATAGCTATCTGCTTTGGAAAGAGGTTTGTCTATCTGTTCCCCTTGTGTTCAGATGCCTCTTGTGATAGCATTGCTGCAACGGTTCACGAGATGGAGGATCCAGTTTTCGTCTTGTGTATGGATACTGTTGGACACCATTTTAAATCCAGTTGGTGGACTGAACTCCAAGCTGCCCTGATTTGGACAACTCTGAAGATACTCTTGCCCATTTTGGCACGATGGTTCCTGAGCTTGAGGACCAGATTTTGGTCTATGTTTGGATACCAACAGTTGTCCACCAAGGGTACAGTTTTCTGGCTGCAGGGAACATACTGGCAAAGTAGCACCCAGCAGGATTAAACCCTCCTACAGTGGGTTTGGGGAAGAGATGCAGTCTCTCCTTCCTCCACTCAACCATATAGGGTTGAAAATGTTGGCGACAATATCGCAAGAGGCGTCCTAACACATAGAGAACAGTCAGACAAACCTCTTTTCAAAACATAAAGTACTGTATTATAATGACTGTGTTTTTAGTTGTCAGCTGAAGTGTCTGAATTATCATCTTCAGAGACACTGTCATGAAACAAATCTGAGATTTTCAAAAAAGCATTCTGCGAGGCTTTCTCCCCAAATTATCTAGATTAGTAGATGATGATGCAAAATTGAAACAGCAAACTCTTCTTATGATTGGAAGCAAAAGGGGTGTGTACAATCTCATCTTTAAAAGCAGGTATTTCTGATAGAAACTGAAAAGCAGTGTCTGTTCCTGGGAGTCACCTGTCCTGTTATAGCTTTGCTGGCTGTGTCTGATATGCTTGCTTGCCTTGTGTTGTGGGGATCTCTAGAAGAAGGAAACTAATGTAAGCCCCCCCCCCCCCCATTTTCTATATAACAGACTGGCTGCAGTCCTGTCAGCGCTTTGGCATCCTTCAGCAAGAGAAGCTCTTTTGTCCCTCAGGCTGAGCGTCTTCAGGATCTCTGGGAACAGCTGCAGAGCAGTCAGTCTGCTGGCAGCAGGGAAACGGTTCCTCTGCAGCATGACTCCTCCAGCAGCCTCATGCTCCCTTGTGAATTCTGTGGCGTCCAGCTGGAAGAAGAGATCCTCTTCCACCACCAGGTGCAGAGAGCTTGCCTTGAGTTTGTCCCTTGTGGCGGGTGCGCTGCAGGCAAGCCAACTCACTCCTCCTTTGGGAAGGGCCCCCAAATAACCGGCTTTGTTTATTGATCCAGGACCAGTGTGACCTGCGCCCAGCCACTGCCCCCTCAATAGGAAGAGCCCCATCACAGCAAGGGACTCCAGCTGTGGATAACTTGGAGAGAACAAGCTCGCCAGATCTGCCTAGAAGACGCATCCGGCATCAAGGTATTGTCATTGGCAAGCCAAGCAGGTTCTCAGGTTAAGAGCTCAGGAGAGCAGAGGAGGAGGAGAGCCTCTTTGCTGCCCACAGCAGGACAGTTCTGGAAATGGGGGATGATCCAACTCGTGTTTGCCAAAGGGCATCTGTGCACCTTCCTTCCAGAGACTTGCCGTTTCATTGCACTGCGGTAGAGTAATATGCAGGATTGTTCCCATTCCTGCTTGTTGTGGTGCTTGGTGTATCTCTATACTTGCAGCCAATGGACATGCAACCCTTTGAATTAAAGCCCAGAGGATTAAATTTTCAAGGAGTTGATCTTGTATAGCGTGGCAGCACCTGCGCTTTGGAACATCCTGCCTAATTGATATTAGGCGGGTGCCCTCACCGTATTGTTTTGGATGCCTGCTAAAAGCATTTATTTCAGCAAGTCTACACAAACATATGATTTTGTTATGTAGATTTGTTTTAAAGGTTTTACTGATTTTTTTAATCTGTTTTAATTTATTGTTTTGTGTAAGTTTTTCAAAAGCTTTGTGGATTTTAGCTCTGTTTTTATCTACAGTTTGTTTTTGTTTTTAATTACACACCACCTAGTTGACTCTTCAATTAAGTGCTTTATAATTCTTTCTAAATAAAATTTTGAGTGGCTGGACAGTGTTGCTGTTCATCCTCTTTGAAGGTGAACTGTTTGTTGGCTATAGTGCCTGGGGCAGTTTTAACATCAACCAGCCTGTGCAGCTAGTTCAGGTCATCTCTTGGGGCCAGATCCAGCCTGCTCCATATCTCTGGCCATTTCTCTCCAGCGTAGTTTCTCACTTTCTTTGTTTCCTGCTTCAGGGGAAATCTCACCTCAGTACCTTGAGGAGTTCAGGCAGCAGAAGCCTCCCTACCCCATCAGAGGGAATCCCTCCCGCAACAACTTGGTGGCTGCCAGACACATTCAGCAGGCCCCTCCCAACAACACAAGAGACGACAATCTTGGGCCTTCAGAACGAGGCAAACCCAAGGAGCTGGGTATTGGTGGTGGTCGTGGAAGAGTGCTGAGTGACCATGCAGCTGCCCCCCTCCCCACCAGGCGCTGTCCCTTCACTGTCTCTCCTAGTGGCTATGTGCCCAGCTTCCCTGTCACAGTTCCAGCTAGGCCCAGGTAGATGCTGGTTGCTTGAGGAAGGGGCTGTTTATCTTGTTAGCAAGCTACAAATCTGTTTCTTGCCTGTAAGTTAATGGCAGAACCAAATTCTCGGTAGTACAGAACTTCCTGGTGTGAATCTCCTCCCACTTCCTCCCATTGGCAGGACCATGTGGACGTGGTGGTGTTTGAGTCCTGCCTGTTCCCCACTAACTGGTCTTGAGGGGAGCTGTGCTCTAACTTCTGTGCACCATCCTGGGTTTCCTCTGAAAATACTTTGTGGGGGCTTTTGCTCAGGCGGTTTTTGACTGGAGGCAGTAGCAGCTCCTCTGTGATCTCTTGAAGAGGTTCTTTAAGAGTTTTAAAGACTTTCTTGTTACAGTTTGCACTGCTCTTGACCATTAATTCAAGGACTGTTTGGTAGATTTGTAGTTTTGCTTTGTTACAAAATCCTAAAACAAATCTTGAACTACTCTGGGAGGGTTGAGTCCTGAAAGTCATGTTAGAAACCTTTTAATAAAGTTGCTTAATAATGTTGAAGTGAAGGAAGTTCTAGATTCCAATGGCAAATGTTGCCTTACCTCTTTCTCTCTCCCCCCTTGCTCCCACAGCTTGAGAAGAGAAGGTGTCAGGAGTCCTGCTAGCCCTTCCCATTACAACAACACCAAGGTAAGAACTGTGGCGGGCTCCAGTTCTCTCTTCAGGCTCATGGTTCTCTGCGAGTTCAAATAATCAAAACTCCTGCGCTGACGCATATACATTTTTAGGGCTGTCACCCCAACCCCAAAGAAATCATAGGGTGCATTCCTAAGGTGGAAGCAAAAACCAGAGGTACTTCAACTGCCTCATCCCAAAGGCCCCTGTTGGCCTCTCATCAACAGGACAGAAAATTGTTGCCATTTCCCTCCCTGCTCTAAATCTCTGCCAGGGTTGGGAGTGTGTTGGGCTATTGAGTTAGCTTTGGATCCAAGCTCTTTCCTAGTTGTCCTTCTCTTTGGTCCTGTCTGCATCAGTTCTGAGACCAGTTAGGGGTTTCTATAGGGGCTGAGAGGAGAGATTCAACATCAGGTGAGGAAGACCCAACATATCCTACGGGCCATATCATTGCAGTCCTAGTTGATCAAATTAGTTAAAATCAATTGTTTGTTTATACATAAATGCACATACAAGTAGGGCAGGAAAAAAGCACACTTTGTTTCAGATGTTATATTTTTGAATGCTGTGTGCCATTTTAGAGGCATTCCTTGCTGTGTGAATGTGAAGAGTGCCTCTCTTAAGCAAAAAGGAATGAAAGCGCCCTTTTAGTGTGTTAAAGCTTTTTCTATCAAAGTCTGCAGCCACATATTCTGCCTCTGAAGTCTTGAAGGGGGCACTGAAGCTATCTATCTTGTCTTTCAATCATCTGGCTTCTGTGGTCATTCCAACACTGGACCCATGCACTCATTCATACCTTTGCAACTATGACGTTCAATAGTTTGCTCATTTTTAAAATGCAAGTTGAGATCTGTGCCATCGTACCTTACTTTCTGTATGATTTTTCTGGACTCCCATAGAACCAGGACATGGCTGTGCATATGCTTTGAAGTTTGAGCTGTAGTTCTGACAAGACAATGCCACAGCACTTCTGAATGGGGAGGAAAATTCTAGTTGATTGCAGATTGCTCTGTCTCCTTCTTGCTGCCCAGATACTGCCCTCCTTCAATTCCTGCCATTCTGTTTCGCAGGTGAAACCGTGGCAAGCTGAATCGGACTAGCCGGACAAAGAGCAATAGGGAAAGGGCCTTCCCAGGGCAAGTGGGTTTGCCTTTGCTTCTTCTGTTCCCTCATAAGGTCTGGCTGCAGTAGGGCTGGTTTCAGTGTGACACTGATTTAGCAGTGGGGGGTGGGGGAGAGGGATAGGGAGGTGGGTGATCATAACCACAGCTGCAGGCCAGAGAAGTGGTGGCAGGAACCCTTCTCTCCTGATTTAGGGCTGCTTTTTTTTAAAATGTGCAATGTCCTTGCGCTCTGAGGTAAGGGCCAGGGTGTGTGTCTGTGGGGGGGGGGGTCAGATTCAAATGTGTCCTATAGTCAAAACAACTGAGCTGAGAGTCTCATAGAAGTTCTGCTTAAAATGCTCAGCTTGAGGCGTTGTTCATGTGCAGCGCCGTTAATGACACATGGGATTGTGTGTTTTAGACTTGTGGCTGGCCTAGCAGCTACCTGGCAAAGCCTTGTGAGGAAGCCTGGGTTGGTTGCTGCTTTGGCTTAAGCTCAACTTATTGGGCTTCTTAACCTGTACTTTTGGTGCTCTAACTGCACTTGGCAATCTATTTCCCCAGTCAGGAGTGTGTAACCAAATGGGAGGAAGAAGAAACACAGGGAAAAGCCATAACATTTCATTATTCTGCCACTGTGTGTGTGTATATAGCCTATCTTTAATACCAGAAGTGCCCAGTTTCATTTCTGTAAAAACAACAACAAAACCAAGACAGGCTTCTGTTCTTTCTCTTTATGCTGATTATTCTGCTATACTGGAGACTGTCTCAAATTTCTTGTAATAAACTTTGTATCTCGTCGTTCTTGCGTCCTGTGTGCTAGCAGAGTTTTCGTCATCCTCCACCTGTTTTTAACTCTGCTTCAAAATTTACTGAATAGATTGAGATTTGAACTCAAAACCAATCCCCCCCCCAAAGTACCATTTTGTTAGATGACACATATGAAAATATAAACCAGAGGAGCAGTTTCTCAAACTGCAGCAGTCCCTGCTGTGTCCTCATGTGACCCACTGCTCCATCACTTGCCCTCCAAAGAGGCGTATGGTCTCTGCCCGAGTTACTTCATTTAACAAGCACCCTTGAAATGATGGGCTGGGCTCCTTACCATTGTGCACTTGAAAATTCAGAAGTTTGGGAAGGGAAAATCACCACTGTTCTCTTTACAGTAATCCCACAATTTACGCATATCTAACTTGTGAGCATTCAGATTTATACACTTGGCAAAAAAATTGAAAAGTGAGTGGGTGTCAGGGGGGGATGACTGCCTCTCCCCCTGCACATACATCCAGCCACATTGCAGGAGGGGTCGTGCTGGGTGCTGCTGTGCCAGGGCTACTTGTGCTCACCTCTCCTGTGCTATAATAATAATAATAAGGTAAGGTAAAGGTACCCCCCTGCCCGTACGGGCCAGTCTTGACAGACTCTGGGGTTGTGCGCCCATCTCACTTAAGAGGCCAGGGGCCAGCGCTGTCCGGAGACACTTCCGGGTCACGTGGCCAGCGTGACATCGCTGCTCTGGCAAGCCAGAGCCGCACACGGAAACGCCGTTTACCTTCCCGCTGGTAAGCGGTCCCTATTTATCTACTTGCACCCGGAGGTGCTTTCGAACTGCTAGGTTGGCAGGCGCTGGGACCGAGCAGCGGGAGCGCACCCCGCCGCAGGGATTCGAACCGCCGACCTTTCGATCGGCAAGTCCTAGGCGCTGAGGCTTTAACCCACAGCGCCACCTGCGTCCAATAATAATAATAATAATAATAATAATAATAATAATAATAATAATTTTTTACAGTGGTACCTCGGGTTAAGAACTTAATTTGTTCTGGAGGTCTGTTCTTAACCTGAAGCAGCACTTTAGCTAATGGGGCCTCCTGCTGCCGCCGCTGCGCCACTGGAGCACGATTTCTGTTCTCATCCTGAAGCAAAGTTCTGAACCCGAGGTACTATTTCTGGGTTAGTGGAGTCTGTAACCTGAAGCGTCTCGGGTTAAGAACTTTGCTTCAGGATGAGAACAGAAATCGTGCTCCGGCAGTGCGGCAGCAGCAGCAGGAGGCCCCATTAGCTAAAGTGGTGCTTCAGGTTAAGAACAGACCTCCAGAACGAATTAAGTTCTTAACCTGAGGTGCTAATGTATTAAATACAATAGTCTACTTTTGTCCCCCAATACACCAGAGGTCAGTGGTGGTTAGGCCCCTGCCATCACCTCCCACACCACAGCTGCTGCCGCCTCTACTGCATTATGGGAAGTAGAGGCCTGAACCACATGCCCCTCACTTGCAGAAGTCAGTTTGGGGAGGTGGTGGCATCAGCAGGTTCAAGCTGCCATGTTGTTTCAAAATGGTGTCCAAACAGAGCCCCAAACTCACTCCTTGATCTTGGTAAAACAAAAACAAAAAACCACACAAAATAGGGCAATGATATTCCTACGTTGCAGGGGGTTGGACTAGATGACCCTCCGAATCCCTTCTGATCCTACAATTCTATGAGAACTGCCAAAATCCCCTCATCTACAGAGCCCTGGCTGTGAGATAGTGGAGGATGCAAAAAGGACGGTAGAAAAACAGAAGAGCTGCTCCTGCTAGCACTGAAGGCTATAATAGCTCTGCTCACTGCTTAGACTGCTCTATTAATGCAGCTAAAGATCACCCTGAACTTCCTCTGGAAGAACTCTGGGTACATGAAAAGTCTAGTAACAGAATTCAAAGTATGACAGAGCCTTTGGCAGTAGTTAGTTACAGATCTTTGCGCACTCTGTAATTATTTTCAGTAGCCAAATGACAAAAGGCAGCCCAGCTCTAGTCTCCGCTCTCAGCAACTAGCTTGCCATTTTGGCACATATTATGTGTTGCAAAGGGCTTCAAGGTGGATTTGGCAAATGCCCAGCCCCTCCTTTCTTGACTTCATAGGGACTGGTCCAGTTAAGTTTGTACAGATACATAAACAGTTATCACAATCAACAATGCTGCTTTGAAAGCCTGCACAAAAGAACTGGGTGGGAAGTTTGTCGTTCTGCCCCTTGAGGCATTTCTGGTTCTAGTGATTCCTAGTGCCTGGGTGAAGGTCAGTGGAAGCCTGTGTCACACAGACATGCTCTAGGCCCAGCTGATCAAATATAAAGCAGCTTTAAGGACACTTCCACCAAAAGTAAGCATTTATTAAATACAAGAAAAGCCAAAGAGACTTCTGAAAAACAAGTGGCAACTAACCTTGCAATGTTATTTCCAGGGGCAAAGCACTGTGGTGGGTTTACGGAGGAAAGCTAAGGTTGTATCTGATATAGTTGAGAAGGGACAACAGTTCTAAGGGGAGACCTTCGCAGTAGAATCGAGGTGTGGAAAGCAGAGAATAAATTAACAAAAAAAAAAAAAAAAGGCAAACAAAACACACTTGTCAGCTTGGTAGCTCATCTCCCTTGGGCAGAAGGAGGAACTTGGGAGCCCCTTCTGCACAAGAGGAATGGCATCCCTTGGCTCACTTTTCCCTTTTGTACAAAATATTTACACGTTTGCTGTAATTAAATACAAATTAAAAACTACAGTGCTTTAAACCCATCTCCAAATGAGCCAGAGATCAGGCAGCCTGCAATTCGTCATCTCAAGTAGTTTTAACTTTCTGTAGGTGAATGCAGCTTGGAGGTCACAGGGTTGCTGTTTCCAGGCAAAAGATTAAGGAGCAGACAAGTAGTAAGATTTCCCTTTTAGCCTGGATATTTCGTACCTGACCAAGAGCACTTAAAACAGGTTAACAGTGTGTAATAAATAGCAAAACAGATGCCTCAACATAAGCTTAAATGCCTCAACATCCATATTCTCTGCTGTTGTTAGGACAGCTTTACATTCGGAATGAATATTCAAGTTAAAAATAAAAAGTCACAACCCAGAGTATTTAGTGAGAGACACTCTTACTGCAGACTATATAGTCAATGTTCGTACAGTGAACAAGAACCAATTTGATGGGTTCTGGAAGTCCAGGGCAGATTTCTTTGCCACTTGCTCAGTCTTAGCAGCACCCTTTAACTTGTCCCTACCTGCTCTTCCAAAATAGGAATCCACAACGCAGATGAAGGGCTTAAGATTTGGATACAAAATGTTCCCAAACAGAAACTCCATTTACGCCGGGCGGGGTGTAAACACCATGGAGGACATTTTGTTTTGTTAAATGCAACCATAAATAGTTGGAATAAATATACATCAAGTCACTTTACAGCACACATGCTTCTGGGCCGAGGGGTGGAGACTCCCAACGTCCCTACGTCCTCGAGGAGGAAGCAGCAGGAACGGCAGCAGCAACAGCTTCCTCATATTCACAGCTGGCAACAGAAAGGCCTGTGAGGTATTTGACTGAGCGAGAAGTTCCCTTAAGAGAAAGCTGGGCAATTCCAAAACAAAACAAAACCAGCCAGATTTTGGTGAAGCTCAGCCCAGCATGTCCTTCACGTGACATTTGTTTTTCATCTGAACCCATTGTGCCCACTTTGGCCAGAAAATGGCAAGGCTCAAGAG